>NC_059106.1:29168936-29468936 GCF_020740685.1 Jaculus jaculus | reverse complement strand
TTTTGCCACTATCCCAATGTATGCTATATATTCAAAGAAAATACGTATTTTGTAGAGAAACCTACAGTTCTGGGTATATCACAGAACTATCCACAGAAGCCAAGACATGTGATCAACACAGGTGGTCATGGACAGAGGAAAAGCTAAAGAACATGTAACACATATTGCCTGCTAACTACCGCTCACTGAAACAAATGAAAGCTTGGGCACATACAGTAACGTGGACAGAAGTGGTGGGCATTGTGAGACATTATAGTATATAGTGACTTCCTCTGGGCTTCATATAACCATGACCTTCTCAAAGTGGAGCAGCCGTGGTGACCCACAGGAGACAGTGGCCCAAAGTCACAGCAGTAAAGAGAACCATACAGCAGATATCTAACACTATGATCATGGGAAAGGGCCTGTTAAAATTTCTTTCATAAGACAGCTCAACTGAGAATCTGAATTGCCTTTCTCTAATGCATGTGGCATAAAAGAAAGCTACTCTCCCAGATATGTGTTTAGCTGGTGTTGTGCATTATGTTCCCAGTAAGGGAAAGAGGGAAACATAATCTGTCATGCACAAAAGCCATGCTTTTTCATGAAAGTTGACCTGAAAGAAGTAGACAGTTAAGCAGTGGTTACAAGACTGTGATAGAAGAGGGTGGCATGGAATGGACATACGTAGTATTACTTGGCAGCATATGGAAGTGATGAGTACTTATGATCTACATGACTACACAAGGAGTACATGCATGGTTGACAGCAGTTAATTGAGTATTTGAAATAACTATCAGAGAGATTTTAAAGGTTCCCAATACAAACTACTTTTGACTTACCACTGACCTTTATCTAATCATCAGATATAAGTGTACTGCAAAGCCATGTGTCACAAATATGTAATGCAGAAATAGTATGAAAAGTTAACAATGATTCCAAAAAGAATGCAATTACTATGAGAGGTACAGGGAGTCAGACTCACCCAAGAACAGCAGGCTGCTGTAGTTCTCCAGCATCACATCCCTGTAGAGGGTCCTCTGGGCAGCATCCAGCTCCTGCCACTCCTCCCAGGTGAAGCCCACAGACACGTCCTCAAATGACAAGGACCCCTGCAATGACAGGGTTTTCTTTGACCCAAATCCTCTGCCTTGGAAGCACATGATGGGAGTTCACTCTCTATGTGTTTTACAAGTGTCTTAGAAGGTCAATGGAGGGCTGGAGAGATGGCTTAGAAGTTAAGTTGTTTGCCTGGGAAGCCTGAGGAACCAGGTTCAATTGCCCAGTACCCGTGTAAGCCACATGCACAAGGTGTGCATACATCTGGAGTTCATTTGCAGTGGCTGGAAGCCCTGGTGTGTCCACACAATCTGCCTCTCTCTCTCTCTCTCAAATTAATAAATTAAATATTGAAAAAATAAGTGTCACTTGATTTGTATCATGGGAGAAAGGAAAATGAATTAGAGTATGTTTCCTGAGTTAATGTAGGAATTCAAGAAAACATGATTTCTTGATTAAAATTTTCCAAGGAATTACAATACAAATTCTGCTGCCCACTTTCACCTCACTGAAACATCCATGAAGGTGCCATGCACTAAGCATCTCAGCTTTAACATGGTCTATTGAGAGAATACAGATTAAGCCATCAATTCTGGGAAAAAGAGATCTTGGTATATGTAAATTCCACCTGGACCTCAGAAAAGCAAGTGTTTCTAGCTGACAAGTAACCACTCCCTTGGTCTCAATTCCCCAGCAGTAATGCAGAGGAGAGTAGAAAAACCCTGATCTCTATGTCTACTCAAAGAAGAACACTTCTATGAGGATTCTATTCCAGAGGATATCAGGTAGCTTAGATTCTAAAGAATTCTTACCAGACAGTGAGCAAAAGAGCAGACTTTCTGAAGTCTCACTTCTCAGAATGGCAATGTCAGTAACAGGGACAGACTGAGTGGTTTCTTTTTTTTTTTTTTTTTTGTGGTAGGGTCTCTAGCTCAGGCTTACCTGGAATTCACTATGTAGTCTCAGGGTGGCCTTGAACTCACAGTGATCCACCTACCTCTGCCTCCCAAGTGTTGTGATTAAAGGTGTGCCTGGCTCAGATTAAGAGTTCTTGAGGAGGGTTGGCGAGATGGTTTAGGACTTAAGGCGCTTCCCTGAAAAGCCAGAGGACCTAGGTTCAACTCCCAAGGACCCACGTAAGCCAGATGCATATGGCGGCACATGCATCTGGAGTTTGTGCAGTGGCTAGAGGTCCTGGAGCACCCATTCTCTATCTGCCCCTCTCTTTCTCTCTCTCAAATATAAATATATAAATAAATGAGTGTCTGAGGTGACAAGGGTATTCAAAAAGGAAATGTTAATATACAGAGATTTTTTTCTAGTATTCTGCTTCTTCAAAATTTAAACACCAACCTACCATATGATCCAAAAATCACCACTGTTGGTATGTATACCAAAATACACAGAAAACTTAATTCTCAAAAAATAGCCTGGCATTCATCTTCACATTAACACTATGGAATCACAGTGCAGACATGAAAACAAAGTGACTCTCAGGTAAGGGTACAGAAGGACCTGTCTCCTAGCCGCAGGGCATCCAGGTGCTCCTGAGAGGATCCACACTCACCTCAGGCTGCTATCAAGGAGAGGCCCCAGGACCTCATATGAATTAGATACTCCAAGACAGCAGAGGCATGACTGCTGTGGGCACCTGGCATCAGGCACTTCTGATACCCGAGGCCCAGAAGACCAGAGATGAGAACTCATTGCCCTGTAAGCTTTGCAGGTGGGACACTCAACTCAAAGGCACCCTGATAAGGTTCTGTGCCCTGGGAAGACAGGAGAAGCACAGAGATTGTTTACACGTGGTCTAGTAAAACTTGAAAGGTTTCTTCTTATATGAAGTATTCACAAATAATCCAGTTCTTTAATAAGCCACTGCTCTAGTATTCAGACCAAAGAAAAACATGACAAAATACTGTTTGAAATACACCATGAGCAAGAAGCAGATGATCATACTCTAGAATAGGAAGCTGATACACACACACACACACACGTGTGTGTGTGTGTGTGTGTATATATTTTTTTTTCCATTTGATACAAGGATTCTTTAAGTAGCCCAAGCCTTAACTCCCAATTATCCTGCCTGATTTTCCATGTGCACATATTACAGGTGAGCAGGACAATCTTACAGTGCACCATTTATGGATGAGGATCATGACACCCAACATTACATGGCCTGTCTGATGGTCATCCTCTCACCAGGTCACCTGTATTCCTCTGTTCTGCCCTCAAACTACCTAAACAAAAGGACAGTCTTCAAATGTCTTACTTTCTAAAAGGGGCCAACAAGGGCTCTAGCCAGCCTGGATGCTACAAGTTCTAGCCCACACCTCCATATGGGGTAGTGTAACCGCCCCCCCCCCAAGGAAGACCATCTAGTATCCCAGGATGTGCCGTTCTTTCCAGCTTTCATGCTTCAGGAGCACGTAATCCCACCCTTCTGTTCTGTCCTCCTCCTTCTCCTCCCTCTCAGACATTTGCACCCTCTTGTCTCTTCCTTCTCTCCCACTCTCTGTACAGTTGGCAGCGGTTTCCATTCTACATCTCCCATGGGACTGAAGATCACAGAAAGAAGGAATGACCTCCAGTCTTTCCAAGACAATTCTTTACTTCTGCATTGTGGTAACCCTGGCACACAGGCAGGCAGAAGGTATATCACCAGAAGAGTAAATTAAGTCTTATGAGAAGGGGTTAGCTTTTCTGAATTCCTGTAGGAGAAGGTGCTTGGGATAGAACACAGGGCCCTCTGGCTGCCAGGTCCTCTACCATTTAACTGGACCTGCTTCTTTTATGGGTTTCTGTTTGTTTGTGTTAAGATCTCACTAAGTTGTCCAGGTTTGCTTTGAACTTAAGTCAATAACCCAGGCTGGTCTGGAATATTCAATCCTTCCACTTGCTTCTCTCTCCTCAGTAGCCTGGACTAAGAACATAATATAGTATGCCTTTAATCCCAGCACTCAGGAGGCAGAGGTAAGAGGATCACCATGAGTTTGAGGCCACCCTGAGACTACACAGTGAATTCCAGGTGAGCCTGAGCTACAGTGAGACCCTACCTCGAAAAACCAAAAAAAAAAAAAAAAAAAAAAAAAAAAAAAAAGGAAAAAGCTACAGCCAGGCGTGTTGGAGCACACCTTTAATCCCAGCACTAGGGAGACAGAGGTAGGTGGATCAGTGAGTTTGAAGCCACCTCGAGACTACATAGCGAATTCTAAGTCAGCCTGGCGTACAGCAAGATCCTATCTCCAAAAATAAATAAATAAAACAACCAGCATAAACCACATGCTTATGATAATGAAAAATCGCCAAATGGCCTGTAGGTAAATTTGCAAACACTGGTCTTCCATTGCTAGATAAAAAGTAAACCAAAACTAGCCTTTTTGGTAAGGGCAATAGGCTACTTGTAACTAACTGCAAGCATGAACTCAGGTTCCCAGAAAGAAACTGATTAGAGCGTCAGTGGTTGTGGGGAGCTGGAATGAATGTTACGGATAAATCCAAAGCCAGTTTCTCATGGGCTTCCTTCTGTCTCATCAGTGGTCATGCACTGTCTAACGCTGTGTGTCTCCATACCCTGTGACCACTAGGTAGGTTCTTTTGGAATGTACTACCAAACCAGTAGCTTCCACCAGCCCAAAGGTTCAGAGCGACACCGCTGGCACCTGAGGCCTATCAAAGAGATTCCCTGCATTTTGTAAACCACCGTAACTGATGTTCCCAGCATTGTGTCTGAAAAATGTCTAGATTTGTAACTCTCTTTGTTAGGTTACCATAAAAAATTTCATGGAACTGTTCACATGTTGGAACATGGGGCTTGGAGTAACATAGATTCCTGGGCCATAGTCACTCATATTTAGCTCCAGAATAATGTCTTATTCCCTTTGGAAAAAAAAAGGAACAAGGTTTGAACTTAGGCTTATGCCCCCTCTCCTGGTTTCCTTTAACAACACAATGAGAGGGAAATCCTAGAAGTAGGTAAGAAGGGAAGATATGTCTGCACGCGTTTCTCCTGGAATCAAGCAACCTTAAGTAACCAAACACACGAGCAGGGGTGACCCAAGTCATTTACCAGACCAGGCTTTATATTCAGTTTGAGAGTGTTAGAAAGACACCACTAATAAATAAATTAAAAATATATATATACCTAAAAAATTCTTAGAGCAAGGGAGATAGCTTATTAGTTAAAGTGCTTGCTTGGAATACAAACTGAGACTTTATCTTGCTGTGTCTCTTTTGATGGTTTTTCCAGGCCCACCACGTGGGCTCTCAGACCACATGGATATATTCATTTTCCTTCCCTTGGTTCTATGTTTCCTTCAATAAATAGTAATAATTTAATAATGATCCTTCTCAGTATTATTTATTCAATTTGTTGGTTAAAAGTAGAGATGAACCTAAGGTTGGGTTTTAAGGACTTTCCTGAACCACTAATACCCTGTTTCAATACAAGGGACTTCAGAGCCAGGGACAGTCTAGCCAGGTCAAGGTGAAAAGCCCCCTGAGACTCTAGCCAAGTGGGCATCACCTAAGATCACTAGAGACAGAACTCAGGACTCAAACAGGAGTTCTGGTAGCTAGGATGCAGAGTGGAACCTTATGTCCCACGGAGGGAAATATAATCCAGACATCAGGTTGTCACAGCCTGGAAGCCAGATATTAAAGTCCCACAGAGTTGAGCATCAAGAGATATTGGGGGACAGAATTCAGGACCCAAGTGTAAACTAAAGTTCCCGGGAAAGTGCTGCATCTGTCACACCTACTTCCAGCAAGGCTGAAGGGAGTGAGAAAACTCCTGTGATCAGAGAGATGGAATGTTGCAAGTCAGAGCCTAATTTCCTTGGGCTTCCTTTAGCCCCTCAATAGCCATTGTTGCTCACCCCTGTGACTGACCTAACATCCTGGTGAAATCCTTTTTGGAGTGCAGGAACAGACCCCAGCTTCCACCAACCCAAGGGCTAAGAATATCATCAAATAGATCTGAGGCCTATGGTGGAGATTTCTGTGTTTTGCTGTAACCCACCAACCTAATGGTCAGCCAATGTATTGTAAAAGTGCCTTGATTTATGACTTTCTTTTATTCTGTAACTATGAAACCTTCATGAAATTGTTAACATGTGGGAACATGGAATTTGCAGTGACCTAAATCTGTGTTTCCAGGCCATGGTCACTCATATTTGGCTCCAGAATAAACTATCTCTAAAATTCACCTTTTCTCGGTATTTATTTGCAAGGAGAGAGCAAGAGAGCAAGAGAGCGAGAGTGAGCAAGCGAGAGAGAGAGAGAGAGAGAGAGAGAGATAAAGGAAAGAGCAAAAAGGGGTGCACCAGGGTCTCCAGCACCTGCAAACGAACTCCAGATGCATATGTCACTTTGTACATCTGGCTTTACATGGGTACTGAGAAAGTGAACTCAGGTCATTAGGTTCTGCACGCCAGCGCGTTAATCGCTGAGCCATCTCTCCTGCCAGAACAAACTACTATCCCCTTGGTCATTCATATCCTCACCATTTCCTGCTGTCCGGGCATCTGGCGTCCTCGTGGGTCTCCGCACACCCCGAGGCGCAGAAACACGGAGACCGGGACTCAATCTCCACAGACCCGGGACAAGAAACACAACGTGGAAACGCCTCCCACGACGCCTGGAAGAAACCTGGCTCAGGAGAGACTTCCGCCAGGCTGTGGAAGCCCCGCCCCCGGCGCGAGGTTGGCGCGTCTGATTGGATGGACGGTCTCCACGCGGGAAGACTATTGGACAGCACGTCAGGCCCGCCCCCTTGAGTGAGGAAAAGTGGACGGAGTCAGCAGCCAATGAACTCCCACGTGAGCTTGTGGGATCCGCCTGGTGGATGGCGCTGGTGGCCGTGGGTGGAAGCTGCGTGTCCTGAAGCGCTGAGAAGCAGTTGGCGTCCTGAGTTGGGAGGTAGGAGACCAGTAAGCCCTGGAGCTGGAGGCGGCGGCGGGTCCCGGTCATGCGCTCCAGAGCCCCAGGTCCGAGCGCTCCGTTTGGGCCGCTGTGTTATTGTCTCCTCCGCATGGAGTTGTGACCAGGCTGGGCTCCGGGAACCCTGTGCTTCTGGTGCTGTCTCTGAGGGAACCTCAGCTGACACTGCAGCCCTGTCTGGATAGCCCTGGCCTGGAGTGTGAGTCCAATATTCTGACTCAGGGGAAGGATGCTCCGTTTCCCAAATCTGCAACACTAGCCCCTACCCCTGCCTGCCCCTTGGCTATGCCACTAAGTGGGGGTTTCAGCCCCGAGTCCCTGACCCCTCCCCAGCACTTTGGCATCTCCATATCTGGGTTGGACAGCAGTGTAGCCTTTGTCTAGACAATCTCCTATCTGTGCCTGGGTCCTCAGGTTCCATTGTACCAGGCAGCTGTGTAGAACCCCATGTTTGAGGTCCAGGCACTATAGTATCCCTGTTCCAGTGATCTCAGACGGAAACCTCCAATGTCATCCAGTCTGGCATTACAGGGCTTCTGGCCTGACTAGATCCTTGGTAGGAACCACAGACCTTTGGCGGCTGTTATCATGAGAACTGGCATTAGGAATAGTGCTGCAGATGCGCAGGTGCTAGGGCAGGGTGGGCTGGGAGCACTAGAAGAGCAGCAAGACAGTGCAAGCAGCAGCAGTATTCTTTGACCAGGCGTGCATGGCCCCCAGATCCTCATCCACAGCTCCTGTTGGGCCCTTAAGAGCGCTGGGAGGTTATTGTGCCTTGAGAACTGCTGCTGCCTAATATTAAGGGACTTCTATTAGGTTAGGGATCTTCCTCTGGCCCAGATACTGCAGATGTCACCCACCTGCCACATTTGTATTCTGGAACCCTGCCACCCTGTGCACTCCCAGTCCCACCACAAGTCAGTTGACCTGCATGTGACTGGGTTTGTGTCTCTGGGTGTCTGTCTCTGAGTCTCCGTGACATCTCTCTGTGAAGCTGTAAGCATGTGAACCCCATCTCCTTCCTCTCTGTTGTCAATGGTCCTTCTTCCTTATTGTCTCTGTTTCACCACCTCTTTCCCAGGAGGCATTTCTGTGAAGGTCTCAGGTCACTGGAACATGGATTAGAATCCCAATCCCTACTTCTTCACTGCGTCATTTTGATGAGGCCCTTCCCTTGTGAGTTACTTCACCCAGAGGTGGGATTCCATATGCAGCTTTGTACAGAGGCCTCAACCCTTCTCCATTCCTTTCTGTGGATGTTCATGTCATTGTTCTGTTAAGATGAAACAGAGAAGGGTGTTTAGAACTGGCTTCAACTCTCACCTTCAAGTTAGGCATGATGGTGCAGACCTGTAATATATTTGTACATATGTACATGTATGATCTGTACAGTGAGACTCTACCTTGAAAAACCAAATTATTACATATGCTTGTAACCTGGGTGTCCAGATGCCTCGCTGGAGGTGGTGTCACTAGATGTGGGTCTGAGTCCAGCCCTAGGGTTTGCTTGGGGGCAGATCTTCATTTCCAGAGCAAAGGTGTGTGGAGAGAGCAGCTTCAGTTCTGGCGGTTCCTGCTTACTTGTGGCACTGGCTGTTCAGTGTTCCCCTCTGCTTGGACCTATGAAAGGGAGGCAGCTTCTTCTGCCATTGATGGAACTTCCCCTGAATCTGTAAGCCTGAACCGTTCCTCCCCCAAAACTGTATCTGGTGGACATTTCTTCCCAGTACCTTGAAGCTGACTACAACAGAAGTTCAGGTGAAATTATGCAGGCCTGAGGGTAGAGGCACGGCCTATGGAAGGAGTCAGTCAGTTTGGTAACAGGGGAAATAAAGGGAACATGGAAAGAGAAATGAGCCCCTCACTCTGCAGTTTACTCAAGGTCTGTCACATTCTTAATGCCCTGGGTTCCATCCTCAGTGCAATGTGAAAGGGCTGTGCTGGTATAAACTATAATCCCACCTCTTGGGAATTGAGTACATGAAGAGCCTCATAATGCAAATGTTCTCTCTCCCCAAATGTGACCCTGTTCAGAAGGCTGTGGCCCATAAGCCTACCACAGAACGTGTGGATGGTAGTCTGAACCCCTATATCTGTCTCATTGGCCAATGTCCATTCATCCTCAATTATCTATGCCAGTTGACCCCAAAGCTCTGTGCACAAAGACTTCTAAGCCCAAACATCTGACACCCTCATACCTGGATTCCGTGGCTTTTCATCAAGGTGACTAGATTGTTTCATTGATTCCTGAAACAGTGTACTACATTCTGTCCTTCAAGTACCAGACCCCTGGCTGTTTTTGTCCTGAGCATGGTATCTGGGATCTAGAGTCCTTAAGTTGTTGCAGTTGGCCCTAGGAAAATGGCTATAACCCTGGTTTAAAAAAAAAAAAGTGCCTTAGATGGTACCATAAAATTCTACTTCCTAAAGGCAGACCAAATGGCTGAACCTTCACCAGGCCCTTACAGGGAACACCTGAACCACAAGACACTGGAGAGCGTAGGATCAAGGCTAACCTTAATCTTCTAGATCTTCCCTCCCTCCCTCCCTCCCTCCCTCTCTCTTCTCTCTAACTCTTGTATATTAGTTATCTTTTTCCTCATTTTCTTAGTGGGCACTGACCTGTGATTCCCAGTACCAGCATGAGGCTATCATCCACAGTGAGCTTTTGATCAGAGAGACCTACAACGTTTCCTAAAAGACAGACAGATTTCTGTCAGAGTACTTGATGACTCACCAATGGTTTGTGGTAAGACCCTACTGCTGAAGACACCATATGCAGTTGACACGTAAAATGCAATGTCATGGCTGGAAGCTGGAAGAGAGTCAGTCCCAGATAGTCAGCGCATCTAGTGCCAGAAGGTGCTACATGGGCGACTGGGGGAAAATGACGAATATCTGTCCAAGCATCTCATGGTCTAACTTACTTAGGAGCAAATAACCTGTTGGGATGCCCACACAAGTGCAATAGTGGCACACAGCCATGGTGGGGAACGAACTGCTCTTGATTTGGCTGACTGATCCCCTCAGTGGTATGGGACCCATAGCTGGAGCTGGGAAACAAGTCAGAACCATATCTAAACATAAGCCCACTCTCCAATATCAAGCTACCATCAATCATGGGCTACAAGAGGGCCTATACCTATTAAATTATCTATAAAAAAGTAAGGGTTATCTCATTTGTCCTGGTGCTAACTTACTCTCCATTGGAGAATCTGCTTCTCTTTTTCAGATAGATGTAGAACCTAAGGAGAGAGCCACCCCATCGTACCTCAAAAGGGCCCCGGCTTGAAACTAAGAAAAATTGGCGAAAGTAGCAAGGGTGCTGTCTTCCTGATGAACCGGATACCAGCACAAGGGGGAAGGAGACCAACACAGAGAAAAATCAACTCCTACCAAATCAGAGAGCCAGAGCCTCAGAGGCCCCCAACACCTCATCACTAAAGCAGACGAAAAATGGACCCAACATGGCTCAGGGAAATTTTGCGGAAGAGGGGACGGAAAGAATGTCAGAGCTACATGTTGGGTCATGATATGCAGAGACATTTATCTTACCCATAACTGTGGGCTAGCTCCACCATGCATGACCCATATACCTCAACAAGGGGCCAATGGGGAGGGGGTAGGTCACGAATGAACCTAATAATGGTACCAAACTGCCTGTATTTGCTGAATATAAAACTAATTAATAGAGATTTATTTTAAGTATTTTATTTTCAAGCCGAGAGAGAGAACATGCACACCAAGACCTCTAGCTATTGTAAACAAACTCCATATGCATGTACCACTTTATGCATCTGGCTTTACCTGGGCACTGGAGAATCAAACCTGGGTCATTAGCATTTGCAGGCAAATGCTTTTAGCCACTTAGCCATCTCTCTGGCCCCTAATATACTTTTTTGTCTTAGTTTTTTTTTTAAATATTTTGTTTATTTTATTTATTTATTTGAAAGTGACAGGCAGAGAGAGAGAGAGAGAGAGGGGGGGGGGAGGGAGAGGGAGAGAATGGGCGCACCAGGGCTTCGAGCCACTGCAGACGTACTCCAGACGCGTGCGCCCCCTTGTGCATCTGGCTAACGTGGGACCTGGGGAATCGAGCCTCGAACCAGGGTCCTTAGGCTTCACAGGCAAGTGCTTAACCACTAAGCCATCTCTCCAGCCCTTGTCTTAGTTTTTATTCATATACCTACATTTTATTTTTTCTTTTTGAATTCTTCTTGAGGCATGGTGTTTATATAACCCAGGCTGTCTGAACTCACTTTCCTTTCTGCCTAAGCCTGAGTACTAGAAATTGCTGTTTACTAGAAAATACTTCCATGAAAACAAAAACACTCCTGTTATTGATAACAGACTCTGGATAAAAGTGATTCATAATATGTGAGGTAGAAGAGTAATTATTATATAGGGAACTTATCATTTGTCAATTTATGATGCTCTCTGACCTAATATTAACCAAGGAGACAGAAACTTAAAGAATATACAGTGATGTCCTGTGGTGGTGTATGCCTTTACTCACAGCATTTGGGAGGCAGAGGAAGGAGGATCACCATGAGTTCAAGGCCACCCTGAACCTGCATGGTGAATTCCAGGTCAGACTGAACTAGAGTGATACCCTACCTCAAAAATTCAAATGAATAAATATATATGTATATATTGCTTTGAAAGTATTTTAAGGCAAATATAATGCAATAAGGGCATTTATGTAATTACAGGAACAGAAAGAACCAGGTAGGTCAAATCTGTACCATATATATTATAAAATAATGTACAAGATCGTAGTGTGATTGTGCTTTGATTTTATAGTTTTGCCAAGTTTGAATCTCCGTGTTGAATTACCTGTGAGATTGTTGAAGGCTCCAAATAGAATTGTTGGTGTCTGTGTTGGCATGCTCAGGTCTCTCTACTTTTGCTTCACAGAATTGCAACATTATGCAATCACTTTTAAGATTGTTCTGTTTCTTGGATATTTGATAACTTTATCGTCATGAGTTTGTTTCTGATTTTGGTAATCATTTCTGTTCTGGGAATGACCTTATCTTTTAGTAATATAGTCGTTTTCACTAATAGAGATTAAGTGTTTTAGTGTTTAGACAGGTATAGGGTCTTATCTAGTGCCATACTGTAAATGAGAAATCTCAGTTCTTAGTGGAATATTGTTTCAAAAGGAAGGAAAGATACAAGTGGATTTGATTTATATTTTTTCATATTCAGTAAGGATATGAATATTACAACTTAAATGAAGATATTTATTCATTTTCAGCCTAGCTTGAATATTAAAACAAATAAAAACAAAACTTTTGTTTCTCCTTTTTAGTCTTTGACCCTTTTAATTTTCCTTTTTAAAAAATTCCTGGGCTGGAGAGATGGCTTAGTGGTTAAGCGCTTGCCTGTAAACCTAAGGACCCCGTTTCAAGGCTCAATTACCAGCGACCCACATTAGCCAGATGCACAAGGGGGCACATGCGTCTGGAGTTTGTTTGCAGTGGCTGGAGGCCCTGGCATGCCCATTCTCTCCCTCCCTCTCTCTGTCTCTGTCTCTGTCTCTGTCTCTCTCTCTCTCTCTCTCTCTCTCTGCTTCTTTCTCTGTCTTTCACTCTCAAATAAATAAAAATGAACAAAAACAAATTTAAAAAGAATTCCTGAGCCGGGCGTGGTTGCACATGCCTTTAATCCCAGCACTCAGGAGGCAGAGGTAGGAGGATTGCTGTGAGTTTCGAGGCCACCCTGAGACTCCATAGTGAATTCCAGGTCAGCCTGGGCTACAGTGAGACCCTATCTCAAAACAACAAATAAACAAACAAAATCCTTGGTAATACCCTCCCTCCCCCAACTTTCCCCTTTGAAATTCCACTCTCCATCATATCCCCTCCCTATCTCAATCAGTCTCTTTTATTTTGATGTCATGATCTTTTCCTCTTATGATGGTCTTCTGTATGTAATGTTGGGCACTAAGAGGTCATGTATACCCAGGCCATTTTATGTGTGGAGGGAGCACATTGTAATGAGTCCTACCCTTCCTTTGGCTCTTACATTCTTTCCACCACCTCTTCTGCATTAGACCCTGAGCATTGGAAGGTGTGATCAAGATGTTACTCAGTACTCCAGTCACTTCTTTCTAGCACTGTGATACCTTGTAAGTTGTCCCAAGGTCACTGCCATCTGAAAAGAGAAGATTCTCTACCCAAAGTGAGAGTAGCATTAATATGAGGGTATAAATATTAAGAGAAGTGCTTACTGGGCAGTTTGATAAGCATAGTATATACATTTTTCCAGACATCAGCAGATGTTACACCCCTAGGGCTCATGACAACCCCTGTTTTAAGTTTTCAGTATCAGGGATATATTTCCCCCCATGGAGCCGGCCTCCAGTCCAATTGGAGGGCAGTTGGTTTCCACCATGACAGACTAAGTCTAATCTTGTGAGCACCATCCCCCTATGTCTCTGCTGTCCCCAGCCCATGATTCTGCAGTGTCTCCAAGTTGCCCACCATTTCTTCCCTAGGAAGAAGTTCCCTGTGCCACTGTGGACCTCGGGTCATAGGATGAAATCCTAATTCCCACCTCCTTTTGTGGATAATGAGATACATTACTGTATATTTGTGTACAGGTTGAGGGTTGCTGGGGAAAGGATCTAAGGACTAGTGCACACTAGGCCAGACAGCAGTCATGAGCCAGGTCTCCCCCAACAATTCCTTTTAGAATATACTTCCCCTTAGACAAGGCTTCATTATGAAGCCCACATTGCCCTTGAAATGGAGATCCTTCTGCAAAAGTCTCTCAAAAAGCTTGCAGACTTACACCACCAGGGTGGGCTCCACATCATTGTGACAGTGAAGGCAGATCAGACTGGCATGCGTCAGGAGCTCAGGCTTTAATTGCCCTTTCACCTCACAGACTCCACCTTGGCCTCCTGCATGCCTCCCTTCCATCTGTCAGGGTGTCCCTGTGTCTACAGGTCTGTGCCTCCATGCTTCTCCCTTTAATCAGCCTCTTTGCTCTATAGCCAAGACTGGCCTGAAACCCACTATGTATGCCCTGCTGGCCTCAACCTTGCAGCCATCCTTCTACCTCAGTCTCCCAAGTACTGGGATTCACACACATGAGCCACCAAAGTCATGCTACTTGTCCCTTTTGATCTTCCCATATCATTATTTATACTCTATTTGTCCTGTATGGTCTGTCTCTGAGACAATGGAATTTTGTGTGGAGCATCAGTCAGGGAAGGGACTTTCATAGTTGGTCTCCAGCACAGTGGGATGGTTAGCACTGGATGCAGATTCTTGGAGTAGCTGTGCACAGAGCTTGCTGTCTCTTCCCTTCTTTCTGTGGGTACCCTCTTCCCCCACCAGTGCCCTGTCAATGAGCAGAGGTGAGGGGACCTGGACTTAGGTTCAAATCTCATTTCCAAGCCAGGCATGATGGCTCAGGCCTGTGATCACAAGTTACTCAGGAGACTTAGGCAAGGGGAACCATCTAAGTTTCAAACCAGGCTGGGCTGCAGAGTGGACTTCTGAGTGAGTGTGCCTCAAATAAAAAAAAGCCAAGTGGGTCATGTTAGGTGAGAAGGCACCTGAATGCCATGGGCAGGGTCCTCACTTCCATTTCTAGTCACCTCCCTGTGGGACCTCAAGGAAGCCAATCCCCCTTC
The DNA here is from genome assembly GCF_020740685.1 of Jaculus jaculus. Lineage (NCBI taxonomy): Eukaryota > Metazoa > Chordata > Mammalia > Rodentia > Dipodidae > Jaculus > Jaculus jaculus. The sequence continues at coordinate 29,454,310 of NC_059106.1, read as the reverse complement.
TAGAGAGTTAGTTTGTTCTCTGGGAGATTAGGTGTTGTGGGTCCTTAGGAAGGCAAGAGTAAGGAACTGTCTTGGAGATATGTGGGCTGTGTTAATGCCCACCAACTTGCCCTATAGGGAGGGAATCTGGGCACATTGTGCAGAAACGGAAGCATTAGCCAGGGTTTGGGGATTAGATGGGTGACTCCTCCATTGCCTGCCACCATGAGAGAGGCAGGGCATTGGTCTAATTATCAAAGCCTCCAGAAGGCTGTGTCTCCACATAGCTGAAGGAGCCCCAAAGGGATGAGATGTGTGTTTCTGAAGGTCCCCAGGCTCTGAGAATCAGTGTTGGACTAAGTGATCTATGAGAGGAAGAAAGACCTAAGAGGAGGAAAGGAAGATAGCACGGTGTGCAGAAGCAAATGGGAGCCTGATGGAGGAGGCCAGAGCCTACGTACTGAAGTGACTTCTCCAGATATATTCAAGTGAGTGAGGGATGAGATAAATATCTGAGCAAGAGGACGGGGAAGATGGGTCAGCAGCTAAAGGTACCTGCCCAGGCTGCTGTTTCAACATCAGACATTTTCTATCTCTGCTTCCGTGTTTCAGTTTTGGGATGGAAGTTTGGGTTGTCATAGATTCTTCTTCTTTTTTTTTTTTTTTTTTTTTTGATTTTCGAGGATGGGTCTCACTCTAGCCCTGGCTGACCTGGAATTCACTGTGGAGTCTCAGGGTGGCCTCGAACTCATGGCAATCCCCTACCTTTGCCTTCCAAGTGCTGGGATTAAAGGCGTGCACCACCACGCCCGGCACTTCCTTTTATTAGTTCCATTATGCTGCCCAGTTGTCCTTAATACATTTAAATATTACTTTATGTTAATTTTCATTTCCCTGTCTGAGAATTCTAACATCTGTATACAAGTTTAGTTATTATACTGGCTTCGTGACATACCTGTAAATTGTGGTTGAATGCCACCAGGTATCAAGTAAAGGCAATTGAATTAAGGGGAACTTTTATGAGTGGGAGGTTAATTTGGGGAGAACCTGTTCTGAGTGTAATGCTTTGTCTGGTTGCACACACCAGGCTGCTTGCATTTCCTCAAGTGTCTGTGGTTTGTTTCTGTATTTGGGGGGAGGGTTCTCTGTCATTTTTTTTTTTGAAAAAATATTTACTTCACACACATACACACACACACACACACACACACACACACACACACAGACAAAGTAGGTATTTTTGGTACTCTTGCTAATGAAAAGGAACTCCAGACTCATGTGCCCTTCTGTGTAACTGTATTATGTGGGTAGTGGGTAAATGGGACAGTTCTGAAAGGCTTTGTCGGCAATTGATTTTAAGCCCTGAGCCAACTCTCTAGCCGCCTCAGTCATTGTTGATGCTGCTGCCTGTTTTGCTGTGCCATTTCTTATAGAAATGTGTCCTTAGTCCAGTCCTTAAGGGTTTTGATAGTCCATGTGTGATTAGCACACATGTTTTTCTGTAGGTTCTGTTTCCTTACTGTTGCTTTCTTATCACTTCTTTCAGAACTGGAGTACTGAAAGAAGGTGACTGTAGCATGGCTACTGTGATCACAAGTTACTCAGGAGACTTAGGCAAGGGGAACCATCTAAGTTTCAAACCAGGCTGGGCTGCAGAGTGGAATTCTGAGTGAGTGTGTAACTGTATTATGTGGGTAGTGGGTAAATGAGACAGGGGAAAATTACTCTGGGGCTGGAGATAGCTCAGTGGTTAAGGTATTTGCCTACAAAGCCTAGTGACCCGAGTTCAATTATAAAGCCAGACACACAAAGTGTCACATTCATCTGGAGTTCATTTACAGCCACTGGAGGCCCTGGTGCACCCATTCTATCTCTCTCTCTCTCTCTCCCTCTGTGTGTGTCTGTGTGTGTGTGTATGTGTGTATGTGTGTGTGTGTGTGTGTGTGTGCTTACAAATATGTAAATAAAATATTTTTAAAAAATTACTCTGCATTTGGGAGGGTAAAACAGGAGGGTTTCAGTTCAAGGCAAAGCTAGGCTACATCACACGTTTGAAGTAGCCTGGGCTTAATCTTGATTCAAAAAGCTAACTGCATGTGGTTGGAGAGATGGCTTAGTAATTACAGTGCTTGCCTGTGAAGCCTAAAGTCCCAGGTTTGATTCCTCATTAAGTGCATAAGCCAGATGCACAAGGTGATGCATGCATCTAGAGTTTGTTTTCAATGGCTAGACGCTCTGCGTGCCCATTCTCTCTCTCTCTTCCTCCCTCCCTCCCTCCCTCTTCTGTCTCTCTCTCTCAAATGAAATATTTTTAAAAGCTGAAAATAAAACCAAAAAGGTACACTGAAAATTACTCCCCCTTTGAGTACTTCTGTGTCTAATCTGAGAGATCAGCGGGAACCCCAGATCCCATGAGGGCCCCTGAGCCTGTGAGAATCTGTGGCAGGGAGAACCAACTTCCCTTGGTGTCTCATGCTTGGCCAGAAGCTGCATCCCTGCTCTTACCTATTAGATTCAACTATAGATGTTACCAAGGCAACATCTGTGGCTAATAGTCATAATGGGTTCCAAGGCTATGGTCGATTTTGGGATTGATGGAGACTTCCAGAAGCTGGGGTTGGAGGTTTGAGAAACACCAGCCCTCTCCTTGGAGAGAGGAAGGGACACTTTCTCTTCAGACCCGCCTTGTTGGGCAGCATGAGATGAAAGTGTGTCTCATTAAGGGTTTTTTGTGAGGGAGACTTTGTTTCTGGTCCCTGCCCAGGCAACCTATAATCCTGCCCTTCCTGCTCTTAAAAGGACTCACCAGATGTCCTAGAGCACATTGGGGATCCTATCTCCAAGGGAGACCAATGCCAGGTATCCACAAAGATGCCCTCTTGGGTTATTCTAGAATCCAAAAAGTATTGTTTATGATGTGGGGTTACAGGGAATATCTCAGAGGATTTGTGTGTGTGTGTGTGTGTGTGTGTGTGTGTGTGTGTGTGTGTGCACGTGCACGCGAGCATGTGCTTTCTCACAGCCTGGTTGGGTGTCAGGAAGCATTTTTGTACAGTCTCAATGATTTCACTATTCATTTTGTCCACCCTCAGGGCACAAATGAAACACATCCTGAGGCCTGTATGATCTTGGGCCAGCTGTATGAGGATGCAGAGGTCAGTCCAGAAGAGGCTGAGGCTCAGGTTCTAGGCCAGGTAACCAATCGTGTTTCTGGACTCTACCAGCTTTCCATTTGAATTTTTGTGAGGGTTTATATCAGGAAAATCTCACAATGATAATAAGACACTAGCAGTGTGCCACCGTTTTCTTTGTTCTTATTCTTTGTGCCCACCCTGGTCAAATATGTTGGGTCCCCTCCAAAGAGGAGACCCAACTGGGCATGATTATGTGCTTGTAACAGGAGGTTATATAATGGACATTATCCTATTCTGGAGTATCCTATGTTGCCTCTTGTTTATTTCCAGTCCTTTGTGCATGAGTGTGTATACTGAAGAGGATGATATGTGTAGTGGTAGGACAATGTTTGGTAATACAGAGACGGTTTGGTGCCATCTTTCAGCCTGGACTTCCATGGCCCCTCCCTATTAGCAAGAGAGTCTGCCCAGCCAGTGGATGGCATGTTGGGCTCAGAAGACATGCCATTTCATGTTCTTCTCTCAGTTCGACATTATTTTTTGTGTGCTATACTTTCTTCCTTGTCCCTCTGCAGGCCACCACCGGTTGTGACCTTCCTGGGGAGGCATGCCCTGAGGGATCTCCAGAGATCCTGGAGCATAGTGGGGATCCGAGCTCCAAGGAACCCCAGCAGGAGGTATATACTAAGATGTCACCTTGGGTTATTCAAGGATCCACACAGAGATGTCTGGGTATCTTATGACTCGTAATACCTTTGAGCTTTTGGTGTCCTTTTTTACAGCCTCCTTGGTTGGATTGGGAGGCAATTTTGGACCCTCTCAGTAATTTCACTCTCAATTTTGTCCGCCCTCAGGTTGCCAGTGATTCCCTTCCTGAGGCATGCATGAACTCTGGAAGGCTTGGTGAGGAGACAGCAGTCTGCCTGGATGAGGCTGACACTGGTGGCCATGTAAGCAGTCTTCTCCTAGCTTCCTGTCATGTTTCCTACTGGATGTTTGTGTTTATATCAAGACATACTCTGAAAATTTTGGAATCTCCCTTCATGTCCCCTGCTTACCAAGGCTCTCACTCTATGTAGATTGTGCATGAATGTGAATAGGGTAAAAGATGATGTTGGCAGGTGTGATAGAATAAGTGGTAATGAAGGAACTATATATATGGTCACTCACCCTGAACTTGACCACCGCATCCCCCTTAGGCCCACATGCACATGGTCCACTCTGAGCGCTGGCTGGCAGAAGAACCGGTCCAGGCTGTGAATAACAGGCTGGGCCAGGATGACCACACAGGACAGGAATCTAATGTCCTCCTCCAGGGCCTCCACCACCTTTTCTTGTGCATGTGTGTGGGTAGGAAAGTGCCATAAACCTCAGATGGTGCATGAGATATGGAGTGGTTTGTCTCACCACTATTTTACTCTGTGTTTTGAACTTCCTCTCATCCCTCCCCAGGCCTCCTGCACTCTGGCCCCTCTGAGGAAGACTCCCCAGCAAGGCTCCACAGAGAACCTGGAGCCCATTGGGGATTATGTACCCAAAAAATACCTGTGCCAGGTATCTAGGAAGATGTCCCTATGGGTTGTTTCACACTTGACAATATGATGTGTGGCTATGGTGGCACTGGAAATATCACTGCGGGCTCTGTGTGAGCCTTGGCACAGATAGGTTGGGAGTCAGGAGGCATTTTTATACTCAGAGATTTCCTTTTTCTTTTTTACTATGATCAGATCCATAATAAATCCCACCTGAAGGCTGATGTCATCTCAGGCACCCTTGACCTGGTGGCAGGCGCCAGCCCCAGTGAGGCTGACACTCCAGGCCAAGTAATAAGCCTTCTCTCAGGACTCAAGTGTATCAGAAAAATTCAAAATGACTTTAAGACTCAAGCACTAGATAACCTTTTCCCTGTGTTACCATTCTCCCCTGTCATTCTCCCATCAAATTTGGCTGTGGATTCCCATGCATGGAAGTCACTCCTGAACAAACCTATGTTCTCCTAGGTGAGACTGGATCCTAAGGTGCCCTTCTCCAGGACGTTGACACTCCTGGCCTTCTTGGGGAGTCTTCCAAAGAGGCCTCATCAGAGTACAGGGCACACCCAGGGATTCATATGTCCAAGAAATATCAGTGCCAGGTATGTATTCGGAGGAACCCCTCTCCCCCCACCAGCTTGTTTCAGAACACAGAATGTGATGCGCAGATGTCGTGTTACATAGAAAATCCAAGGGGCTTTCTGTAGGGTTCTTCACAATCTACTTGGAGTCAGGAATCATTTTTGTACAGTGTTTGTGATTTCATTTCCCTCATTGACCACCCTCAGGGGTCCAGTGAGTTCCAACCTGAAGCCTCTCTATCTCTGGCCCATTTGAGGAGGCAGCAGATATCCACCTACATGACGCTAATACTCGAGGCCAGGTAAGCAGTGTTTTCCTGGGAGTGGATCACCTTTCCTTCTGAAGGATGGGGAGTGTTTCCATCAGAAAACGCTCACAATGAGCAGTAGACTCTAGAGGTGTGCCACTAATGTGGTGTCTGAGACATTCCTCCCCAGTCCCTCTTCTTGTCAATTGCAAGGGGGAATGTTACTTCTCCAACCAAGGGGAAAATGCATCTGTGCAGGCCTGTTGCCTCCTGTGTGATGCTGGATTTTAAGGTGGGTCTCACCTTGTTTGGGCATCTGCTATGATGTCCCCCTGTGGCCCCCAGACAGCTAGCAGGACTGGCAGCCTGAACATTGGTGGGGTACACGATGACCCCAACAATCAGGTAAACAATCTTCTCTCAGGTTACCACCAACTCTTTGACAGCTGTATATGGGTACAAAATTCCCATGCACCTCAAAATGAGCATGAGATAGTGAGCAGTTCATCATGCCACTCATTTTCCATAGGTGACACTTCTTTCCTTCTGCAGGTTGCACCCACTCCTCCTCTCTCTGCACAGAGCCCCCTGGAGGTCTCACCAAAGTCCCTGGAGCCCATTGGGCCTCATGGATCCAAGGAACACCAGTGCCAGGTATATAATGAGATGCCCCATGGGTTGTTCCAGACATCAGAATATGACGTGTGGGGGTGGTGTGTCAGGGAATATTTCACAGCCTGTTGGGAGTATAGATACATGCTCACAGTCTCAGTGATTTCATTTCCCTTTATCCAATTCAAGGGGCCAAGGACTCTCTTCCTGACGCCTCTGCGATCTCTGGCACACTTCCCCAGGTGGCTGAGGACAGCCTGGAGGTGGCTGTCATTCAAGGCCAGGTAAAGAATCCAGCACTGTGCCATCGTGCTTTCGGAACGTCTGCAACTCTTTATTCAACAAGATGTCATAATGACCTGCAGACTCTGGCACTGCCAATATTTCCCTGAGAGTTTCAGGCTCACCACTGATCACATGGGGCCCAGGGGGTTCCCCATCCTAGTTAGAGTTCTCCTGGGCATTCCTGTACACTTGTTTGTAATACATGTTCATATGTTGCATACCATCCTTTGGGGAGTATCCTATGAAGCCCCTTAGTGGACTGTGGCCCTCTCTGTGGGTCATTTGTTGGAGATGATGAAGAGTCAAAAGGATTGCCTGTGTAGTAGGGGAAGAATGCTTCATAATCCTGAAAAACTGTGGTATAATCTCACCCACTGAACTTGACCTCCTTGTCCCCATGTGGACCACATGGATGAGGTTCATGCTCCCTGCAGTCTGCCAGGTGAGCCAGGCAGGCAGACTAATTGCAGCCTGGGCCAAGATAACATGACACGTCAGGAACACAGTATGTTACTCATGGTTAAAGTGTGTTCTTAACAATATTTGACAGTGAGAAAAAGCAAGAAATACCAGAATGGCCAGGGGTTACCCAGTGTTTTCCCTCTTATCCATTTTCTTGTCCAAAACATCATTTCTTTCCCCCTTATTTGGTCAGTGACCTTCATTCCTTCCTAAAGCATCAGTCCATATCCAGGTGGCTACTAAGATACCCCCTTCTTTTTCCACGCACCCTCTAGGGGTTCTTATTTTGTGTGTGAGAGAGTGAAAAAATGTAGATTTTCTTGTAGTTTCATCTCCAGGCATGGGGGACAGCAAGCAATATCTACCATCTCCATGACTGATCTGTCCATCTGTCTACCTCTAGAGCCCTACTGAATCGGTGTGTAGTCCAAGGAGTTCATCAGTTGAGGCAGACCCACTTGCAGATGGGTGCCCGGAATAAGCCTACACCGAAGACCAGATGTGCACTCTGGGTGGACGTTCTGTTTGTTTTTCACATCATGGTGGGGTTTCAAGAACCACTTTGCTAGTGCTTTGACTGATTGAACTCTTCCTCCATGCCTCTGCTCAGGGCAAGATCACATGCCCTGCAGTGTCTACTAAACACAGCAAGCTTTCACCCCCCTTTGATGACATGGTCAGAAGGTATCTGAAAGTTGTGATATTTACCCTGCTGTGTTGAGATTTCCACTGTGTCCATTCATTCCTCAGGACTTAACGCTGGTTCGCCATGCCCCAGCATGTCCTTGACCTTCTCTTCAATTTGTGAGTTCACACATCACTCCCAGAGGTTTCTCCTCATCTCGCCCGCTTCTTAGGTCTTCTCTGTCCATCTTAGAGCCTATTTCTTCAACTGCCCTCTTGTCAGTACATGGAAGTTTGAGACAAGATAATGCTCACCCTGGTGTAAGGCTGGAATTGTGCTTTCCAGGGCTGGGTACGCTGTGTTTGTGAAGCTTTGTGACAGAGATTTCATGCCATAGGCTTCTATTGCTGAGATGTCTGGCCAAATCTGCTCATAATTCTAAAAGAATAGGTGAAACTCATCTGCCAAGGCATCCAGAGTGGGGGGGGGGTATCTCGTGGGGGAGGCTGTGTAACCCAGTGTCCTGAGATTTCCTCAAAAGACCAGGCTGGGAATCCCTCAGTGAACAAAATGCAGTGTCTCTGCTCTGTGCAGGCCCAATTCCAGGCACTCAGAAACTGGATATATATAACAGGCTACAGAGCCTGCAATCCTCTCGCAGAATCCCTCTCCTCTTTAAATAAATGCCCAGGGTTGAGTGAAAGATGGGACTTTTTCATCGACTTGCCTCTTGATTCTGTGATGACATGGTCGAAAGGTATCTTAAAGTTGTGATATTTACCTTGCAACATCGAGATTTCTGCTGTGTCCCAGCTGATCTCTCAAGAAGAAAACTACATAAAAGGGTGAGTGCAGTTTGCGTCAAGTAACCCAACTTACAACCTATACAGTGGGCTATGTGAAGAAGTGGGTTTGGCGACAAAGAAATCTCCAAATCCCTCACATCTGTTCTGCTTACAATCCCAAATCCTGAGTCATTGTTTAGAAGAGTAGGATAGCACAATTGGTGTGAGTTCATGGCAAGGGAGGAGGCCCAGACCTGACTACTGTGAGAATCCGACTTCATACCAGCCACTCACTGGCACATTTGCTCCATTTTTGGTGTTCACTTATTTATTTATTTATTTTTATCACAGCCAGGGCAACAGGAGGATGGACACTCCTGTGCTCTTGGGCCTCACCTCATCCATGTTCTGTGGGCTCAGTGGCTGCTGCATGAGAGTCTCCTTGAGAAGAGACTCTAGTGAGGATGTGCAAAGACAGGCCAGGCCTCTGACTCAGGTGTCCATTTTTTATCCCAATGCCATCAGTACCATGCTGGAGAGCTGGATTGACAAGCATCTGGAAGATTTTGTGAAGTCTGTGGAATTGGAAACCATGAAGCAGCTCATGGATTATATTCAAGATGACCTGACAGACTTTAATCTGGTGTCATGTGTACGGTTTCTCCTATCTCAGCTTCAGAATCAGGAGTCAGGTGTGTCAGGGTCTAGGGTGAGGAGGAATGAGATAGGCTTCTATGAACCTGTGAGCAAGAGTCAGTACAGGGGCAGGGACAGAATGCAGAGCCTGTGTTGACAGGAGTTAGACAGATTTCCTAATGTTTGGACATGAAGAGGAAGGAGATGGGCTGGCAGTCTGTGTTAGGGATGGACAGCCTTAGGAGAAGGTGCTCATCACAGTGGTGTTGGCCCTCCTGCATATCCGCTGTCACATCTCTTTATACCCTGGTCTCTATCAGCTGAACCTAAGTTTCCCTGCTTAGATCCTGTGGCCCTCCCTCCCTCCTCCAGAGGCCGAAATCTGCGCTGTTTATTTTCTGTCAGGGAATCAATGTACAATGCTGCCAGGACCAGCTTGAGCACCATGGGCCATGTGTGGCAGTGGTGGTCCTGGCAGCACACTTGTTTCATGCTGAGGACCTGCGGTGTCTCTCACTATGTCAGAGGAGACATCCTGCCTTTCATTTTTCCGTCCTTAGCTGCAGTGGTGCTGATTCCTGTAACAGGGATCATGAGACACCCACAGATCCTACATCAGCCTTGTATCCACTAGGTGGAAAGGGCCAGTTCTGCCCCTTCTTAGAAAATCCTCTGTATTACCTCTATCTTGATTCCTCTTAGCACAGCCATTTTGAAACTGGCCTGAAAAATAGGCTTTTTATTTTCTGGTCCTTTGAATCAAGACACCAAGGGTGAGGACATTGGCCGAGGTGCTCAATGTGCAGAAAGTGTGTTGGGTTCTGAATATCCCTGGACTTTCTTGAGCGACTTTTATTTTTTAGGGGCTATGGTTGGGCCCCAGTAACAGAAGACACCTTCTGTGGGGACAAGAGCTGGCAGACAGGGCTCTTCTTGGTCTTTCAAATGCTGAGGAAAGGCCATGATCTTGTGGATATAGTCCTTCAGGCAACTCCATCCCTTCTAGAGGACTTCCATCAGCAAAAAATCTTTTTCTGTCCTTTGATTCTGAGACCCTCCCAAATGCATTTCCGGGATGGTTAAAATCCTAACTGGAGTCAGCACATGAACTAGCTGCAGAAAATGCAGAAGCCAATGATGCTGAACTCAGCCCAGTGTGTGCGAGCAATGCAGTGACTTGGCACGGATCCTCAGAGGCCCCCTTGCCTCCTACACAGGCTACAGCTTCATAGTCCTCATTCTGTTCTAGTGAAACACAGCGTTTTCATTGTATTTTTATCTTTGCAGTGTGTGTTACTTCACTGTAAATGTTACTTGAAATAAATTCTCAGCATTTCTTCTGTGTCTAAATTCAGGGGCTTGATGTCTACTCCCCGTGCTCTGTGGGGCCTTGCCATGTCTTCCTGCAGACTAAATCTGGGAGCAGACCATATGGGTCTTGGGGGATGTGGTGGGTGGGCTGGTCTATGCACAGGCCATCCTGCAGCAAGGGTGAGGAAAGTTCCTGCCTGAGAGAATGTGGTGAGGCCAGGAGAGGTTCAAGGAGTGCAGACTTTGGGAGTAAGGTGCCAGATGTAGGTGCAGTTAGTTAGGTAGACAGACCCTATGGTCAAGAGAACTGTGTTTGCTGGAAAATGAGTTCCCTGTAGCCTTGGGCCTCCATGTCTGTGAACCAAGCAGAAGTCCCTCCAAGGTGTGTGAATGATGAATGCCATGCAGTGCTGCCAGGGGCTCCTGACAACACTGAGCAGAGGCAGTGTGCATAATCACCGAGGCCAACATGCAATGCAGAGTGTGAGGAGAGGGGCAGTCAGGGTGCACAGGGATTCATTCTTTTGAAGAAGTTGACTTCATAGTGATTTTCTTCAATGATTCCTAAGGTTTCCTCCAAGGACCGAGGTAAGCTGGAGAAGACCAGAGGTGGGAGGTTTACACGTGACTCTCCTCTGGTGCTGATGGGCCAGGAGGCAAACTCCATCACCGTGCCCATGGGACTCCTCAGCCAATTCCATCCATTACCACGTTGGTCCCAGTCCCTTTGCTCCTGGCAGCTCAGGTGCTGACTGCTTAGTTAGAGGCACACAGTGTAAGCAGAAAACTATATGCAGTGTTTAGAACTTGATCAAATGTAATGGCATGTAAAGTACTTCCTAGTCAATGAATTCCACATTCATGTCTAAACCCTTTAACATATGCAGGTTCACAAAATGTAGATGACATGGTCCCTCATGAAAATTTTGGTGTATCAAGAACAACATCCTGGAACTCCTCAAGGTGATATATCATATGTCACTTCTCTGTCATGCAGTTTAATTTCTGGAGCCTTTCTCTTAGTGCATTGGAACACCATGAGCCACTTCTCAGTGACGCACCCCAAACATCCATGCAGGGGCACGCTGATATCTATGATTATGAGGGGGGTGGATACTTTCCTGACTGTTAGATATCTAGGTACTGAGTCACAGGAGCGTGAATGCTGCCTTGCTTCCTGGCTGCACTAGAACCTGCATCTCATCAAGTCTCTTCCAAGATGCCAAAAGCAATCACTCCTCGGCATCAGCTTCCTGATTCAGCCACCAGGCACCAGGTTCCTTCCTATACACCTGAGCCTGGTGAGGAGGCTCAAGGGAATTGGATCCCTCCTTCATTCAAAAGGTCCAAACAGTGTGTAATCCCTTTCCCATTGTCTTGACTTTTGTGTAGCTTCCGTAGTGAGCTATTGTTCAGGAAGTCCCATGAGGTCTCCAAAACAATATGGGCCATTGCCAAACACTTGATTACCTGCCAGAACTAAAATGTTAGACCCTGCTTCTGAGACACCTAAGTCTGTGCTCACAGGACATTGGAATAATATAATAGAATGAAAATGGAAATTACCTCCCTCTGGGCTAGCCATGATAGTGCTAGAAAGCTGTATGGGTGCCATGAGGAGAAAACACTCATCAACAGTATGAATAACTAGGAATGCTTCAGACTGCAAAATAAACCATCTGCACAGGAAGCACACACATGTGCAATAACACAACCTCTGCTGGTAACCAACTGTTTTCTGGTTGGATGTGAGGCCCACTCAGTAGGAGAGAACTATCTGGTACTAGAACCCAAGTCAGAATCTCACGGTCAGGAAACTCATATAGACTTCAGAGGAAACCCTCCAGTGCCTCTGGGGAACAAGAGTGGGGTTACACACCAAAAATCTCTCAAATAACTTTGCATACCCATTCTAACTCAAGCTGCTCTCACTCATGGTTAGAGAATCTGTTTTGTTTTCCAGAAGACAGAGAAAATGGAGCAGAGCCAAGATCCATGGTAAGACATGCAGATATCTGACTGCCCACCATGAGACAGACAACCTCTACCACATTTTTCAGGGGCCAGGCAAAACTGCAGAAGAAGCAAGACCATGAACATGGCTCTTAATGCTAGCCTGACCTCCAGCTTCTGGACAATGGTGATCAATCAAAACCTTTACAAGCACAATTACAGGTGCTACAGACACCTGAACACAAAATCAGACTGCCAACAGGCCAGACAGTCTCAGTGAACATTGCAGACTAGGGGACGGAAAAATTTTAAGGTTCACAAAATGGGTAGCAATACCATGAGACCTGGTCCACAGCTCCCCCAAACAACTAATTGAGGCCTTCATGAGCCCACAGTGAACACCATTACCCCTCTGAGGAGGGCCCCAGGGAAACTGGAGCTGGGGTGTGTGCATTAAGGGTATAACCTGTGGAAATGCATCTAAATAAAATAATTAAAAAGTGGGCTATGAAACTGAACAGAGAGTTATCAAAAGAGCAAGGAAAAATGGCTAGTTAATATGTTAAGAGGTTATCGACAGGGGCCAAGAAGATAGCTCAGCCAGCACTACCAGCCCAGGTTGGATTCCCAAGCCAGCCACATAATTGGATGAAAACAGTGCTGCAAGGATCCAGCATTCCTTAGCAGCAACAATAAGTCCTGAAGTTCCTTCACACAATGCATGCCAAGAAATGAATAAACATGTAAACACACAGAACAACAATTTTCTTTGAAAAGTGTACAATGAGCCATAGTGGTACACACAACTAATTCCATCATTTCGAAAGTAGCATTAGGAGGATCCAACTGTGTGGGTCTACGTAGTGAATTCCAGGTCAGACTGGGATACTGTGAGAGCCTACCTCAAAAAACTAAACCAAGAAATCAGTGTTAAACATCCCTAGCTATAAGGGAAGTAAGAAACAACTTTGGAGACTTTTTTTATCCAATCAGAAGGGTTGGCATCAAAAAATCAAATGAAGCCGGGTGTGGTGGCGCACGCCTTTAATCCCAGCACTTGGGAGGCAGAGGTAGGAAGATTTCCGTGAGTTCAAGGCCACCCTGAGACTACATAGTGAATTCCAGGTCAGCCTGGGCTAGAGTGAGACACTACCTCAAAAAATCAAAAAAAAAAAAAAAAAAAATCAAATGAGGGCTGCACAATTCATAGACACAGCATGTCCTAAAGCACATAAGCTTTTTTTTTTTTTTTGGCCCATGATTGGAATGTTCTGTCTTTTTAAAAATGTTTTTATTTTTTATTTATTTATTTTTTTTCACAATTTTTATTAACAGTTTCCATGATTATAAAAAACATCCCATGGTAATACCTCCTTCCCGTCCTCCCGCACTTTCCCCTTTGTAATTCCATTCTCCATCATATTAACTCCCCATCTCAATTATTGTACTTACATATATACAATACCAAACTCTTAAGTACCCTCCTCCCTTCCTTTCTCTTCCCTTTATTTTATTTTTTTAATTTAATTTTTTTTTTAAATTTGAGAGCGACAGACACAGAGAGAAAGACAGATAGAGGGAGAGAGAGAGAATGGGCGTGCCAGGGCTTCCAGCCTCTGCAAATGAACTCCAGACACGTGTGCCCCCTTGTGCATCTGGCTAATGTGGGACCTGGGGAACCGAGCCTCGAACCAGGGTCCTTAGGCTTCACAGGCAAGCGCTCAACCGCTAAGCCATCCCTCCAGCCCTTCCCTTTATATCTCCTTTTTAACTTACTGGCCTCTGCTACTATGTATCTTTATTCTCATGAGGAAGCCCAATCATCTGTAGCTACGATCCACATATGAGAGAGAACATGTGGCGCTTGGCTTTCTGGGCCTGGGTTACCTCACTTAGTATAATCCTTTCCAGGTCCATCCATTTTTCTGCAAATTTCATAACTTCATTTTTCTTTACTGCTGTGTAAAACTCCATTGTATACATGTGCCACATCTTCATTATCCACTCATCAGTTGAGGGACATCTAGGCTGGTTCCATTTCCCAGCTATTATAAATTGAGCAGCAATAAACATGGCTGAGTACGTACTTCTAAGGAAATGAGATAAGTCCTTTGGATATATGCCTAGGAGTGCTATAGCTGGGTCATATGGCAGATCAATCTTTAGCTGTTTTATGAGCCTCCACGCTGATTTCCACAATGGTTGGACCAGACTGCATTCCCACCAGCAGTGTAGAAGGGTTCCTCTTTTTCCACATCCCTGCCAACATTTATGATCATTTGTTTTCATGATGGTGGCCAATCTGACAGGAGTGAGATGGAATCTCAATGTAGTTTTAATCTGCATTTCCCTGAGGACTAGTGACATAGAACATTTTTTTAGATGCTTATATGCCATTCGTATTTCTTCCTCTGAGAATGCTCTATTTAGCTCCACAGCCCATTTTTGATTGGCTTGTTTGATTCCTTATTATTTAACTTTTTGAGTTCTTTGTATATCCTTGATATTAATCCTCTATCAGATATATATCTGGCAGAGATTTTTTTCCCATTCTATAGGTTGCCTCTTTGCTTTTTTCACTGTGTCCTTTTCAGTGCAAAATCTTTGTAATTTCATGAGGTCCCAGTGATTTATCTGTGGTTTTATTGCCTGAGCAATCGGGGTTGTATTCAGAAAGTCTTTGCCAAGACCTATATGTTGAAGGGTTTCCCATACTTTTTCCTCTAGCAGTTTCAGAGTTTCAGGTCTGATGTTAAGGTCTTTAATCCATTTGGACTTAATTCTTGTGCATGGCGAGAGAGAAGAATCTATTTTCATCCTTCTGCAAATATCTATCCAGTTTTCCCAACACCATTTCCTGAAGGGGCTGTCTTTTCTCCAATGAGTATTTTTGGCATTTTTATCCAATATCAGGTTGGCTATAGCTACTTGGGCTTACATCTGGGTCCTCTATTCTGTTCCACTGATCTACATGTCTGTTTTTGTGTCAGTACCATGCTGTTTTTGTTACTATGGCTAGGCTAGACTGGCTGGCCAGTGGGGCCCAGGGATCCTCCCATCTCTGCTTCCCTAGTGCTGGGATTACAAGCATATGTGACCTGTCCATTCTGAAGATCAAACACATGCAAGGCAAGCACTACAAACAAAACTATCTTTCCAGACCCACTGAAAACCCATATTTGTTTCTTCATCCACATGGAACCAGGAAGCTGTTTGGGTCCAAATTGTTCTGTGGGCAGGGTTCCCTTCCTAAGCAGCAGAACAGGGTGGGAAGGTGGTAGTAGGAGACCATCTGGGATGAGTTATTCTTAGTAAAGGTTTCTGAAGGTGATTGGGACTCAGTATTCTGTATTCTCAGTATTGCAGCCTGTCTTCCACCGAGATGACCTGTGGAAACCACCTCACCTGGCCCAACCAACATATCCACACTCTTCTCTATGGTTTGCACCTTTTTCTCCTCCATTTTTGTTTATTGAAGCAGTGATTATAACATGTGAGTTCCATTCCCACTGACCCAGTTTGCTAGCAACCCTAATGAGCAAGTGTTCTTACCAATGTCATCCCGGGTTCATGATTTCCCATTTCTAACAGTACCTTTGACCCAGCCACTAAAGTAACTGACTGTCCACTTCCCTGTGCCATTCATAACTATCTGGTGTGATGTGATACAGGTGTGTTGGCTAGGAAATCACACGACCACATCAAATGTAGACTAACAGAAGTTACAAGAACAGGCCAGTACAAAACTGAACCCAAAGGAAGTGTTCCCTTACCCACTTTGCATGGGCTCACATACCCACAGAAGATTGGCAGCACTTCATTGGATCACTTCACTGGCTGAGGGGGGAGGAGAAAACCTGGCCATAGAGCTGGGCTGGTATCTTCTGGTCACCGAGTAAGTACCAAAACCCTGCAACTTGGCGATTTTCCTGACACTTTTTATTCCAACTCTAAAACAATGTAATCTCCCTGTCTGGAAGCAAATGAGACATGTGGACTCCCATCACCTGCTTTTGGTCAGATGCTTTATGCCAACAATGAGAAGGTAATGGTAAGAGGAACTTGGGTAGGCACAGTGCTACTAATGTCAAGAAGTATATTCCTTGTGAGAGAAAAGCAAGTATGAGTTGGATGGAACCTTGGTGCCTGTGAACTCCTTGCTGCCCAGTTGGAAGCCATGTGATCCTGTCCTTGTGGACAGAGTCCATTCAGTTCCACCTGAGAAACTTTGTTCACAGTATGCAGATATTCCTGTAGGAGAAAGGTTTTGCTGGAGAGCTGGGGAGGGGGATTAAGGGGCTACAGTCTGAAAGACAAGGACAGTAAATAACTTGACACATTACCTCATCATTCAGGGAGGCACTCGACTTAAAAAGCAAACTCAGAAGGCACCACAAGGACCATTTTATTAGAGTTTGAGAGAAAGCATGTGACAAGGAATGTGTACATTGTTATGCAGCTATTGAGAGGAAAGAGGTGGATCAGAAGAAAGTTATACAAGCAGGGCATGGTGGTGCACACCTTTAATCCCAGCACTCAGTAGGCAGAGGTAGCAGGATCATTGTGAGTTTGAGGCAACCCTGAGACTTCATAGTGAAATCCAGGTCAGCCTGGGCTAGAGTGACCACTTGTAATTTGTTTAGAGTGGCAGGAGGTCCTGGTGTATCCATACTCTTTCCTTCTCTGTCTTTATCTCAAACAAATGAATAATAACAAAAGTAAAAACTAGAAAAAAATGGAGGTCTGTATAGAGCAGCAATGGAGTTGTGTTGAAAGGGCAAGAATGTCCAGAGTGTCAGGGAAATGTGAATTATTCTGTCCACCACTTCAAGAAGAGACAAAAGGAGGAAAGAAAAACTTTCTCTTCAGAGTTGGAACTCAGAAATGCTGACAGGCTGTACAGTAACAATACAAGAGCAATTGCACTGAGGGAGGGGCTTCTATAAGAATCCACGAGTTGTTGGCTGAATTCAGTGATGATTTTTAAAACTTTGTTCACAAAGGTACATGCAGTAAAGAGAGAAAACACAGCTGGGTATGGGTGACACACCTTTAATCCCAGCACTTGGAAGGCAAGAGGTAGGAGGGTCACTGTGAGTTTGAGACCAGCCTGGAACTACAGAGCGTCTTCCAGGTCAGCCTGGGTTAAGAGAGAGACCCTGAAGGTTGGGGACAGAAGCCTAGAGAACATGGAATACTATGTATTTAACAAGATGCAAATAGTGCACAATTACTTTTAAACTAGACTTTTCTGTATTATCAAACTGCAAGTTGCTCATATTTCCATCGGGTTATGCTTTCCTATCACCTCTCCACAACCCCCAGTACACGGAGTCCCTCCTTGCTGGTAATGGTATTCAGCCTGGGGCCATGAACGGACCAGTCAATCTCTGTAGGATGGGGCAATGACTCTGGATGCTCCTTCCCACCCTGTGTCTCTTAAAATCTTTTCTCTCCCTCCTTTTTCCCCAATGATCACGGAACATTGGTGGGTGTGTTATAAGTCAAATTTAGTGTTCAGCTCTCTGTAGCCACTGGATTTTTCACTTGATGTGTGTTGAGTACCCTCAGGCTCAACTGGCATCTCCCTGGAGCACTGACAGGTCAGCATTAACAGCAGCACTCATTTGGAATATTGTAATGTTTAGTTTGCCCTGGATAGGTTTGCTTTGACTATATAATCCTCAAATTACTTCACTGTTTGGGAGATAATTTTGAGTTTAGGAAGGGTAATTGGGTTCCACAGGGCAACTAGAAGCATGGCTTTGAGATTAAAAATTGGTAACTAGGCTCTCCTTTGCTTTATGAATGTCATCTTCATGAGATGAGGAAATATCACTATCATTCTCCCTGCCATCAGGATGATTTTTCAATGGAGTTTGGGTCAGGTTGAAAAAATTCTTGGACCCTCATGTCCTTTATATGTCGTTCATTTTATTACAGTGTCAAAAAGATAACAAAAAGAGAAATTTTCTCTATATATAATTTCTGTGGGCTTGGGAGAGCAAGAAAACAGCTCAGGTGTGTAAGCTACCACTGAAGAATACTCCACAATCAATCTCTCCACATTCCCCTGACACATGCATATTCTTGCTACATATTTAACTCTATTTTTTTTTTTTCCTGAAAACATCAAACATATAGTGACACGGTGTGAAGCAAATCCTTGCACTTTCAGGTTTCTGTCAAATACTGCACCACATTGAAAATAAAATAACACCATAAAATCTTGCTTATGTGCTAGGTATTACAATCATTATCATCATAATAATTTATGGCTGGGCTCAGTGACATATACCTTTAATAAAAAAAATAAGGATGAAGGAGCATCATGAATATGAGAACCACCTGAACTACAGGACTTCAAAGACTAAACAGGCACTGTCCAAAAATACATAATTGGGAAATTTATTATACTGGTCAAAATAAAACAGTCTTGTCTAATGAGACATTCTAAATTTTCTGCAAGTTACACCAATTCTTTATGATTACAAGTTGTATACATAAATGTTCAATATACAGATCATGGTGAGGTATGCCTTGCCATTGAAAACTTTCCCACATAAGAATTCACATGTATGTGGATTTCTCTTAGGACAGGGAGGTAATCCTTCTAAGAAAAGGCTTCTCACATTGTGTGCATTCATAGGGTTTCACAATCAAGTTCTGATGATGTCACAGAGACCCTGTCCATACTGTGTATATTAACAGGCCTTCACATCTGTGAGTTCTCTTATGAACAATGTGGTTACCTTCTGAAAGCCTTCCCACATTTTTTTTGATGACGAATGAGGTGCCCCTTAACAGTGAAACCTTTTCCACAATCCAAACATTTATATGGCTTCTCACCTGTATGTGTTCTCTGATGATGAAAAAGATACCACTTTGTAGTGAAACCTTTCCCACAATCCGTACACTGATAGGGCTTCTCACCTGTATGTGTTCTATGATGATGAGTGAGGTACCACTTTGTAGTAAAACTTTTCCCACAGCCTGTACATTCATAGGGCTTGTTACCTGTAGTATTTCTCTCATGAATAGTAAAATTCGACTTCTGAGTGAATGTTTTCCCATACTCAGTACATTCATATAGCTTATTTCCTATATGGTTTCTTTCATGACTAATAAGATTTGATTTCTGAGTGAAAGCTTTTCCACATTCTGCACATTCATAGGGCTTCTCACCTGTATGGGTTCTTCGATGTTTAGTTAGGTCTGATTTCATGTAGAAAGCTTTTCCACATTGTGTACATACAAAGGGCTTCTCGCCGGTATGAATTCTCTGATGACCAGTGAGGGTCATCTTCCGAGTGAAAGCTTTCCCACATT
The DNA here is from genome assembly GCF_020740685.1 of Jaculus jaculus. Classification (NCBI taxonomy): domain Eukaryota; kingdom Metazoa; phylum Chordata; class Mammalia; order Rodentia; family Dipodidae; genus Jaculus; species Jaculus jaculus. Next base: position 29,434,838 of record NC_059106.1, on the reverse strand, counting down.
CTGTACATGCGTAGGGCTTCTCACCCTTATGAGTCCTCCGATGACAATTGAGGTAATGCTTCGCAGCAAAAGCTTTCCCACATTCTGTACATGCGTAGGGCTTCTCATTAATATGTACACTCTGATGATGAATATGGTGACACTTGGTACTCAAAGCTTTCTTGCATTCTACACATTCGTAAAGCTTCTCATTTATATGTACACTCTGATGTCGAATAAGGTGACACTTTGTAGTGAAAGCTTTCCCACATTTTGTACACTTATAGGGCTTCTTACCTGTATGAGTGCTCTGGTGTCTAGTGAGATGTGACTTCCAATAGAAACGTTTCTCACATGTTGTGCACTCATAGGGCTTCTCTCCTCTATGAATTCTCTCATGAAGAGTGAGGTAAGATTTGTAAGTAAAAGCTTTCCCACATTCTGCACATTCATACGGCTTCTCACCTGTATGAATTTGCTGATGACGAATAAAAGTCACCTTATATGTGAATTTCTTTCCACATTCCCTGCATGCATAGGGCTTCTCTCTTGTGGGAGTTTTCATAGGAACTGTGTGGTTTGACTGCAAGAACATTTTTCTGCATTCCTCACATTCGTAATCATTATTCTCCCTTGTCTGACATTTAGTGTGAGTACAGATGTGATATGAAGATTTTCTGCATGTATGAGACATCATGTTTCTTGTGTGCTGTGACTCCTGGCAATACACCTTCATATATGCTTTATCTTTATTCCATTTTGTTTTTTGGTAGATTTTTTGGTGCAAGTTTAGTTCATTCTAGAGATAAGGAACAAAAAATTGTTACATTTCATATCCACCAGGCATTTTTGTTGGGGGAGGGGGGTTCAAGGTATGGTCTCACTCTAGTTCAGGCTGACCTGGAATTCATTATGTAGTCTCAGGGTGGCCTGAAAATCACAGTGATCCTCCTACCTTTGCCTCCCAAGTGTTGAGATTAAAGGCATGTGCCATTACACCTGGCTCCACCAGGCTTTTACTGTTAAGTGCTTCTTAATGTTTTGTGAGCTATGGTTCCTTACTGCAATGTCTTACAATCAAATTTCACTTCTCTCCTATATGTATGTTGACATTTTGAGAATATAATCCTATGTACATCATATAAAAGGATTTACTAACTTACATGATTCATTTGTTGATTAACATGTGTAAACAACTGCCATATAAACGGCAATTTTCAATGTGTACTAGACTTAACAGATACTTAATATGAAACTTCATGTGCCAATATGGCCTTCGTTTACAATGATGTCCAAAGACAAATGTATTGAAATAACTGAGATGAAATGGCTCAGTGGTTAAAGGCATGTGCTAACAGTTTATAGGTGCAAGTTTAACTTCCTTACTTCCACATGAAATGGAATCAAAGTAGCACAATCATCTGTCATTCCAAGATGTTTACAACAAATGGGACCTTGTGACAGAAGGATCCAGAAATTCATAGACTGGGCAGACTGTTACATGCAAAAATCAGACAAGCCAAAACAATGGGAGACACTGTCTCAACTAGGGAAAATGAAAACGAATCTCAATGCTAACCCCAGACCTCCATATACATGTGGTCCAACACAAGTCCCTATACACATACACACATTAAAAAACTGGAATGTTCCTATGGAGCTAAAAGTCATCATGATGTCCTACGAGTTGTCAACATATCAAAATTCTTGGGGTTTTCTCTAGCCCACATCTTATCAGCTCCATTATGGAGAAATAGTAGTCTGTGTGCAAGTTTGTATAAATCTCATGTGTATACAAAGATATGTATCTTTGCAAAATCAGAGCCCAATATTATTTATCTTTCTGAGTAGTTCCAGCCCTGACATTTGGAGACAGGGTGTCAAGATGAACCAGCACCTTGGGAATTCTAGTAGTCTTTCCAGCCAGAAAACACCAATGCTTCAGCTCTTTCCATCTTCTCAGACATGTTACCAAATTGCTATTTTTACATGGGTATGGTAGATCAAAACTCAGGAGCATTTGGTCCTGCTCAGGGCTGAGTTAAGTTCTTTAAGAAACTTACCTGAATATTTTCTATTTATCATGTTCAGATTTCAAAAATGTTTACAGCACACATCAATAAACTGTTGATTGCAAAATGAATATATTTTGATGTACAAATTACTGGGAAACAACAAAAAATTAACTTACTTCAAACATTTCATCATTTAATGTCTTGCTCTTGGTGATTCCACATGGACACAAATTGCTCTTCTGATTATTCTGGATGGTGTCAACTGGATCAGTAACTTTAGGAACATCTAATGATATTAATTACACAAGTCATATTTATGAAGTTCTATAGTAACAATGCACCTTTCTGTCCTTATAGATCTTGCAAAATAATACAGACTTGTCATAACTATACATTTTGGTCCATTAAAAATTATTATGTGGGTGGGGATGGAGGACGACTTAGTGGTTAAGAGCTTCCCTGTGAAAAGGCTCGATTCCCCAGGACCCACGTAAGTCAGATGCACAAGGGGGCGCACGCATCTGGAGTTCATTTGAAGTGTCTGGAGGCCCTGGCACGCCCATTCTCTCTCTCTCTCTGCCTCTTTCTCTGTCTGTTGCTCTCAAATAAATAAATAAAGTAAAAAAAATAAACTTAAAAAATTATTATGTGGGGGCTGGAGGGATGGCTTAGTGGTTAAGGCATTTGCCTGCAAAGCCAAAGGATCCAAGTTCAATTCCCCAAGACCAACATTGGCCAGACACACAAGGGAGTGCACACATCTGGAGTTCGTTTGCAATGGCTGGAGGCCCTGGTGCACCCATTCTCTCTCTCTCTTTCTCCCTCTTTCTTTGCCAAATAAATAAATAAATAAAATATCTTAAAAAATTATTACGTGGGAGACATCAAAAAGAACAACTAGGGCTGGAGAGATGGCTTAGTTGGTTAAGGCGCTTGCCTGTGAAGCCTAAAGACTCATGTCTGACTCTTCAGGTCCCACATAAACCAGATGCATAAAGTGATGCAAGCGAGCAAGGTTGCAGCTTGCACATGCACATAAGGGAGTGCACACAACTGGAGCTTGAGTGTAGTGGCTGGAGGTCCTGGAACATCAAGTCTCTCTCTCATATTACAAGAAACTCATCCAGGTACAGAAGGATCACTGAACACTAAGCAGACAGGATGAGAGAAAAAAATACTCCCCATCACATCATGGATACAAGTAAACACTTAAAACAAAGAGAGTAATAAAAGCTGCAAGAAAGAAATAGCTCACTACATACAGAGGGAAGCTCATCAGAATTAACTCTGGTTTTTCAATGGAAACTCTCAAAGCCAGAAGGGCTTGGAATGAAGAATTTTAACATCTTTTTATTTTTATTTTTTCCGAGGTAGGGTCTCACCCTAAGCCCAGGCTGACCTGGAATACACTATGTTGTCTCAGGCTGGCCTCAGAATCACATCAGTCCTCCTGCCTCTGCCTCCTGAGTGCTGGGATTAAAGGTGTGCAACATGATGTCCAACAAGCATTTCAAACTTTAAAAGACAAAGGTAACAGGCAAAACTTCTATACCCAGCAGAATTATCCCTCATAATAGAAGGTGAAAGGAAATCTTTCCATGATAAGTGCCAGCTGTGTGAATATATGAGCAAAGCCAATCCTATGAGAGTACTACATATATTTACCATCCAATACAGAAGAGATGAAGCAACAAAATCAAGCCGTTAAAAAAGAGAAAAAGTAACAATCAAGTCAGGCATGGTGGTGCACACCTTTAATCCCAGCACTCAGGAGGCAGAGATAGGAGGATCATCATGAGTTTCAAGGCCACCCTGAGACTAGATAGTGAAATCCAGGTAAGCCTGAGTTAAAGTGAGACCATACCTCAACAAACCAACCAACCAAACAACAACAACAAAACACCATGAAAAAATACAAAAGTTTGAGGTCGACAAAGTGGTCAACATGATGGATTAACTCGAGCCTCAGTTGAGAAGAGAAAATGATTTTCCAAGCTACTGTAAAGAAGAAACAAGCAATTGTAGCTATACTAATGTCTCACAAGGTAGACTTCAAAACAACAGTAATCAAAGGAGAGGAATAGCCAGGTGTGGTGACATACATCTTTAATACCAGCACTCAGGAAGCTGAGTAGGTAGGAGGATCTCTGAATTATACGCCAGCCTGGGACTACAGAGTGAGTTCCAGGTTATCCTGGGCTAGTACCTTGGGGAAAAAAAAATCAAAGAGAAAGGTTGGAAGGTGGGGTGTGGGGAGAAAGAAGGCCACCTCTATTTTTAAAAATATTTTTATTAGCCAGGCATAGTGATGCACACCTTTAATCCCAGCACTTGGGAGGCAGAGATAGGTGGATCGCCAAGAGTTCAAGGCCACCCTGAGAGTACATAGTGAATTCCAGGTCAGCCTGGGCTACAGTGAGACCCTACACATACACACATACAAACATAAATTTATTTACAAGCAGAGAAAGCTAGAGAGATGAGACAGAGATAATGAACACATCAGGATCTCCAGCCACTGCAAACAACCTCCAGATGTATGTACTACTTTGTGCATCTGGCTTTATGTGGGCACTGGGGAACTGAATTTCAGTTGTTAGGCTTTGTAGGCAAGCACATTAACTGCTGAGCCATCTTTCCAGCCAAAGTGGCCATTTTTTTTTTGTCCATTTTTTATTTATTTATTTGAGAGTGACAGAGAGAGAGAGCAAAAGAGACAGAGAGAGAGAGAGATTAAGAACGGGCGCGCCAGGGCTTCCAGCCACTGCAAACCAACTCCAGATGCGTGTGCCCCCTTGTGCATCTGGCTAATGTGGGTCCTGGGGAGCCAAGTCTCGAACCGGGGTCCTTAGGCTTCACAGGCAAGCGCTTAAACGCTAAGCCATCTCTCCAGCCCAAAGTGGCCATTTTTTTTAACTCAATAAGGAAATGATCCACTGAAAATATATTACAATCATAAACTTATATGCATGAGCCACAGATGTTCCTTTTCTTTTGTTTTTGTTTGTTTTTCTAGGTAGGTCCTCACTCTAGTCAAGGCTAACCTGGAATTCACTATGTAGTCTCAGGGTAGCATTGAACTTGTGGCAATCCTATCTCCAGACTGCTGGGATTAAAGGTGTGTGTCACCACACCTGGCTAAGGTGTACCAAATTTTATAAAGCAAAACTAGTTAATGATAGGCCATAAATACATCCCAAATGACTCTCTATTGTTCACAGACTATCCCAGCAGAAAATTAATGGACTAAACAATACAATTATCAATCGGACCTAACAGACACCTAACTTCACTAAATACACATTCTTCTCAGTAGCTCATAGAACCTTTGCTACAACAGAGCATATATTAGAGCATAAAGCATGTCTCCACAAATTCAGGAAATCTGTCAAATCTATTATCATATTTATTATTATTAATAAAATCAGAAATCAACAGGAAAAGAAACAGCAAAACATACACTAACCTCTGGAAACTAAATTAACTTGCTATTAAAAAATGAATTGGATATTGAAGAAATCATAAAGAAAAATCAGTAAATGTCTAGAATTGACTGATAATGAGAACACTACATACTACAATTTATAGGACACAATAGCTATCCTGACAACCTGCTCCAATGAGATGACAGACATTGAGGACACTCTAAACAGGATCAAAGCATAAATCCAGAAGGTTGCTGAGTGCAACATTAAAGTAGACCCACCAAGGGAAAACAGGTAAACAATTTACCTATAAAATCTCTAACGAGGTGGGTATGGGTGTACATGCCTGTAAGCCTAGCATGTTGGAAGTATGGCAGGAGGATCAGTAGTTCTAGTTGATCCTCAGCTACACAGCAAGTTTGAAGCTAGCCAAGGCTGCATAACATCCTAACTCAAAAAGCCAAAAGGAAATTTTCTAAAAGTTCTACATGTGGATGAAACCAAATCTAACAAAATATGCTTCAGCAGAAAAACAAGGAGAAGGGTTGACATGGGAAACCATCTCCTGAAACTGTAGATATGAGATGTCTGATGTAAAAAAAAAATCTCTCTTCCAGGCTGGGTTTGCATAAAAGTTAGTGAAAACAGCTCAATATGACCAATATTTGATGTGATCCTTTCTTACTGATGTGCCTTGCTCAACTTTCAGGACTGACCTGGGAGGTTCCAGACTGAGGCTTCTGCTACCCTCCATGGCCCAAATCCATGCTCCAACTTGACGATCACCTCAGGCTTGGTCATGCAGCATCCTGAGAGTGGGAAATGATATACGAACTATGTCAAGGTGCATAGTGAAGTGAAGATGTTGAATACTCTAACAAATAGAAAGACAAACTAGTAAGAAAGTATGAAAGGTTAGAGAAATAGGTCAGCAGTTAAAGGTACGTGCTTGCAAAGCCTAACAGCTCAGGTTCAATTCCCAAGTGCACAAATCGGCACATGTATCTGGACTCTGCAGCAGCAGAAGGCCCTCACGTACCCATTCTCTCTACCTTAAATAAATAAATAGATAGATAGAACACCAAACAGAAATGATCAGAAAAGAACCTCTCCTCAGATTACTCAAGACAAACTTTAAAAGCCAGAAGCACTTGGAGTCATATATCCCAAGTTCTGAAAGACAATAGGTACTAACACAGATTATTATTACCAGCAAAGTTTTCTCCCATAATTGAAGCAGAAATAAGAACATTTTATGATAAAAAAAAGGGTAAAACAATATATGACCAATAAGCCAGACATACAGGAAATATCTGAAGGAATGCTTAGGTCTGAAGAGAAGGGCAGCACACACGGGACCACAGAAAGAATAAACCATGCTCGAATCACACTTAATGCAAGAGAGCAACAAAGGAACAGCCAGTGATACCAAAATCAAGAAGAATGACACGAACGAATATACACCTTTCAATAGTAACTCTTAGCATCAATGCTCAACAAAAAGAAACAGACTTAAAAGTCTGAATTAAAATCAGAATCCATCACTTTTTTCTGTATATTAGATAACCACTGTTACTTCAGAGTAATGATACCTGTTTGTAATTTTGATTGTCTTTTGTACTAGGCTTCTTATTGCTGGACAAATACTTGAACAAAGTAGCGTCTGGGAGGAAAGGTCATATTTTGGCTTATAGACTCTAGGGGAAGCTCCTGGATGCTTGATTCCCAGTTGGTGGTAATTTGGGAATTGGGACCTTGTTGGAGGTGTCTTGTGTGGGGAGAGTGGGTTTACAGATGTTATAATCTGCTTCTCCTTACAAATGTTTGGCTCATTTTCATGCTGCTCAATTGAGAATCCAATTGGTCACCTTGACCTAAAACATGTGGCATAAGAAAAGAAAATCGAGGGCTGGAAGATGGCTTAGCAGTTGAGGGATTTGCCTGCAAAATCTAGGGACCCAGGTTTGATTCCCCAGTGTTCACATAATCCAGATGCACAAGGTAGTGCATGTGTCTAGAGTTTTATTTTGCAGTGGTAGAGGCCCTAGTGCACCCGTTTTCTTTGTCTTTTTCCCTTGTTTTCAAATAAATAAATTAAATAAATACATATATAAAAAAATCTACTCTCCCAATATTTGTGTTAGTAGGTGTTGTACATTATCCTTGCAGTAAGGGAAAGAGAGAAATATAACATGTCACACATAAAAAGTATAAACTCATTCTGCTTGTAAGCCAAAGTTGACCTAAAAAGAGGCAATTAAACAGTGGTTACAAGATGCTGAGCAGCATAGAGGAGAGTGGGTTGGAGCATGCGTATGCAGTATTTACTCGGGAGCATGTGGAAGTGAAGAGACCTTATGACCTACACAATAGGAGTACATGTGTGGTAGATAGCAATTAACTGAGTATTTGAAATAGCTATCAGACTTGAAGAGTTCCCAAAACAAATTAGCTCTACCTGAGACATTTATCTGACCATTACATATTGTATCAGTGTACCACAAAGCAAGCCTGTTCTCCAGAAGCATGTGCCATTACCATGTGTCATATAAATATGCAATATAGAAATAGTACCAACAGTTAATGACTCCTATACTCATCAACCAAGGAGAATGTAATTGCTGTAAGAGTTACAGGGAGTCAGACTCACCCAAGAACACCAGGCTGCTGTAGTTCTCCAGCATCACATCCCTGTAGAGGGTCCTCTGGGCAGCATCCAGCCTCTGCCACTCCTGCCGGGTGAAGTCCACAGACACGTCCTCAAATGACAGGGACCCCTGCAATGACACAGTGCTCTTCAACCCAAGTGCTCAGCCATGGGAACAAAAAAGTGGGAGTTCACTCTATTTTGTGGATATTAGCAGTGTTTTAGAAGTGTAATTTCATTTGTGTCATGGGAGAAAAAAAATCAAAACAAGTATCTTACCTGACTTAATGGAGGAATTCAAGAAAATATAATTAAAGTTGTCCAAGGAATTATAATATAAAGTTTGCGGCCCATGTTCAGCACACTGAAATAGCCATGCACCATACACTGAGTGTCTCAGCTATAACATGCTCTATTTGAGACAATACAGACAGAATTCTAAATCCTTGGGAACAAAGAGATCTGGGTATACACAAATCCTCAAGGACAGAAAAGTAAATGTCTCTAAGCTGACAAGTAACTACTCCCTTGGTTTACGATAATCCCCAGGGGTAATGCAGAAAACAGTAGAAAAACCCTGATCTCTGTCTACTCAGAGAAAAATACTGATATATTCTATTCCAGGGACTGACAGCCTAGATTATAAAGAATTGTCACCAGAGAATGAGCTCATCAAAAAGCAGACTTCCTGAAGTCTCTGCACATCTGTTAAAATGACAACATCAATGACGACAGATTACCAGTGTTTGAGGAAACAAGGGCATCCAAAAAGGAAACATTAGTATACAGAGATTTTATCTAGTGTTCTGCTTCTTCAAAATTTAAATACAGGCCTACCATATGATCAGCACCATTGGATATATACACACATACGTACATATATACATACATCAAAAGAGACAAATCTAAACCTCAAAAAAAATAGCTTCACATCCATCTTCACAGTAACACTATGGAATCAGTGCAGACATGAAAACAAAGTGACTCTCAGGTAAGGGTACAGAAGGACCTGTCTCCTAGCCGCAGGGCATCCAGGTGCTCCTGAGAGGATTCACACCTACCTCAGGCTGCTATCAAGGAGAGGCCCCAGGACCTCATATGAATTAGATACTCCAAGACAGCAGAGGCATGACTGCTGTGGGCACCTGGCATCAAGCACTTCTGATACCCGAGGCCCAGAAGACCAGAGATAAGAACTCACTGCCCTGTAAGCTTTGCAAGTGGGACACTCAACTCAAAGGCACCCTGATAAGGTTCTGTGCTCTGGGAAGACAGGAGAAGCACAAAGATCGTTTTCATGTGGTCCAGGAAAACTTGAAAGATTTCTTCTTCTTGTGTGCGTACATGCAATCTAATTCTTTCATAAGCCATTGCAGTATTCAGGGCAAAGAAAAAGATGTCAAAATACTGTTTGAAATACACCATGAAGCAGGTGATCATACTGTAGAATTGGAATATAAATAAGTTATATATGTAATTTTTTTCTTTTGAAAGAGGGACTCTTTTTTGAAAAAATATTTTATTTATTGGAGAGAAAGAGGCAGGTAGAGAGAATGGGAAGACCAGGGCCTCCAGTCACTGCAAATGAACTCCAGATGCATGTGCCACCTTGTGCATCTGGCTTACGTGGGTTCTGAGGAGTTGAACACGGGTCCTTAGGCTTCAGAGGCAAGCACCTTAACCACTAAGCTATCTTGCCACCCTCATGTTCCACTTTTAGATACCTGATTACAGTAGTTGCTTAACCTTATCTTCAATCACTGGCTTAAGGCTACCTAGGGTTACAGAGTGGGGAGATGGCTCAGATATGAGAGCTCTTGCTGTCCATGCAGGGAACCTCACTTCAGTCCCCAGCATCCACATAAAAAGCTGGGCATGTCTGTGTACATGTTCAGCAGTGCTGACAGAAGCAGAGACAGGAGGGCTGCTGGGGCTAGAAAATAAGACAGCTTTACTGAAAAACAACATGAGCTCCAAGTTCTGTGAAAGAACCTGTCTCAAAGAAACAGAGTGGCCTGGGCGTGGTGCTGCATGCCTTTAATCCCAGCACCCGGGAGGCAGAGGTAGGAGGATCGCTGTGAGTTCGACTTTGAGGCCACCCTGAGACTATATAGTGAATTCCAGGTCAGCATGGACTAGAGTAAAACCCTACCAAAAAAAAAAAAAAAAAAAAAAAGAGTGGAAGAACAAGCAGAGTGTAAAACTTCACACCTTTAAGCCCAGCACTAGGGAGAATGAGGTCTGAGGATCAACATGTTTGAATCCAGCCTGCAGTCCAGCTTGGGCCAGAGTGAGATTCTGCCTCAAAACAAACACAAAAAAGTACAAGACTGGTAGGAGAGGTCACCTGATATCCTCCTCAAGCTACATGTGCCACCACCACCACACATACACTGCAAAATAATTAAATAAATAGCAGTAAAACAATAAGGATGATGGGGACAAGGCAGGATAGGAAGGATAAAGAGAGAACATGGGGGTTCCATATGCCCATGGTAGGTTTGGAGTACAGTCTTCATTTCCCTACTGCAAGTTGCTAAAACCTTCCTGTGAACCCCTTGTAGTTCAGTTGCCAGGGAGTTCAGAGGAAGTACTCATCAAGGCCACCAAGCCAGCAACTGGGACTCCTAGGGACTGAAGGACCTGAAGGCATGAGACCCGGAGACACTGGAGAAAGATGAAGGCAGAGACAAGGGGGATTGATGTTCACACACATCTAGAGAGCTACTACTCACATGCATTCAGAAACGGTCACCACAGAGATTAAGAAACAGCCGAGACACAAACCCAGAAGTGCACACACAGCTGCACAGGTGGGCTGTGACTGAGTGGGACAACGTGCCCATGCTCAACCTCCCCAGGAGCAGAGAGATGCACAGACCAGGAAACACCTGAGGTGGCATCAAGGGAAGAGGCAGATGTCTCCCAGCTAACCTGGCAGCGAGGTGCCAGGAAAAGCAATGTTTTTGACCCTCTCCTCACTAGGGTTCCAGTACTCCATCTCTGCATGCCATATACCGTGACTGATACTCTGCTGGAGCCACAGACAAGAGGCCCTCGAAACTGGGCCCAAGATCCAAGCATATCACTGTCTCCAGCACCACACTGTGGCCATGCAAGCCCCACCTCCCCACGTATCACTGCAGTTCAAAGGGCCAATCGTCCTGAGACTCCCTGGGCTATAACCTGGCGGCCCTAACTCATTGGTAGTCCTTGGAAACCACGACACACTGGCCAGGCTCAGAAGTGGGACCCGCCTAAGGTCATTACAGTCCACAGCCAGATATCAGGACACAAACAGATGAGGTTGCAATAGCTGGGAGCTGGGAAAGAATCAAATGTCCCAGAGACAAATGTGAGACTGCCTATACACCCGGCTGTAATGCACTGAAAATGACATATGACAGTTCTAGAGTTGGAGACTAGGCCTCTGGGGACAGTACACAAAAGTAAAGTAGCAAAGACATGGGAGCAAGGAAACACTGTCTAGAAGTATAGATATGGGGGTTAAATCTTTCATCCCCTGAAATCAGGAAGCCAGCCCATAAACTTACCATTTCCAAAGGACAGTCATATGGTGTCTTCTCTTAGACCACCTGTTAGCAGCATGCCATAGGAATTCCCAGATAATTTCAAAACGTCTGGAAAAGGGATAATATAAGGCCATACATTAATGTCATATGTACTTGGGACTTAAGCATGGTCTATTACTATTTTACTTTTTTTTTTAGTGGGAGGGGTTCAAGGTAGGGTCTTGTTAGCCCAGACTGACCTGGAATTCAGTATGTAGTCTTAGGGTGGCCTTGAACTCATGGCAATCTTCTGACCTCTACCTCCCAAGTGCTGGGACTAAATGCATGTGCCACAATGCCCTGCCCTTCCTGATGTTGTGTAGTCTCCTCTCTCAAGCCCCTACTTCCATGCTTATTCCTTGATTTCTTGTATCACACCTCTCACGGCCATCTTCCTCACTCAGGCCTCCCACAGTCAATAGTCACTCAGCCATGTTTCCACATTGTAACTCAGCACTGTAAACAGTGAGAAGCCCCTGTCCTATCTCATGTCTCCTTTATTTTTTATGTTTTTCATCTGATTTTATTCCTGAGGCAATGCTTCCACCCTCAGACCTTCAAAATCTCCCTCAAAACTCCCTCACCCTTCAAAACTGTCAAGCACCCTTTCCTCAAAATATTTTGTCCACAATTGTCTTCGGTCTCACAACCAGTCATCCATCACACTATTGTAAACTATATATAGTGCTTCTCCTTATCTCACTTCCTCCTCACAAACTCACTTCCAGCCAGGAACACTCACTTCCTCCAGATTCTCTCCAAGCCTCCTCTTAACTCAATCTCCTCTCTCAAACTGCTCAATACCCACTTAGTGTTCACACGCCTACAGACTATGTTTCCTCCCTCATACATTTATCTCATCCCTCAAGCCCACACGTCTTCTCCATCACTACTGTATCCTCCCACAGGTCCCAGTTACCTCCTCCACCTCTTGCCTTAGTATATTACATCCCTCAGGCTGTCTTTCTCCCTCAGACACTTGAGGATCTCATCTATCCTCAGACTGTGGGCCATCTGCAAAATCTCTCCCAGCCAGCTAGGGGATCCTTTGAACTGAGCACAGAGCCACTACCAACCTCCCCAAGGGAAAACACCTCCAAGCCAGTCCCTTGATATCAGCCTGTCCTGCATAATGGCAGAGCTACCACCACACACCTTACTTACCTGGTTTTCAGATCCCTGAAGACAAGATGTGTGGGCTCTAAAGCAGCCTCCAGGCTTTTAAAATCAAGTCTTTATTATTGATTTGTCACGGTTCCACCACACTGACAGGTGGGTGTGATACTGCCCCATTTACCACAAGAACAAACAGACATAATAGGTGGGTTTGTCTTCTCTGACAGCCCATAGGAAACACATGATCGGGCCAGTGTGGCCTTCAACCCCAACACTGGGGAGTCAGAGGTAGGACAACTGATATGAGTTTGAGGCCAGCCTAGGGTTACAGAGTAAGTTTCAGGTCAGCGTGGCCTAGAGTGAGACAAATAAATACATATGCAAATAAATTTTTTAAAAAAGATGAGGCAGTATATGATGGGGAGTGGAACTCAGGTTCTTGTGCATCTATTACTGACATGAACCCCTTCTTTTCTTGTGTTTTCAAGAAAAATTCTCACTAAATTATCACTATTGGCCTTGAACTCAGTGTGCAGTGCAGGCTTGTCCTGAATATATGACCCTTCCTCCTGCCTTACTCTCCTCAGAATTCAGAACTATAGATCTCTATCACTGTGATTGCCTTGGAGGTGGTATTTAAACTCAGGTCTATCCCACTCCTGTTTCACCTCAGCAGGGCACTGAGGAGGAAATCAAAACAGACAGGGAAAGAGGCAGGAATTCCATGTCCACAGTAAAGGATGCCCACACACTTCAATGCTTGTTTAGGAGATTAAAATGAGAGGACTGCTATTAAGATTGAGGCAAGTTTAGGCTACAGACTGAAAACATGTCTGAAAAATAAATACAGGAAAGCACACAAACAGAATGAGGAGTTAGGGACAAGAGATGGAGAACACATTTACAGATACGTGAGGACAAGAATATGAATGCCCTTTGGGTTGGGTTAAGCCTTCATTTTTTTGTCCCCAATTTTCTTTTTTTTTTTAATTTAATTTAATTTTTTTTATTTATTTGATAGTGACAGACAGAGAAAGAGGCAGATAGGGAGAGAAGAGAGAGAGAATGGGCGCACCAGGGCCTCCAGCCACTGCAAACGAACTCCAGATGCTTGCGCCCTCATGTGCATCTGGCTAACGTGGGACCTGGGGAATCGAGCCTCGAACCGGGATCCTTAGGCTTCACAGGCAAGCGCTTAACCGCTAAACCATCTCTCCAGCCCGTCCCCAATTTTCTAAAGTCTCCCTGTCTCAACTCATTTTCCAAGACTCAACCCAAGCTAAATCCTGAAAGCTGATGGTGCTCAGGGCCCCACCCCAGGAGTGAGACTGGAGGAAAAGAACTCTGCCCTGGCTCCCCAGCATCTGCTTAATGACCCCATAGTCCCCTGGCTTGTTCTCCTCTCCAAGGGAGTAGGAAAACAGCAGAGCAGGCAGAGTCAACCTGCACCTTAGCTATAGGTATAGGTTAACTCTCCTGCTCTACAGTCACTGGGCTCTGGTCTTTTGTCTTTCTGATTTCACCCTCTTATTTCTGGCTGAACTCCTGAACCCCCACTCAGGCCTACATAAACCCATCTCTCCCTCAGCTTTGTCTAGGTTTAACCTGAAATTCATTCTCTTTAGCTGCCTTTAAAAAGAAATTGAATTGGGGCTGGAGAGATGGCTTAGCGGTTAAGGTGCTTGCCTGTGAAACATAAGGATCCAGGTTAAATTCCCAGGACCCACTTATGCCAGATGCACAAGGTGCCACATGTGTTTGCAATTCATTTGCAGTGGCTAGAAGCCTTGGTGCATCCATTCTCTTGGTCTCTCTTCTATCTATCTCTGCTTGTAAATAAATAAAAATATTTTCAAATGAAGAAATGTAACCTAAGTAAAATGACAACACTGGCCTTGTAATATTTACCCAGCATACACATATAGTCTTGATCATCTGCTGATTTTAGACATGTTTTAACCCCATGAAATACACTTAAATATTTTTATTTATTTGGGAGACCAGAGAGAAAGAATAAGTATGGGCACTCCAGGGCCTCATTCCACTGCAAATGAACTCCAGGCAAATGTGCCACTTTGTGCATCTGGCTTTGCATGGGTACTGGGGAATAAAACTTGGGTCACAGGCATTGCAAAGGACCGCCTTTAACTACTGAGACATCTCATCAGCCCTGTAGTATATTTTAAAAGCATGGATTTGTACATGCAGGTAAAACCTGCTAACTACCTTGAAGATAAGCCTAATCAATAAATTTAACACACTTGGAAATGGTCAGGAGGCAGAGGTAGGAGGGCTGCCACGAGTTTGAGGCCACCCTGAGACTACATAGTGAATTCCAGGTCAGCCTGGGCTTCTATGTGCCCCTACCTCAAAGAAAAAAAAAATCAACTAAAACAGTGTCAAGTCTTGACAGCTATTTTGAGACACCATGTGTAGTGTTCCCCAAAGTTACTTTGGTAGCCTCAGGGAACAAGAGAGCTCCTGCTGTCATTGCCAGGAACCAGCTGACTCCACTGCTTCACCTCTCAGTTAAGCACTGGGGGTCGTGTGAGCCTCCACACCTAGCACATTCATGCCTTTCCCAAGAATCCTCGAAACTGATGGAGATCTGTCACATGGAACCTGAATTATAAACCCAGCAAAGACTATCCTGACTTACATTCATGATATCATGTAACAAATTAAGGTTATCTGCTTACGTGTTAAGTTATAAAATCCTAGCTCACTCTAAGCCTTATTTAAATTGGCTTGTCACTTGTTTTTTACATTCCTTCTTCTGTCTCACAGAAGTCTGAAGACTGCATTATAACAACACTTTAGTAATCTCAAAAAATAGAGAAAATAGGGCTGGAGAGATGAATCAGAGGTTAATGGAGCTTGCTTGTAAGCCTGATAGCCTGGGTTCAATGCCCTAGTACTCACATAAAGCCAGATGCACAAAGTGGCACATGCATCTGGAGATCATCTGCAGTGGCAGGAGGCCCTTGTGAGCCCATACTCTCAGTGACACTTTCTCTCTGTCAAATAAATAAATATTATTTTTTAAAAAGAGGGAAAATAGGGGAGGGAGGGAATTACCATGGGATATATTTTATAATCATAAAAAATGTTAATAAAAATTAAAAAAAAAAAAAGAGGGAAAATAGTGAAAGAAAACCAAAAATGCATGCTTTTGTCATTCTTCTTTCCTTTGTCACAAAGGCAAGTGGCCATTTTGCCTCTAAAACAAGATCTGTAGGACCCATGGGGTAAATCAACTTGGGGTCCACAAAGGGGAGCAGGGAGACAAACCCTTTCCCCAGAATCCAGCATATGACAATTTATTAATTTACATGAAAGTGAGGTAGAAAAGCAAGAGAAATGAGTCAAAATCTCAGTATGCTGACAGTGACTCAAAGTCTCAAGATGAAAGCAAAGTACCTCTGGAGTAAACAGATGCAATCAAAAACCTCTGGAGTTAAAAAATGCAAGCAAAAATCTCTGGAGTAGGGCTGGAGAGATGGCTTAGCGGTTAAGCGCTTGCCTGTGAAGCCTAAGGACCCCGGTTCGAGGCTCGGTTCCCCAGGTCCCACGTTAGCCAGATGCACAAGGGGGCGCACGTGTCTGGAGTTCGTTTGCAGAGGCTGGAAGCCCTGGCGTGCCCATTCTCTCTCTCCCTCTATCTGTCTTTCTCTCTGTGTCTGTCGCTCTCAAATAAATAAATAAATAAAATTTTTTAAAAAATCTCTGGAGTAAATACAATGCAGGCAAAAAAAGGAAGAAAGGAAGGAAGGGAGGGAGGGAGGGAGAGGGAGGGAGGAAGGAAGGAAGAAAGGAAAAACTTCTAGAGTAAATAGAGTGCACGTATTCCCCATTTAAGTCTGTTGGGCTGCCTGGATTAAGAAAGCCATACTAGAATTCAAAACATGGAATCCTGAAATTTACAGGTAAAACACCTCATTTCTTCTAAACTCAGAAACAAACCAGAAAGTATCACACTGATACAGTCACTAGGAAGTCCCTTTAACCACTTACCTATCAGCTCAGCCACTAAGTGGTGGCATTAGGACCGACGAAGAGACTGTAGAACAAGTCACAGGCACTTGGGGTATCCCACCACTCCTACCCTGTCACTGCCGTTGGCTGTCTAGTATGGGTCACAGCCGTTTAGGATCTGGATGCCACATGGAGTTCCCCTGCTGTTCAAGGGTTGCACCCACATGTGCCCCAGTAAGATGCTGTACAAATCTGGAACACTGGCTGAGTAATCAATTCTGCTAATCAGATCACTGAGTGAGTAATCGGACCTTGAGGTGAGTCCCAGTTGAGGGTCAAAAATCTGGGATGAGCCCCAAAGAAGATAATATGCACAAGCCCAACACAGCAATCCTAGGTAGAACCTGCATTTCCCTCACACTAGCATGGGTCATTAGCATTTTTAAACTCAAGTCAATGTTATACAGACAAAACACAAAGTATATCCTGACAAACTAAATGTTCTACACACAATAAGTACATTTTTGTATTGCCTTATTTTTAAAATGAGAAAGACAGCTAGAACAAGAGAGAGAAAGAGAGAAAACTGGTGCAACAGGGCCTCTAGCAACTGCAATCCAGCTCTAGATGCACACATACAAGGTGGCACCTTGTGTGCATGCATGACCTTGTGCGTCCGGCTTATGTGAGTTCTGGGGAGTAGAACCTGGGTCCTTAGGCTTTGCAGGCAAGAGCCTTAACCACTAAGTCATCTCTCCAGCCCCACTATTGGCTTTTTCAGTGGGCTGAAAGAAAAAAGAATTTAAAAAATATTTTATTTATTTGCAAGGGTGACAGCCACGCACACAGTGAGAGCGGAGTGGGGAAGACAGTGAGGGAGAATGTGAATGGGTACACACCATGGCCTCCGGCCACTTCAAACAAACTCAAGATACATGTACCACTGTGTGCATCTGGCTTTCTATGGGTACTGGGGAATGGAACCTAGGATGTTAGGGTTTGCAAGCAAGTACCTTTAACCACTGAGCCATCCCATAGCCAAAAGAAAGATTTACGACATGTCTCCCACAGAAGTTTCTCTAACTAACATTTCCAAATTTTCTAATGTGCCCAGTTCCTACGAGTAAAGAAAGTTACATACAAGACAGAGAATCAGGAGCTAGAACAGATCATGGCTCCTGCCATGAAGAAGGCAGGAAGCAGGAGAGCACTTACCCTGACATTCCTGGCCCAAAACCAAGATGAAATCATAATTTTGGAGTTCCTCTACCAATGCACAAATACATGCAAATGCACCGAAAGTTCTGGGGAATCTCTAAATTTATGTCTTAAGAATTCAAAGCAATGAACTCCACAGACCAGAGGGTAAAGTTTAGAGACATGTTATTAGTTTACAATAAGGAAAGAGGAGATACTATCAAGAGCTAAGGAGGCAGGAGGGGTTAAAGCCCACCTGGAGACCCAAAGTGGGGTCATTTATAGGTTCTGAATAGGGGCTGAACTAATCAGCCATGATGCCAAGTTGTGATATTGAGCTTAACAACCACAATGCCAGGATCAGGTATAATCCTTCAGGGACCAACTCTAGGACACAGGAACTTCATCCTAGGAGGGACAAGGGGCAGCCTTCCCTGATTTCCAAAAGTGCACACTGCAAGGACAGGCCAAGGTAATTCCCTGCTTTTACCTTCGGGGGATTCAGTCACCCTAAACAGAATAGGGGCATTGATGCTTTCCTGGAAGCCTGTCTGGTAGCTGGAACAAGACAACGTGGCCAGGCCTGACCACTTCAGGCTCAGGGTCAGGTGGAGACACCTAACGTCACTAGAGGCCAGACACAGAACTCAGGACACAAACAGCTAGCTAGGATGCAGACTAGAATCTGACGTTAAGGGATAGATATGTCATCCAGACATCAGGCTGCAAGTAACATTATGGAAAAGAGTTGACAGTCCCATGGAGTTGGGCATCACGGGACGTTTGGGCAACACAATATAGGAGTCAAATGTCACAGACCATGGAGAATTGGTAGACAGGAGTCCACCGGGAGTCATATGCATTTTACCCCATCCGGGCCCTGGTCCTGGAGGCCGGCCCTACCCCCTGGACACAGCTGCGCAGACAGGGCTATGGCCAGGCTAAGCCGGGTTCAGGAGCCGCCCATTCCCCACCCCACAGCCGGAGGGATCGAAGTGCACAGCGGCCCAAACGCAGCGCTCGGCCCGTCCCCGGGGCGCGAGGTGGAGCCGCCGCCAGCTCCGCCCCGACAAACCCCTTCCCTCCCGGGATCGGGACGCCGCTCCTCACCATTTCCCGCTGCCCGGGCATCTGGCGTCCTCGTGGGTCTCCGCACACCCCGAGGCGCAGGAACACGGGGACCGGGACTCGATCTCTACAGACCCGGGACAAGAAACACAACGTGGAAACGCCTCCCACGACGCCCGGAAGAAACCTGGCTCAGGAGAGACTTCCGCCAGGCTGTGGAGGCCCCGCCCCCAGCGCAAGATAGGCGTGTTTGATTGGTTGGACGGCCTCCGCGCCGGAAGACGATTGGACAGCACGTCAGGCCCGCCCCCCTCAGGACCCGAGTGAGGAAAAGTGGACGGAGGCAGCGACCAATAAACTCCCACGTGAGCTTGTGGGCTCCGCCTGGTGGATGGCGCTGGTGGCCGTGGGAGGAAGCTGCGTGTCCGGAAACGCTGAGAAGCAGGCGGCGTGGAGCTGGCGGCTGCGGCTGCTCCGCGTCTTGCGCTCCAGAGCCCCAGGCCCGAGCGCTCCGTTTGGGCCGCTGTGGAGTGGCGACCAGGCTGGGCTCCGGGAACCCTGTGCGTCCCGTGCTGTCCTGACACTGCATCACTCTGCACAGCTCTGGCTGGGCGTGTGTTGCCAACCTGCGTTCTTACTCAGGGAAAGACAGTACCCTTGCCTCCCTATTGTCTATGCTCTTTGGCGGCTGGGTTCTATACCTCAAGGGCTACCAGGTCCCCAAGTTCTGAGGCATTCCTATGTTTGGGTCCCATGATATTGCAACCTGTGTCCTGGGGGTCTAATATTAGTCCCTGGGACAGCAGGTTCTTTTTGGTCCACCCATTGAACCCATTTGTGATCTGTACTCTTCACTTAGCCCTAACCTTGGAGGCCACCAACTGGTAGTAAAGCATCAGTGACTGCTAGGGCCTTGGCTGGAACCACTGGACTGTCACAGGCTCCACGAAAAAGTCCTGGGGACTCAATGTTCCAGGTGGCTGAATCCACTGCGAGGGTGCCCAGGAGGATCTTCAGTGGCAGTGAAAGGCCCAAGAATTCAGAAGCTCAGAAATACTATCACGCTCCAAGGGGAGCTTAAGCGGGCTCCCTGCATACCTCAAACTCCAGGCTTTACTCTCTGTTGGAAGCAAGTAAAGAATCCCTCTTCTCATTATATCAGAGCCCACTCCTAATATAAAACTAGGTAAAAGGGCATGAGATAGCCCTCAAGGATGGGAAATGAGTAATAAAGTGAACCACTTATTTGGTTTCTGTAAATAGCCTGCACTATAAGCCTTACACTATAAGCCTTAATAGGGTGTCGCCTTATCCAGGCAGAGCGTGGGGACCCCCTGCGGGGTTTTTTCCTACAGCAGCAGCATGGTACCAGGCTCTGATGTATTGTATGGCCAGGTGACTGGGGCCACTGAACCTAAGGTTTCTTGATGCAGACTAAAATTAAGGGTCTTTTGTCTGTGTATTTCCCTCAGGCCCAGATACCCCAGGTGTCAGCCTTCTGCCACATATGTTTCTAGGAACTCCTCCACCCTATGCCCAGGCAGGAATAGCCAAGGCTTCAGATCCCGTCATGACTGCAACACTGCATGCCCCAGTGTTTCTGTGTCTGCCTGTCTATATCTGAGTCTCTGTGACTATCCCACCCTCTGATTCTAGGCATGTGAGCCCAACCTCTTCCTGCCTGCTCCCAGTGGCCCTTGTTTCCCTATTGTCTCTTGGTATCACCACCGCTTTGTCAGGAAGAATTTCCTTGAAGCTCTCTAGTCACTAGTAGGCATGGTGGTGGTGCAGGCCTACGATCCCAACTACTCAGGAGACTGAGGTGGAGGCCAGCCCAGGTTATACAATGAGGTCAAAGCCAACCTAGGCAGTTTAGTAAAATCAAAAATAAGGAGCATATTTCTTAGAGCATGTGCTGTACAGGTATAGAGCTCTGTGATCTATTCCCAATATCCTCCCTGTGGGTTCTTAGAAAATCCAGTACCCTGTCGAGACTTGTTTTATATTTTGAAGAATTGGGGAGTGTCACCCCTTGTTGCAGTTGCAATGCTGGCTGAAAACACCTGACCAAGAGCAGCTTATGGGTCTAATCATTATTTTGGCTTAAGAACTCAAGGGGAATCTCTATGATGGCAGAGGAAATGATGGCATGAGCAGAGGGTGGACATCACTTCCTGGGCAACAACAGCAATAGGAGCGTGTGCCAAACACTGGCAAGAGAAAGCTGGCTATAACACTCATAAGTCCGTCCCTAACATTACAATGCCTCCAGGAGGTGCCAGTTCTTGCTACAGTTGGGGCCTAGCATTCAGAACATATACATTTTTGGGGAACACCTGAACCAACCTACCACACACCCAAACTCCTACTTATTGGACAAGACATGAGTTATGGTTTGCCTTGGATAGGCTCAGGCTGCTTACAAGCCTACAGTAATCCAATGGTGACCCCTCAAACCCAGCAGAATGTTGAATAAGTAGATTTAGCCACTGTAGAGAAGGGAAGCTGGGGCCAGTAATGAGACTTAAGAGTAGTGATTCCCTCACTCCCTGCCACCATTTGACAGGCAGGTGGTATGGACTTCGCTGGACTGAAGAAACCTGTGACTCTGTTAGGCACAGAGGTGCCTGAAAGAGTGGGAGAGATAGTGTTCATGGTCCCTGTTTCTAAGCATGGCTGAGGGACAAAGGATCTAAATGGAGGAGGATTTGTGGAAGAAAAACAGGTCCAACTGTTGCAACAGAAGAAGACAGGGTATGAAGGTATGAAGAAGCAAGGGAGTGAGTGTGGGTGAGTTTCTAAGAGAGGAACTGAGAGATGATTTGAGGGATTTGGTGAGCGTTTGATGAGGAGGTCAAGGTTGAGGCTAGGGTTACAGGGATAAGTAATTGGAGGGATGAAAGACTGGGAGAAAAGGGTCTGGGTGAGATAGAAATGGAGGTATCTAGGCATGTAGGTGACAGACTGAGGTAGAAGTAAAGGGTCTCAGAGAGAAAGTCATATTGGAGGGAGGGGATAAAGTCTGCAGCTATCTGAGGACTAGCTGGGGAGATTATATCCTTTGGATTGGGCCAGCTAACCTTTATTGGGACAACAGGACGAATGCAGACTCTTTTGAAGGGGCCTGAATACTGAAAGAGTGTCCTGTTCTTCAAAGTCTATTTATTCCCCCATGGATTAACATATTGGCACCCCACCTGATATTATGAAGTATAAGGAATGCAGACAAGAGAGAGTAATTGAATTTGGAACACAGTCTTGTATTTTGGACATGACCATGGGCAGTGTGAAGCAGGTTTGCTGGATGCCTGCATGGAGACCTAGTGGATATGCCAGGACCATGAGATGGCTGCTAAGGAGAGAAGATGAAGTTTCCCAGGACTGTAGTAGCTTTGCTAGAAGGGCCAAATTAGAACTCCAGAGACTTGTGGCTGGTTAGAATTATCAGACTTGGAGATTTGTCACTGACTAGAGTGGTTGGACTGGGAACTGAAGAGTTTGATGTTTTATATGGTTTAGATCTTGTAGTAGTTGAATATTTCCTTGCCATGCCCAATGCCATACTTTGCAGTGTGAATGTTTATTCTGTGCCATTGTGGTTTTTTGGGAGGATGTTTTTGATATTATGACTTAGTTAAAAGACCTTGGATTATGGGGATGTTTGAACATTATTAGGATTGATAAAAATTATGGGGATTTTACAAGTTGAACTGAATGCATTTCATTTTACATCATGTATGGTTACCAGTTTATGGGGAGCCTGGGGCAGAATGTGGATGTTTAACTCAGGTGCCCCCCACCAAATTTAGGTGTTCTAAATGCTAGGTTCCCAGATAGAGATTTGGCAGTGTATTACTGGGGTCAGGCTTATGGGTATTACAGCCAGTTTCTCCTTGCCAGTGTTTGGCACACTCCTATTCCTGTTGTCCACCTGATATTGGCCAGGAGGTGATGTCCAACTTCTGCTCATGCCATCATTTTGCCCTGCCATCATGGAGCTTTCCCTCAAATCTGTAAGCCAAAATAAACCTTTTTTTCCCCCCACAAGCTGTTCTTGGTTGGGTCATTTCTGTCAGCAATGTGAAACTGACTGCAATACTACAGTACTCAATAAAGTATATATTTTAAAGAAATCACACTGGACCATCTGGGGAGCCACATTTTTTATACAAAGGAATATTTAAAAAGAAACCAATTTTATTTATTTATTTGCGAGGATAAGGGGGGGGGGAATGAATATGGGCATGCCCGGGCCTCCAGCCACTGTAAATGAAGTCCAGATGCAACTTTGTGTGTGTGGCTTTACATGGGTACTGGGGAACTGAACCCAGGTTGTTAGGCTTTAAAGACATATGCCTTAACTGCTGAGCCATTTCCCCAACCTCAAACAAAGGAATATTGGATGCCTTTATCACACTATACAAATAAAAGTAACTCAAAATGGATTAAAAACCTAAATGTTATGTAATTGTGAAAAGTATAAAACTGTCAGGAGATGGCATAGAGTCAACCATCATGACCACAGACTTGGCAATGGATTCTTGTATATAATGACAAAACTACCAGACTGGAAAGGATAAATAAATGGACCTCATCAAAATTAATAACTTCTGTGAGTTAAAGTACATCCACCTCAAATAATATAATCCACAGAAGAGTAGACACTGTTTGAATTTATATATCCTCTGTCTGAAACAAGGATCCATATCACTCACTGGTTCAAACTTTTCTTGTAATAAATTGTGCATATTTCATATCTTTCTGTTGTATACCTTACACCAAATACAACACTCTATTACTTTTGTGCATGCTCTATAGTTTTTCTTGCTGTTGGTTTGTAGTTTACTCCCATTGTGATCAGATAGAGTATAAGGAATTAGTTCAATTTTCCTTTATTTGTTAAGATTTGCTTTAAAAATTTGCTTTGTTCCTAATATATGGTCTAGTTTATTTACTAATTTAATTTAATTTTTTGGATTTTTGAGGTAGGGTCTTGCTGTATCCCAGGCTGACCTGGAATTCACTCTGTAGTCTCAGGGTGGCCACTACAATCCTCCTACCTCTGCCTCCCAAGTGTTGGGATTAAAGGCGTGTGCCACTGCACCTGGCTTATATGGTCTATTTTACAAATGCTTTATGTGCTGCTGAAAAGAATGTGTATTTTGCAGCATTTGGATGGAATGTTCTGTAGATATCTGTTAGGTCCATTTGTTGTATGGTGTCATTAAATCCAGATGCTTCTCTGTTTATTTTTTGCTGGGATGAGCTATCAATTGATGAAAGTGGGGTATTGAAGCCACTCACTACAATTGTGCTTGATGTTATCTGTGACCTTAAGTCTAGTAGTGTTTGTTTAATGAAATTAGGAGCACATATGTTAGGTGAGGATATGTTTACATTTCTAATGTCCTCCTGTTAAACTTTTCCTTTCATCAATATAAAGTAACTTTATCTTTCCTTACTAATGTTGGATTGAACTCTATCCTGTCAGATATCATAGCAATACCTGCTTGTATCCTAGGACCATTTAAAAATTATTTATTTATTAGAGAGAGAGAGAGAGAGAGAGAAAGGAAGAGAGAAAGAGAGCATGGGCATGCTAGGGCCTTCAGCTGCTGCAAAAGCACTCCAGATGCATGTGCCCCCTTGTGCATCTGGCTTATGTGGGTCCTGGGGAATCAAACTGGGGTCCTTAGGCTTCATAGACAAACACCTTAACTGCTAAGCCATTTCTCCAGCCTAAGGACCATTTTTTGAAATACCTTTTTCTATTCTTAAGGCAGTATCTGTCTTTTATGAAGAGGTGAGTTTCTTGGTGGCAATGAACAGAGGATCCTGCCTTTTAATTCAGTCTGCAAGTCTGTGTCATTTGGTTGGGGCATTGAGGCCATGGATATTAAGAGTTATTATTGGGCTGGAGAGATGGCTTAGCCAGCAAGGTGCTTGCCTGTGAAGCCTAAGGACCCATGTTCGACTCTCCAGATCCTATGTAAGCCAGATGCACAAAAGGTGAGGTAAGCATATGGCTGCACATGCCCACTAGGTGGGGCAAGCATCTGGCATTGGAAAAAGACAAAGAGGCACTATGAATCAGGAAATACCAAAAGCAACAAATTCAATCCCAAACACAGCTTATTTAAGAATGGCAAAGTTGTCCAAAAGCACATTAATCAAATCTGACACATACCTGCCCTGAAATGGATGGTGCAATTAGCACTTCCAGTGCAGTCCTATATACCTGGCTTGGGTGCAGGTAATGAGCCAGTGTGAGTAGGCTCTGTTGCCTCTTGGGATGGCTCTGGTGTCCCCTATGCTGTTTGCCTGACTGGCTCCCTCTTTGTTGCAGTGTGGGCTCCGCTAGGATGGTTGGGTTGATGGAGCTGCTATTTAGATTGGTTGTGCTGGATACTGTGTGGTTGAGGGGTGGCTGCAATCCCTTGGCATCCTCTAATCTCCAGTGATTACCAGTGCTGGTAGTAGGGGAGTGGAAGCTGTGGGTAGTGCCCGGAGCTGTTCTGGAGCTGCTCAGCTGGTCCCTGTTGCCTTCTCCTTCAGGCTTCTTGACTTTTTGAGGCTGGCATTCTGTTCCTGCTGATTCAGGCAGGGCCAGATGTGTAGTTCTTCCCATGGATCACCAGAGCCACCTGAGATGATTCTGGTGGTTGTGTGGTTGCTAGAAGCTCTGGGTCTCTTCTTATCTACTGGGGTTAACAATGCCTTACACATCTTAACTGTTTCTGTTTGTTTTTGGTTTTTCAAGCTAGGGTCTCCCTCTAGCCCAGGCTGACCTGGAATTCACTATGTAGTTTCAGGGTGGCCTCAAACTCACAGCGATCCTCCTACCTCTACCTCCCGAGTGCTGGGATTAAAGGCGTGTGCCACCACTCTCGGCGTACACCTTAACTTTTGAGTAGAAGAATGGTGGCACATGCCTTTAATCCCAGCACTCGGGAGGCAGAGGTAGGAGGACTGCCATGAGTTCAAGGCCACCCTGAGATGACAGAGTTAATTCCAGGTCAGCCTGGACCAGAGTGAGAGCCTACCTCGAAAAACAAAACAAACACCCCCCCCCCCCCGCAAAAAAACCTGATGTTGCCCGGTGTGATGGCGCACACCTTTAATCCCAGCACTTGGGAGGCAGAGGTAGGAGGATCCCTATGAGTTTGACGCCACTCTGAGAATACAGAGTGAATTCCAGTCAACCTGGGCTACAGTGAGACTCTATGTTGACAAACAAGCAAGCAAGCAAGCAAGCAAACAAAAAAACCCCGATATTGCAGGAGGTTTGCTATGAATTCAAGGCCAGTCTGGGCTACAGAGTGAGATCCAGATCATCCTAGGCTAGTCAGAGACACTACCTTGAAAAATGAGAAAGAAAAAAATCCTTGAGGCTTGGGGAATTCTTTATAAGAAAACCACCACATACACTAAAAAACAAAGAGGGAGACAGGTTGCTCTTCCATAACTTTTGCTGAAAATTCAAATATACCAGGTGCTGAAATTACTTTACATTGTTGGCACAAAGCACCAAATGTAGCTGATAGGAGGAAAGGGTTTATTTTGGCTTACAGCCTCGAGGGAAGCTCCTTGATGTAGGGGAAAACACGGCACGAGCAGAGGCTGGACATTATCTCTTGGCCAACATCAGGTGGACAACAGCATCAGGAGAGTGCCAAACACTGCAAGGTGAAGCTGGCTATAATACCCATAAACCCACCCTCAACAACACACCTTCTCCAGGAAGCTCCAATTCCCAATTGCCATCAGCTGGGAACCTGGCATTCTGTACACATAAGTTTATGGGGGACACATAATTTAAACTTCCAGACCAGAAATAAAGGGAAAGTCCTCCTTCACAACTAAGAAAGTGGTGACCTGAGAAATCACTATGTAATTTCAACACAGTAACCAGTTTTCACATTTTTTAAATTTTTTTAAATATATATATATATATATATATATATATATATATATATTTATTTATTTGAGAACGACAGACACAGAGAGAAAGACAGGTAGAGGGAGAGAGAGAGAATGGGCGCGCCAGGGCTTCCAGCCTCTGCAAACGAACTCCAGACGCGTGCGCTCCCTTGTGCATCTGGCTAACGTGGGACCTGGGGAACCGAGCCTCGAACCGGGGTCCTTAGGCTTCACAGGCAAGCGCTTAACCGCTAAGCCATCTCTCCAGCCCAGTTTTCACATTTTTAAAACAGTGTGTTTTCCATTCTAATAGTGCTTTATTTTTTAATTAATATTCTTGCTATGGTTTGCTAACTTGCAGGGGTCATCATGAGACTAACTAAACTTAGGCAAGTGTTATAAAAGTTTGACAAACTGTATGGTCTCCTTGAATTACACCAATTCACACATGAAGGATGTGGGAGAGCATGTAAAATGTGTCTATTACTACCAGGCTGATTACACTCACGGAACAAAAATATCTGTGTATCCACATCAGTAAAGTCATCAATTCACGTGAAACTTCTGCTGCTCCAGAACAATATGAATACTCGTTTTCAAATGCATTAAGAATGAAAGCACCTGGGTGTGGTGGTGCACCCTTTAATCTAAGCACTTGGGAGGCAGAGGTAGGAGGATTGTGATGAGGTTGAGGCACTACAAGATTACATAGTGATTTTCCAGTCAGTTCGGGCTAGAGCAAGACCCTACCTCAAAAAAAAAAAAAAAAAAAAAAAGGAAAGTTTAAAAAAGCTTCCCTCCCCCACACCATCATTTCCCTCTAAAATCCACCTCCATTGAATCAGTTCTTTCCAAATAGTCTCTCTTCTGTATTGATGTCATTATCTTTCCTTCCTTTTATGAATGTCTTGTGTAGTTAGTGTCATGCACTTCGAGGTCATAAATACCAAGATCATTTTGTGAAATAAGCATTATTTTTTATATTTTATTTATTTAGTTGCAAGAAGAGAGATAGGTAGACAGAATATGAATATGAATATGAGTGGGTGTGCCAGGGCCTTCAGCGGCTGCAAACGAACTCCAGATGCATGTATCACTTTGTGCATCTGACTTCACATGGGTACTGTGGAGTCAAACCTGGGTTGTTGGGCTTTGGAGTCAAGTGTCTTAATGGCTAAATCATCTCTCCAGCCTGAGACAAATATTCTTTATCAATTCATAATCAAATCTCTGAATGTTACACATGACATATCATTGCACAAGTGAAAGGGTTAAAAATTACTTCCGGAGCTTCCAGGATTGCTCAATCGCTAAGAGCACTTCCTGTGAAAGCAGGAAGGCCTTAGGGGAGCTGAGACTGCTGAAGTTAGATGCTGCCCGCACCTGAGTCCCTAGCTGGATGCAGTTAGGGAGGTGATCACTCCAGTCCTGTGGACAGCAGACATTGAGAAGTGCTGGGGTTCACTGACTTATAGCAGCTCCGGGTTGAAGGAGAATGTGACCGAAGCAATGTACTGATGAGCGATAAGAGAAAAACTCTAATATTACCTTCTGGAATCTACTTATGTGTGCACATATATGTGTACACACCGCACATCTAGCACATTACACACATCACACTAAATATATTCCCAACACATATCAAATGCAAGAAATGGGCCAGGGACTTGAATTACTATTAGAAGTTTTGGAAGGTTTGGGGTTTGATTCGTAGCTCAAAGGGAAGATACCCACAAGAAAACATGTGGTAGTTTCACTGTAGCGCAATGTGCAGTAATGACATGACCAAGTTCAGGAAGGGCTGTCATGTTTCTCTTTTTGTTATCAATTTCCATCCTTCTTCATTCAGACTTTAAGAGAAAGTATAAAGTACTGTATTAGAAATGATACTTAAATGCCAGAAGTGGTGGTACATGTGCATTCACAGTGTTTGGGAGTTGGGGGTCTGAAGCAGGAATACCAAAAATTGAAGACCAACACATGTGGCAAAGGGAAAGTTTATCCCAATTAAGAAAAGTGCTGGTATCAATGAAACACATTCTCTTTGGCAAATCAAATACCTACTTTGGATGGTCATAGAATAGCAGACAAAAAAGAAAACAATAAAACCTTTGCCATATAATCATTCTTAGTAACAACTTAGTATTATTAATAATATAGATAAGTAAAAAGTCAATGAAATTCTGGGGCAGAAAGATGGGCCAGTGGTTAAGTGTGCTTAGAAAGCATGAGGGTCTGAAAATGTCCACAGTTGTATGTCCAGAATCACATGGACAGTTGGGTGTGGCCATGGCCATGACCAAGACCTGTAGGAGGTGGAGCCACACAATGCTTGGGGCTCCCAAACAGCAAGCTTCAGAATCAGTAGAAACTCCATCAGAAGACTCACAGTCTAGTGGCAGTGTGTAGGGTGGGGGCCTCAAAGTTCTACTCCAGCCCCAGCAGGCAAGCCCAGGGAGCACCACAGGCAAGAGCTCAGAGTGTCCCATCAGCACGTATTCATGTACATGCCATAGAAACCACATGAACTACACATACTAAGTACAAGCAAAACAAATAAAAATGAAAAAAGAAAATAGAGTTCAACCTATGGTACAGAGAAGCCATAACAATTTAAGTATTAATAAAATTACAAAACAATCACCTTCATCTTTGCAATAGTGGGGAATACTTAATTATTCTATTTTTTTTTTTTTTTTTGGAAAGTGAAATTACACTAAGCAGGCAGAGATAGGAAGATCACCATGAGTTTGAGGCCACCTTGAGACTACATAGTGGATTCCAGGTCAGCCTGAGCTAGAGTGAAACCCTACTTTGAAAAACCAAAAAAAAAAAAAAAAAAAAAAAAAAAAAAGTAAAACAGGATTACAATCAAACTCTCATTAAGTCAATGAAATATTTAAAATAAAAATCAAACAATGATAAGACTAAGCCATTTCTGTATCAGTCATATTGCACAAGAGGAAACACAGGGATGTAGTAACATAATTCCCAGTTCAATAATGTGAAAAGCTATCCATTGTCTTAAAACACAACTGGTTCTTCTGGAGAATGGAGTGATAGAATGCCTCTCAGCTTAGTGAGGGCTCAAATCAAGTCTCTTTGAGGAAATACTGTCACTCTCAGCAGGGCAATAAGCAGGACTTGGCCCTGGTGGAGGTGCATCTTTTGACAGACATTAGCATTGTCTTTTTAAAAGTGATTCACCTTTTTTTTATTTTTGACTAAGGCTCAGATTTCAAGCCATGTGCAGTCTCTGATTCTTCAGCATTTACCATTTGTGTAATCTTAGAAACAGAGGGGAGCCCATTACCATTCTGAACATTATCAGGCAGTGGAAGGAAGGAAGGGTACTATCTGGAAGTAGAGTTAAAAAAATTTATTATTGACAACTTCCATAATTATAGTCAATAAATCATGACAATTTCCTCCCCCCTCACTTTCCTCTTCACAGCTCCACTCTCCATCATATCCTCTTCCTCTCTCAATCAGTCTCTTTTACTTTGATGTCATCACCTTTTTTCTCCTGTTATGCTGCTCTTGTGTAGGTAGTGCCAGGCACTGTGAGGTCATGAATATCCAGGACATTTTATTTTGGTCTTGAAGAATACATCATAAGGAGTCCCACGCATCATTTGGCTCTTACATTCCTCCCACCACCTCTTCCTCAATGGACCCTGAGCCTTGGAAAGTGTGAAAGAGATGTTTCAGTCCTGAGTACTCCTCTGTCACTTCTTTTCAGCTCTATGCTACCTTTTGAGTAATCCCAGAGGTCACTACCATCTGGGAAATTTCTCTAAACAAAATTGAGAGTAGCATTAATATATGGGTATGAACATTAAGAAAAGTGCTCACCAGGCAGTTTGGTTTGCTTAATATATGCATTTAGCCTGACAAGGGCAGGTGTTACACCCTTGGTCTCATGACCTACCCCGTCATAAGTTTTCAGTAACAAGCCTGTGTTCCCTCCAGTGGAGCAGGCCACCAGTCTAAATACAGAGCAGTTGGTTTCCCTCCTAACAGACATGACACTATGTACCCGTTGGCTCATTTGGCCTGGCTTGACAAACTTAAGGCTTGCAGGGTCCACTGTTGCTTATCTCCACTGATGACTTCTCTCTCCCCCATGGAGCTGCATGCAGTGTAGCTTTTTGCAAGCTGTCAGCTGGTCTCCAGGGAGGAGGTTTTCAGTTTAGCTCCAGTAACATATCTCAATGACCTTGTAGTTCAAGAATGTGGAGTTGGAAGCAGGCTTTTAATGACTTCTGTGGCCTTCACGATCCGAAATATTTCAACTCACACTGAGAAAGTCAACACAAGAAACATGCTTTTTTTAACTTTTCTGTCTTCAAAATTTGACTAGAGTTGCTACTCTTCAAATAGATATTGACCAAAGTATTGTTTTAAAATTAATTTTTAAAAAAATATTTTAAAATATTTTTTATTTTTACTTGTTTATTTGAAAGTGACAGAGAGAAAGAGGCAGATAGAGAGAGAAAATGGTCGTGCCAGGGCCTCCAGCCACTGAAAACGAACTCCAGACATGTGTGCCCCCTTGTGCAAATGGCTAATGTGGGTCCTGGGGAATCGAGCCTTGAACCAGGGTCCTTAGGCTTCACAGGCAAGCTCTTAACCACTAAGCCATCTATCCAGCCCTTAAAATTAATTTTGATGGTTGGGGAACAGTAGGCAGTTTGACAAACTACATCTAGCTGCTGTTTCTGTATGGCTCCACATAGTCCTACACCTGTAATTTGTGGTTAAATTAGATTCTCTAAAACTAGGCAGATTTAGGTAACTGCTTCAACAATGAGTCCCACCGAATGGGCTCAAAGGAATACTTTGTTCTTGTTTGATGTTTAGGGGTGTGAGACATGTTCAATAAATCTCTAGCTAGTGGACTATCTTCTGTCACAAACAGTAGTATGGGGCTCAAGTTTAGACATGTCCAACATAGGGATGGGTGGCAAGATGTTGAGTTGTGGTAGGTTCAGATGTTGTAAAAATTGTACTTTTAGTGAAATCACAACCACAACTGGTAACTTAAGCTGAGCATGACTGACACCTATTTAGAAACTTGCATTATACTCCATTCTTCAGATTCATGTTTGTCTCCACCCCAAGAAAGCATCAGATGCTTTTCAGCTCTTAACTGTCCTCTTTTCCCCAGAAACTGAGTTCCAGCATCCCATCCTCTGACACCTGTCCAGTCCTCTGCTCTTTACATTCCTTAGGGACAGACTCAAGATGGGCTCCAGTGACATTTTCTCCAGCCTGGTTGCTGGGGACTCATATTACTTACTTAATCAAAAACACCTCATGCTATGGGGGACATACATTTACATATAAAACAACACAACACTCCAGTAATTTCATTATCTGGGGAGGCTATTTGGATATTAGGAAGGTGTGGTAGTTTGAATGATAGTCTGAATATATGGCCCTGTAGACTAAGGCATTTCATTAAAGTTGTGCTTGCAATGTGAGCCCCAAGCAGGTAGATCCTGGATACAGGGTGGCATATCACTGGGGGCAAACCCTAGAGTCCAGCCTGAGGTGTGTGTGATGGTAGATCTGGTTCCAGCCCTCCTAGGTATGTGCAAAGCAGTTTGAGCTTTGGTGGTTCATGCTGGCTGTTAGTGATGTTTCTCTGCTTGGATCTATGAATGGAAACCAGCTTCTTTTGCCATTGATGGTGTTCCCCTGACTCTGTAAGCCCACAATGAACTGTTATAGCCCATAAACTGCTTCTGGCTGGATGAGTGTCTCAGTAACAGAAGGATAGCTTGGTTG
This sequence comes from Jaculus jaculus, assembly GCF_020740685.1. Classification (NCBI taxonomy): domain Eukaryota; kingdom Metazoa; phylum Chordata; class Mammalia; order Rodentia; family Dipodidae; genus Jaculus; species Jaculus jaculus. The sequence goes on along the minus strand of NC_059106.1, from coordinate 29,402,131 downwards.
AACCAGGTTGAGCAGCAGGGCTTTGAAGAGCAAAACAAGACAGACATCTGTCAAAGCATTTGATTACCTGCCTGAGGTAAAAGGTAACCTTCCTGCTGAAGTTACCACATGCTGCAAACAGAACATCAAGAATTTGGAAGGAAGCCAGTTCACAGATAACTAGCTTATATTGTACTGAAAAGAAAAACATGGGTTGCTGGAGGAAAATGGCTAATAACAATGTGGGCTAGCAGGGGACATTGCTATATGCAAGCAACCACCCAGACAACACATACACAACTATACAATAGTGGCACCCATCCTAGGTGGATAATCAATGGCCCTCTGATTGGTTAAGGGAGCTGCTCAGTGGAAAATAACCCAAACCTGGAAGTGGGACTTAAGCCAGAATCTTAAGGAGACCAAGATCATGGACACACACATATACACACATGTATAGATATATTCTAGATACAGATTTAATAATTATATATGTAAAAGTATGTTGGATATATATGTTTTCTAAATACATATTTAACATTTCTGTCTAAAATTAACTTGAAAATACATATACTTACATTTTTATAAATATATTCTGGGGCAGGCATAAGCAGGGGTCAGAGAAGCATGTTGGGCATCATACTTTATCATTCTGTACAAAATTACTTCCTTGAAGTACCATTACATACTTGATGAACACCTACCTCATTGTTTCAAGCCTAGACTGGGTGAAATGTTCCTGTCTAGTTCCAGAAATCCTCCTGTATCCTAGAACACAACACACTATCAGAGTTACAGGTGTGAACATCAAATCCCAGTTTTATCACATCAATGCTAGGAATCCAAACATAGGTCCTTATTCTTGTATAACAAGTGCACTTGACAAATGAGCCAATTTCTCAGGCTTCCAAACTGAAGGAAATAATTTAAAACTGGAAATGACATAGCTCTAGTACAACAAGCACTTATGGCTACCCTCACAATCCTCATGGATGACAGGGAGAAGGCTAACGATGGTACCATCATGGCTATACACACTATGTACATAACTAATAAAAAAAAAAACCAGGGAGGATGAAAGACCACCATGAATATGAGAACAACTTGAAATATAAAATGAACTCAAAAATTTAACCAGGTATTATCACAAAAATACCTAATTATAAAATTTATTATCCTGAGCACAATGAAAGTTTTATCAAATGGGACATGATAAATTTACTGCAGTTTCTCCACTGTTGGTAATGTGTATATAGACATAAATTTTCAATAGACAGATGACAGCCATATAGACCCTGTCAAAGCATTCAAACATTCTGCACATCCATATTTTCAAAAATATATGGATTTCTTTTATGAACAGTGAGGCACTCCTTGTAAGTGAAAGGTTTCTCATATTGTGTGTATTCATAGGGCTTCTCACCCACGTAAGTTCTGTGATGGTGAAAGCTTTCCCATATTCTGTATATTAATAGGCCTTCACACCTCTATGAGTTCTCTCATAACAATGAAGGTTACTTCAGAGTAAAAAGCTGCTTACATTCTGTATATGCATAGGACTTCACACCCATGAGTTTCTGATGATGAACAAAGGGGCCCCTTGATAGTGAAGCCCTTCCCACAATCTTTATATTCACAGGACTTCATATCACTATGGGTCTCTTGATAGTCACTGAGATCTGTGTGGTCATAGGAAAGTTTCCCAAATTCTGTACATTCATCGGGCTTCTTACCTATATGAATTCTCTGATGACGAGTAAGGATCACCTCCCAACAAAATGTTTTTCATTACATATAGGCACAGGGCTTCTCACTGGTATGTTTTCTCTGATGGCGAATGAGGCACCACTTTGTAGTGAAAACTTTCCCACATTCTGCACATTCATAAGGCTTCTCACCAGTATGTGTTCTCTGATGATGAATGAGGTATCTTCTTGTAGTGAATCCTTTACCACAATCTGTACACTCAAAGGGCTTCTCACTGCTATGACTCCTTTCATGTTTAGTGAGTTCTGACTTCAAGTAGAAAGGTTTCCCACATTCTGTACATTCATATGGCTTATGACCTGTATGGCTTCTCTGATGACAAGTGAGGTTTGCCTTCCGAGTGAAAGCTTTCCCACATTCTGTACATACATAGGGCTTCTTTCCCAAATGGGTTCCCTGATGACAAATAAGGTAATCTTTCATGGTGAAGGTTTTTCCACATTCAGTACAGGCGTAGGGCCTCTCACCTATATGTATTCTCTGATGGCGAATATGGTGACACTTGGTACTGAAAGCTTTCCCACACTGTGTACATTTATAGGGCTTCTCTCCTGTATGAGTTCTCTGATGTTTTGTGAGATTTGACTTCACTAAGAAACGTTTCTCACATTGTGTACATTCATAGGGCTTCTCTCCTGTATGTGTTCTCTGATGTTGAGTGAGGTATGACTTGTAAGTGAAAGCTTTCCCACATTCTGTACATACATATGGCTTCTCACCTGTGTGGATTTTCTGATGATTAGCAAGATCTGACTTGTCATAGAAACGTTTCTCACATTCTGTACATTCATAGGGCTTCTCACCTGTATGAAATCTCTGGTGACGAATGAGGGCCACTTTCTGTGTGAAATCCTTCCCACATTCCAAGCACGCATAGGGCTTTTCTCTTGTGTGAGTTCTCTTATGAACAGTGAGCTCTGACTTGTCATAGAAACACTGCTCACAATTTGTACATTGAAAGGGCTTTTCACTTGTATGAAATCTCTGATGCCGAATGAGGGTCACCTTCTTTGTGAAACCCTTCCCACATTCTGTGCACCTATAGGGCTTCTCTCTTGTGTGAGTTCTCTGATGTTGAGTGAGGTATGACTTGTGAGTGAAAGCTTTCCTGCATTCTGAACATTCATAGGGTTTCTCACCTGTATGAATTCTCTGATGATTAATGAGATCTGACTTGTCATAGAAACGTTTCTCACATTCTGTACATTCATAGGGCTTCTCACCTGTATGAAATCTCTGATGACGAATGAGGGTCACCTTCTTTGGGAAAGCCTTCCCACATTCTGTGCATGTATAGGGTTTCAATTTTGTGTGAGCTGTTTTAGGAACAATGTGGTACGATTTCAAGAATATTTTCCTGCATTCTTCACACTCATATTCCTTATTCTCCACTGGGCATTTATTGTGAGTACATTTGTAATAAGATCTTTCACATGTATGAGACATCATATTCCTTTTATGCTGTGAATCCTGGTAACACAACCTCATACATGCTTTACCTTCATAGTATTTGGTCCCTTGGTAGATTTTCTTATGTACTTTTAGTTCAGTCTAGAGAGTAAAAAAAAAAATTGTCAAATTTCTTATACCCACCAGGTTCTTACATAACATATGCTTCCTGATTTGTTTTTTGTTTTTGTTTTTTCAAGGTTGGGTCTCGCTCTAGCCCAGGATGACCTGGAATTCACTATGTAGTCTCAGGGTGGCCTTGAACTCATGGCAATACTCCCATGTCTGCCCTTTTGTGCTGGGACAAAAAGGCATGTGCCACCATGCCTGACCCTTCCTGATGTTTTGTGAGCTATGATTTTTTACTGCAATATCTTACAATCAAATTTCACTTTTCTGCCACATGTACATTTTCATTTAGAGAACATGATCCTACATATATTGTGTTGTTCAGTTATTTCTTTAAATGGTCTATTGATTGAGCTATATAAATAACAATTTAATGATTTCAAATGCATACTGGACTTCATATATATTCTTTCATATAAAACTTCTTATGAAAATATGGCCACTATTTATAATCATATCAGGGGTCAAATATGTAGAAATGGCTGAGGAAATAGTTCAGTGGTTAAACGCATGTGCTGGCAAGCTTGCTGGTGCAAGGCTCGTTCTCCCACATCCATGTAAAACAGGAACCACTGTGGCACACATATCTGTGATCTCAATGGCCTATATCAAGAGGGACAACAAGCCAGCAGAATAGAGAAATTCATGGGTCAGGTAGAGTGTTTCACACATGAAACAAAGGAACAAAAGCAACCATGGGAGACACTGCCTTAATTGGGAGGAATGAGAGGGTATCTCAAGGCTATTCCTCAGAACTTCTGAATACATGTGGTACCACACATCCACATACATATTCACACACACCACATATCTACATATACACACATTAAAAATTTATTGAAAAATGTCACTATGAAATTGGATCAATCTTTTTTTGGGGGGGTTTCAAGGTAGGGTCTCACTCTAGCTCAGGTTGACCTTGAATTCACTATGTAGTCTCAGAGTAGCCTCAAACTCATGGCGATCCTCCTACTTTTGCCTCCCATGTGCTGGGATTAAAGGCACGTACTACCACACCTGACTGAAATTGGGTCAATCTTAAGGAGGTGAAAATCCTCAAGGTGTCTAAAATGTTGTCAATACATCAAATTGTCAGGTTTTTCTCTGGCCCACATGTCATCAGGCTCATAATGCTGAGACAGTACTCTATTAGGTGTCTGCTTCTTTTGCAGGTTTGTGGAACTGCTGTGTGTATACAAAGATATGCAACTTTTCACCAGAGGCCAGTATTAGGTATCTTCTTAAATTCTTCTCTTTACTTTTGGAGACAGGGCGTCACACTGAACTAGGACCTTCCCAAATCTGACAGTCTGTCCAACCAATAAGCCCAGCGAGTCAGCTTTTTCATTTTCTCAGAGATGACATTATAGCTGCATAATACCAAATTGCTATGCTTATGTGGGTACTGTGGATCCAAACTCAGGTCCAAATGCTTCTACAGGAAGCACTACACTACCTGAGCAGTCTGCTCAGGCAGAGTTAAGTTCTTTAGGAAACTTGCCTGAATAGTTTCCATTTATCACATTCAGATTTCAAATATGTTGAAAGCACACATGAAAAACTGGTGATTATAAAACCAACCTATTCTGATGTACAAATTATTGGGAAACAACAAAAAATTTAACTTAACTTACTTCAACCATTTCTTCACTTAATGTTTTGCTATTGGTGATTCCACCTTGCTTCTGCTGCTTCTTCTGCTTTTTCTGGATGGTATCCACTGGTTCAATAAATTTAGGAACATCAAATGATATTAAAAATGTCATTATATGCCTGTATATGTAAATTATCCATGTCACACAAAATTCATTAAGAAATGTGTACTTGTTTTGCTCATAGATTTTGTAAAATAATATTGAGTTGTCATAACTATACATTTTAGCCCATTGTAAGTTATTAATAAAACTTTTTTTGTTTTACTCTCTTTATAGATATAGAGGTAAGTATCAGTATTTTTCAACTGCATACTTCTACACTGTAAGTTTTACTGGCTGGTCCAGTATCTAATTTATTAACAAAAACAGCATTGAACATCACACAAACTTCCCCATGACAAATGGTAAGACTTTCTTCAACTAGATGCATTTAGTTGGAAACACAGACAAATACTCTCTCATTCTAAGAAGGAATATTGGTTAGGGAAAGGATCCTAGTATACTTTTCTGCTTTAACCTGAGACAAAAAAAAAAAAAAAGTGTAATTTATTAAGCAAATCATCTATATCACAAAGAAGAAAGCTTCTCCTACAGTATTTAGTCAATTTTATGTTTCACACAACCCTTTCCATCTCCTTGCACTATATACTTAAAAAAATAAAAGCAATAGCTTTTTAAAAAGAAAAAAGCAGCTAAAGGCACCTGCTTGCAAAGTCTGTGGCCTTGATTTAAATCTCTAGCACACCTTCAAAACCTGTCACAAAATGTGGAACATGGGATTAGAATTGGATTTTGAACATCTGAACAAACAGTTGTATCTGAACAAACATGTTGCATGTACATGCTCACACACAAAAAACTAAATAACTACATTTTATAAACAGGACAGATACAAAACAGACCTTGTAAACTCAGCACTCTGTAGGTAGAGGCAGGATGATAAGAACTCAAGGTCCTATTTGGTTAGATAGCAAAATTTTTCCCAGCCTGCAGTACATGAGACCCTGTGATAAAAATGAAAAGGAAGGGGAAAAGAAGCATGGGATTGTCCTATGGTAATGAATGTTAATCATCTCTGAGCAGGATGCCTGGAGACTCTCACATTATTCACATTGTGGGTGGGGCTTTGGTTTCTGCTTCTATCTCAAAGGTGAGTTTTAGGGTGTAGAGAGATTGCTTAGAGGTTAAGGCGCTTGCCTGTGTAGGCAACCAACCAACCAGGTTCTATTCTCCATATCCCACGTAAGCCAGATGCACAAAGGTGAGGCAAGTACAAGGTCACACATTTCCACTAGATGGTGCAAGCATCTGGAGTTCAAATGCTGTGGCCAAGGCCCTGGCACACCAATGCACCAATTCTCTCTCTTTCTCTAAAATAAAAAAAATTTAAAAAGCCAAAAGGAAATTTCCTGAGATGGATGGACAGAACCAAATCTAATAAAATATGTTTCAGTAGAAAACAAGGAGAAGGGTTGACATGTGTACTATTCTGAAACTGTAGAAATGAGATGTTTGATGCATAGTAACATCTCTCTTCTGTACTGGGTTTGATTAAAGTTGGTGAAAACAGCTCAATATGATCAATGCCTGATGATATTCCTTCTTACTGATGACCCTTGCTCAGCATTTATGCACTGACCTGGAGGGCTCCAAACTGAGGCTTCTGTTACACTCCATGGCCCAAATCCATGCTCCAATTTAAAGATCAACTCAGGTTTGGTCATGCAGTGTCCTGTGAATGGGAAATGATATTCAAATTATGCAAGAGTGTAAAGTGAGGTGCACTGATAGAAGATGGCTGCTCCAATTCAAGAACTGAGCTAAGATCACTGAATTAGAAGGCATTAAGTGGAGAGAATTTATACTTAATCTCTTCACTGACTTAACTATAATTTGCTAGTGACATAAATTTCATGGTAAAGAACCCTAAACACTACTTTTAGGAAAATATAGACAATGTCCCCTCCCTCATCTGCCAGCACCAAGTAGCACCTCTGCAGAACTGATGCTTCCAAGGGATCAGAGCCACCTCCCCCCCCCACCCCATAGCATCCTGTACAGCTGATCTGAAGAGCAGACTGAACGACCACCTGAACTGAGCTCACAGTGTACCAAAGAGGGAGCCAGCTTCACACTCAATGTAGTAGAGACAGAATGTCACTCTTAGAGGTAAACGGGCTGTTTTATACTGGGCCAGTACAAACCCATCCCAAAGTTTGGTGTATAAGCTTGAATAGAAAATCCTAATTGTAAATTTCATATGGGGTAGTTTGCTAAAGAAAAGAACTTCAGGAAGGGAAAGAATTCAACGCCCACTCAGGGCTGGAGAGATGGCTTAGTGGTTAAAGGGTTTGCCTGTAAAGCCAAAGGACTTTGGTTCAATTCCCTAGTACCCACGTAAGCAAGATACACAAGGTGGCACATGCATCTGGAGTTTGTTTGCAGTGGCTGGAAGCCCTGGAGCACCCATTCTCTCTCTCACTCTCTTTCCCTCTCTCAAATAAATCAATATAAATAAAATATTTTTTAAAAGCCCACCAAGACAAAAACACACAGTAAGAAAAATCACAACAAAATAATTCCTCCAAAATGTATAAATCCAATAGTGACCTCCAGTCAGACAGAATTAGATGGATTGTCAGACAGAGAATTCAAAAATTATACACATCAAGATGTTCGACGAAATCAATGGACTCAAAGGAAAAGAACCTCCTGAAGGAATCTCAAGAAAATACAGGAAATCAACTTAATGAAAAGAGGAGGTGAATAGAAGATATGAGTAAGGAAATAAAAACAATGAAAAAATTACAACCTGAAATTCGAGAAATGAAAAACACAGTAAGCCAAATTAAAAATTGAAGAAAGTCTCACCAATACAATGAATCAAAGAGAGGACAGACTATCTCAGCTCAGAGACAAGATGGCAGATCTGGAAAATCCCGCAAGAGAAAAGACAACCAAAGAAACCATGAAAGGTCAGCAGTTAAAGGCACTTGCTTGTAAAACTGACAGCTCAGGTTCAGTTCTCCAGTACACTCAGAAAGCCAGATGCCCAAACTGGAATATGCAACTCAAGTTTGTTTGCAGAAGCAGGAGGCCCTTCCGGATCCATTCTCTCCCTTTGCCTGAAATAAATAAATAATGAACAAATAAATAAAAAGGCACAAGTGGGGATTTCAATATATTTGGGTACTTTGAAGAGATCAGGATATACAAGGAGAAGAATTTCAATATAAAGGCATAGTATTTTCTTTCTTTTTTGTTTTTTCTCTCTACCTTTCCTTTTCTTTCTCTCCCTCTTTCTTCTTCTTCTTCTTTTTTTTTTTTTTTTTGGTTTTTTGAAGTAGGGTCTCCCTCTAGCCCAGGCTGAGTTGGAATTCATTATGTAATCTCAGGATTGCCTTGAACTCACAGAGATCCTCCAGTCTCTGTCTCCTGAAAGCTGGGATTTAAGATGTGCAACACAATGCCCGGCAGAGAGAGGCAGTATGGGTGTATCAGGATCTCTGGTTGGTCCTAATGTGTGGGGAGCCGCGCTGGCTTCATCAGGCTTTGCTGCTTCAGCTTGTTTACTGCGTTTGTATCCTAATCGTTTGCACATGAGCATATGACGTTATCCTAACATGGCTGCTCACCTATCCCGATTGGGTGATGCAAAGTCGTCTGATGAGACTTAAGCCAATCAGACAACGTTTCACATCCACATGACCACAAGTATATAAGCTTGGCGCTCCATAGGGTGGGGTCCTTCTCTCTTTCAGTTTGGAGCTCCCAATAAAGTGTGCTTGAGAAGAATCCTGTTGTCGTTCTTCCTGCTGGCGGGAGGGGCGCAACACTAATGAACTCCAGATGCATGCATCACCCTGTGCATCTGGCCTTATGTGTGTATTGCAGAACTGAACTTGTGTTGTTATACTTGGCAAGCAAGTGCCTTAACCAATGAGTGACCTTTCCAGCCTGGTAAGTTATTTTCAACATAATCAGAAGAAAATTTCTGACAAATAGGGAAAAATGCCAATACAGATAGAGGAGGCATTTAGAACAACAAAAGAACTTCTCACAGATTACTCAAGACAAACTTTAAAAGCCAGAAGTGCTTGGAGTCATGTATTCCACATTCTGAAAGGCAACAGGTACTAATTCGGATTATTATTTTCTTTTTTTTAAGATTTATTTTTATTTATTTATTAGAGATGGGGGGAGAGAGAGATAGAGAGAGATAGAGAGAGAGAGAGAGAAGGAGAGAATGGGCACACCAGGGACTCTAGCCACTGCAAACGAACTCCAGACGTATGTGCCACCATGTGCATCTGGCTTATGTGGGACCTGAATAATCGAACCTGGGTCCTTAGGCTTTGTAGGCATGTGCCTTAACCCCTAAGTCATCTCTCCAGCCCTTGGATTATTATTACCAGCAAAGTTTCCTTTTATAATTGAAGCAGAAATAAGAACATTCCATGATAAAAATAGGCTAAAGCAGTACATGATCACTAAGCCAGACATACAGAAAATACTTGAAGGGATGCTGAGGTCTGAAGAGAAGGGCAGCACATACATGGGACCACAGAAAGAATAAACCATGCTCGAATAACACTTAATGCAAGAGAGCAACAAAAGAACAGCCAGTGATACCAAAATCAAGAAAAATGACAGGAACGAATATACACCTTTCAATAGTAACTCTTAGTGTCAATGCTCAACAAAAAGAAACAGACTTAAAGTCTGAATTAAAATCAGGATGCTTCTTCCTTGTGGCCACCAAGAACTCATCTCTCCATAAAAGACAGACACTACCTTAGGGTGAAGGGATAGAAAATGATGTTTCAAGTAAATGGACCTTAGGAAACAAGTGAGGCCAGCCTGGGACTACAGAGTGAGTTTCAGGTTAGCCTGGGGTAGAGTGAGATCCTGCCTAGAAACACACACACACACACACACACACACACACACACACACACATCAACAACCACATTATACACAAAGCCTCATCTTAATATGAATGGTGTTCTTAAGAGAAACAGAAGAACACTCTTATTCAGTACTCAGTATTCAGTCACATCCTCAAACATGTAACCATCAAAGATCCCAACTGTGGAAGAACCTTCATCACAATGAACAAATCTGAAGTCCATGTCATTAAGCCCTCAAAGCACATTGAAAAGGTAGTAAATAAAACAGAATACTATAGACACAAACACACATATATAAACTAACAGAACACACAACCTAAATATTAAAGTCTACACATTCAGTGGTATACTTTCCATCTAAAACATACAACAAGGCTAGATGCTAAAGGCTGTGTCTGTAGTCATGTCAGCAGATAGAACCCAATGGAAGAAAATGAAGTGATGGGGAAATGCTGTAGTAGGAAGTTGGGAAGTCAGTCTATCTGCTTCTGGGGTGCAATGAGGTCAGCAACGCTGCACACTGTGTGCTCCCTGCCAGGATGTGCTTACTAGTAACAGATGAACATGAAATGACCAAGTAAATATTTGCTGAAATCTTTGGGGAAAATTAGCCAAAACAAAATCTTTCCTCCTTTCAATTTGTTTATCCCAAGAATCTTGTCAGGGTACTGGAAGCCTGAATAACATGATCAACTGATCTTCAACAAAGGTTTCAAAAACTTATATTCCAAAGAGACTTGTCATACATCGTGTCAAGAAACATGACATCTGTAGACTAAGGAAGTGTAAGTAACCCAATTTCTACCATAGAAAGAAATCAAATGAAATGTAGGCAAAAATTTAAACATAAGCTCTGAAACTGTGAAGCTCCTGGAGTACACAGAAATTATAGCAGGACAATGATGTAGACAGAGTGCTGGAATATATGTGGACAAAAGCAAATGGAAGGAAAACTCAACAAATGGGATGATATCAACCTCAAAATTATCTGAGGAAAAAGCATGCAACTAACAGAAGAAATCAACATGTAGAATATGACAGGGACTTTGAAAACAAACAGCATAAAATGATCAGATTGAATTCAGATAGAGGGCATGAAGAAGAAACATAAGAACAGCCCAGGAACACAAGCACAAATGCTACTACCCCAATGATCAATGAACTACCAATAAAACCAAATTAGGTATCATTGCTCTGAAGTCAGAATGGTTATCTAACAAACAGAATAAGGAATGCTGAAAATTATGAAAGAAGATAGGAATATAAACTAGTATCGTAAGAAACAAAGTATCTTGCATCATTGAAAACCAAACTATAGGCAAGTAGCAATATAGCTCAGTAGTTGAAGGTATGCCTGGCAAAGCCTACTGGGCAAGGTTGAATTCCAAAACCAGTCACAATAACTGGATGCAAAATGTGGCACAGCATCTGGTCTTTGCAGCAGCAAGACATTCTCACACACACACACACATGGGTACATGAACATAAGGAAATAATATTTTTTAGAAAACTAAACAAAGGGGCTAGAGAGATGGCTCAGTGATTGAGGCACTTGCCTGCAAAGCCTCATACCCCAGATTTGATTCCCCAGTATGCACATAAAGCCAGATGCACAAAGTGGCACATGCATCTGGCATTCACTTGCAGTGGCTGGAGGCTCTAGTGCACCCATTCTCTGTCTCTCCTCTATCTGCTTGCAAATACATAATAACAATAAAAAAACTAAAACAAGGAATAATACATGATACCACTACCCACTGTTTGCTATATATTCAAAGGAACTAAGTATTCTTCAGAGAAACCTGCAGTTTCTGCATATTACAGAACTGCTCACAGAAGGTGAGACAGGAAATCAACACAGGTGTTTCTGCACAGAGAAAAAAGTAAAGAACATGTGACACATACAGTCTACTAACTATTACTTGTTGAAACAAATTAAAACTTGGGCATATACAGTGACATGCACAGAACGGGAGGGCATTGTGAACTTGTACTACAGTGACTTCTGGGCTTGAAATAACTATCACCACCTTAAAAATGAGCAGCTGTGGTGACCTACAGGAGACCATGGCCTATAGTCCCAGCACTAAAGAGAACCATACAGCAGGTATGTACTCTATGGCCATGGAAGAGGGCCTGTTAAATTTCTTTCACAAGATGGCTCAGTGAAGACTACAATCGGGACTTAATGCATGTGGCACAAAGAGGTAAAACCAGACTAAGGTAGTGATGTTTCAGTGACACATGTGACAGCCACTCTGCACTCAAAGGACCTTTGATATCTTTTTAAAAAATATTTTATTTGCTATGTATAAGCAGAGAGAAAGACTGGGAAAGGGACGGGGTGGGGAAGGGGTAGAATATGAGTGTGCCAAGGGCTCCTGCTACTGCAAACCAACTCCAGATGATGTACCACTTTGTGCATATGCATTACATGATACTAAGGACTTGAACCCGGGCCATCAGGTTTTGAAAGCAAATGCCATGAACGACTGAGTCATCTCTCCAGCCCTTAAATCTTTACTATTCCTCACACTGGAACTGGTGGAATGTTTTCCCTGGCTAGCTACTCTCTCTGTATTCATGCTCAATAGGTGTTTCTACAATTTCTCCCCAATAAAGGCAAAGTCAGAACCACAGTATGTCATACACAAAAAGACAAGCCATGTATACTCTCCTTCTGCTTATAAGCCATAGTTGACCTGCAAGAAGTAGACAATTAAGCAGTGGTGATAAGAAACTGAACAGTATAGAGAGTGGCATGGAATGTTCATGTATAGTATTTACTAGGGAACATACAGAAATGATGAGCACTTATGAGCTACACAACAGTAGTATATATATGTTAGTCTGCAATTGGTTGAATATTTAAAAATAGGTATCAGAGAGATTTTAAAAGGTTCCAAATACAAACTACTTCTTCCTGAGCTGATTTACAACTTAGCATTATCTGATCATTACATATAATATAAATTCACTACAAAACCACATTGTTCTTCATAAACACATACTATTACCATGTGTCATGCAAAATGTATACATAATTAGGATTAAAAGTTAATTCATAAGGTCAACAACAGAAGAGAATATAACTGCTGTGAGAGTTATGGGAGTCAGACTCACCCAAGAACAGCAGGCTGCTGTAGTTCTCCAGCATCACATCCCTGTAGAGGGTCCTCTGGGCAGCATCCAGCCTCTGCCACTCCTGCCAGGTGAAGTCCACAGACACGTCCTCAAATGACAGGGACCCCTGCAATGACACAGTGCTCTTCAACCCAAGTGCTCAGCCTTGGGAAGGAAAAAGTGGGAGTTCACTCTATTTTGTGGATATTAGCAGTGTTTTAGAAGTGTCATTTGGAGCTAGGCATGGTGTCACATACCTTTAATCCCAGCATTCACAAGGCAGGGGTAGGAGGATCACTGTTGAGGTCAGCCTGGGCTCCAGCAAGACCTTACCTTGAAAACCCAAAGGGGGGAAAAATAAAGAAGTATCATTTGATTTTGGTCATGGGATAAGGAAACATTAAGACAAATTTCTTACTTGACTAATTCAAGAAAGTATGATTAAAGCTTTCCAAGGAATCACAATGCAAAGTCTGTTGCCCATGTTCTGATTATCTCAGCTTTAACAAACTCTATTTGAGAGAATACAGGTTAAAACTCCCAATCTCTGGGAACAGAGATCTGGGTATCCCCTTGGACATTAGAAAATGTTTTAGAGTTTACACGTGTGGTGGTTTGATTCAAGTGTTCCCCATAAACCTATGGGTTCTGAATGCTACATCCCTAGCTGGTGGCAATTTGGAAACTGGAGCCTCCTGGGGTGATGCATATTATTGAGGGCAGGCTTATGAGTGCTATAGCCAGCTTCCCCTTGCCAATGTTTGGCACACTCTCTGGTTGCTGTTGTGCACCTGATGTTGGACATCAGGAGGTGGCGTCCACCTTTTGCTCATGTCATGTTTTCCCTTGCCATTATGGAGTGTCCCCTTGAGTCTATAAGTCAAAATAAACTTTTTCCTCCCACAAGCTGCTTTTGGTCAGGCAAAAAGCTCTGCCAGCAATGAGAAGCCGACTGCAACAACATGTAACTACTCCCTTGGACTAAAATCTCCAGCAGTAATGTAGAGGAGAGTAGAAAAACAACAGTCCCTGTGTATTCACAGAAGGCTTATGTCCTCCTTTTCTGGGCTATTTGACAGCCTGTATCCTAAAGAATTCTCAACAGAGAATAAGATCATCAAAGAGCAGACTTCCTAAAGTATGTCTGTCTGAATGGCTATATATAAAAAAATGACCGCCTATGGTATCTTTTCCTGTGGTTGACACATAAAATGGAATGACATGGCTGGAAGCTGGAAGAGAGTCAGTCCCCAGACAGTCATTGCGTCTAGTGCCAGAAGGTGCTACATGGGTGACTAGGGGAAAATGACCAATATCTGTCCAGGCAACTCATGGTCTAACCTACTTAGCAGCAAATAACCTGTCGTGATGCTCACACAAGTGCAATAGTGGCGCACAGCCATGGTGGGAAGAGACAGAAATCTAAACCTCAAACAATAGCTTCACATCCATCTTCACAGTAACACTATGGAATCACAGGCCAAACATGAAAACAAAGTGACTCTAAAGTAAGGGAACCAAAGGACATTTCTCCCAGCTGCAGGGCATCCAAGTTCTCAAGAGGACCTCAGGCTGCTATCAAGGAGAGGCCACAGGGCCTCATATGAATTAGATACTCCAAGACAGCAGAGGCATGACTGCTGTGGGCACCTGGCATCAGGCACTTCTGATGCCCAAGGCCCAGAAGACCAGAAATGAGAACTCATCACCCTGTAAAGTTTGTAAGCAGGAAGCTCAATTCAAGTGCAACCCGAGAAGACTATTTCTACGGAAGACAGGAGAGGCACAACAATTGTTTACATGGGGTCTACTGAAACTTGAAAGGTTTCTTCCAATATTAAGTATTCATAAGCAATCCAATTCTTCCATAATTCACGACTCCAGGATTCAGAGATAGTAACAAAAGACAAAAATACTGTTTGAAACACACCACAAGAAGGCAGGCATGATGGCACATGTCTTTAATTCCAGTACTTGGGAGGTAGGAGGATTGTTGTGAATTTGAGACCAGTCTGTGACTACAAAGTGAGTTCTAGGCCCGCTTGGGCTAGAGCAATACTACCTTGAAAAATAATAAACAACAACCCCCCCCTCCCAATACACACAAGCAAGTACTAGGTAATCATGTTATAAACAAGCAAAGTTTGTATATATATATATACACACATACATGTATGTATATGTATATATGTATAGTTTGTTTTTCTTTTGAAAAAGGGACTCTTTAGGTAGGCCAAGCTAGCCTTCAACTGCCAATTCTACCTCAGCTTCCATTTGTAGAGTTTATAGGTGAGCATGACCATGCCCTGCTCAATCTCAAGAATCTTAAGAGTGTACCATTTACAGAAGAGGACTGTGATTTTTATTCAGGTGTCCCCTATAAACTTATGTGTTCTGAATGGTAGGTCCTCAGCTGGTAGTAATTTGGGAACTGGAGCATCCTGGAGGTGATATATGGTTGGGGGTGGGCTTATGGGTATCATAGCCAACTTTCCTTTGGCAGTGTTTGGCACATTCTGTTGCTGCTGTTGTCCACCTGATGTTGACCAGAAGGTGACATCCACTCTGCTCATGGCATCATCAAAAACAAACTTATTTTTATTTATTTATTTGAGAGAAAGAGAAAGAGGAAGCAAGAGTTGAGAGAGAAGTGGAAAGAGAGAAAGAATGGGCACACTAGGCATCCAGCCACTGCAAACAAACTCCAGACACATACACCACTTATGCATCTGGCTTACATGGGTCCTGGGGAATAAAACCTAAGTCCTTTGGCTTTACAGGCAAGTACCTTAACTGCTAAGCCATCTCTCCAGCACATGCCATCATTTTTCCCAGCTATCATGGAATTTCCCCTCGAGCATGTAAGCTAAAATAAACCGTTTCCTCCCACAGGCTGCTCAGGGTTAGGTTCTTTGTGCAGCAACATGAACCTGACTGCAACAAGGACCTAATACCCAACATTACAAGGCCTGGCTGTATGTCATACTCTCATCGGGACACGCATCTTCCTGTACTGCATTCAAACTTACAGAACACAATGAGAGGTTCAAAGATCTTTCTAAAATGGTATCAAGAGGGGGTCTAGCCAGCTTGGATGCTCCAAGGACTAGCTGACACTTCCATACAGGGCACCCCCCCCCACCCAAAAAAGGGGACAGATATTGTCTCCCAGTATCCTCTCTCTCTCTTTTTCTAGCTCTCATGCTTCAGGTGCATGCAATCCCCTCTTCTGTTGTTCTGTTCCCTTCCCTCCCCACTTTTCCTCCTCCATTTCTCTCACTCTCCCTCCCTCCCTCCCTCCACCTTAGATACTTACATCTTTTATGGGTTTGTGTTTGTTTGAGATAAGAGCTCACTAAGTTGCCTGGTTTTGCTTTGAACTCAGTCAGTAATCCAGGCTGGTCTGGAATTTTCAATCCTTGCTCTTGCTTCTCTCACCTCAGTAGCCTGGATTAGAGGCCTCAACTACCCTCCCTCCTTCAGAGTAAGGTTTAAACTCAGGTCTATGCCCCTTTCTTTGGCTTCCCCATAACATGACACTGGAGGGACATCCAAAGAGAGCTGCAAGTAGATAAGAATGGGTGACATATCTGCACACAGTTTTTCCTGGAATCATGCATCCTTAGTTAACTAAACACACGAGCAGGGGCTGGCCCAAGTCCCTTACCAGACCAGGCCTTCCATCCAGTTTCAGTGTTAGAAAGATGCCACTGAAAGTCCAGGTTCAGAAAGGTGGAGACTAAAAGTAACAGGTATTTGATGTTGGTGGTTCACATCTATCAATTCCAGTGTTCAAGAGGCTGTGGCAGAAGGTTTGCCACAAGCTTGATGACAGTCTGGAATACACACTGAGACTTTATCTCCAAAATCAAACAGAGTTGCACCAAACTGCACAGTAAGCACTTCGCTTAATGTTCATACCCATATACTAATGCCACTCTCACTTTGGGTTATAGAAGCTTCTCTTTTCAGATGGTGGTGACCTTGGGATGACTCAGAAGGCACCATGGTGCTGAGAAGTGACAGAGGAGTGCTTAGCACTGAAATATCTCTATCACACCTTCCAAGGCGCAGGGTCTATTGAGGAAGAGGTGGTGGAAAGAATGTAAGAGCCAAAGGAAGGGTAGGACTGCTTACAACGTGATCCTCCAGATACAAAATGGCCTGGATATCCATGACCTCACAGTGCCTGACACTACCTACACAAGACCATCACAAGAGGAGGAAAAGATCAGGACATCAAAATAAGATACTGATTGAAAGAGGTAGGGGATATCATGAAGAGTGGAGTTTCAAAGGGGAAAATGCCGGGGGAGAGAATTAGCATGGGATATTGTTTACTTATGGAGTTGTCAATAAAAAAAAAAAAGAAATCCAGTAAAAAAAAAAAAAAAAAAAGTCAAACAGATCTGGGCGTGGGGCGCACACGTTTAATCCCTGCACCTGGGAGGCAGAGGTAGGAGGGTCGCTGAGCTTCGAGGCCATGCTGATACTACACAGCCAATTCCAGGACAGCCTGGGCTACAGCGAAACCCTACCTCAAACAAACAAACAACAACAAAAACCCATCAACAACAAAGCTACCAAACATAGGATGGGGAGCTAGGGGACAAGGATCAGAGACAAAGAAAACCATTTCAGGACTTGTTTATATTGTACTCTTCACATTTGAAATACAGACAGTTGAGAGTCTTTTCTGGTCATGACAATCTGTGCTTTCAAACATCCCTCAACCACAGATGGCTGTTTCCTTCCACTACAATTTCACAGAAGTGTGCTATATTGTTAGTCTCCATCTTACCATCCTGTTCCACAGCACAGGTTCACAGAGTGAGTCTCAATCACACCTACACACCTCATGTGCAGTTCCATGAAGATATTTACTAACACTGTCAGCTTTTCTGACTTCTACCTTCAAAACTGTAACTGATCCCTTCTCCTTTTTATCTCTTATGTGGACACAGGCCAAATACTGAACATTGGAGCTTTCTTATTATTTTCTCAATAAATTTCCAATGCTGTGTTCACATAAAAGTCATATCCAGGAGTAATAGGTATCATGGTCATAACTGCTCTGTGTTGCTCTTTATTTTTTTTAAATGAGAGAGAGAGAGAAAATATTGGTATGCCAGGGCCTTTAGCCACTGCATTCCAACTCCAGATGTGTGTGTATATCACCTTGTTTGGCTTACATGGGATATGGAGAGTCAAACATGGGTCCTTAGGCTTTGCAGGCAAACACCTTACCCACTAAGCCCTTCAGCCCTGTTCCTTTTTGCTATCTGATTATAGTAGTGGTCAACCTTATCTTCCAGTCACTGGCTTAAGGCCAGCTTGGGCTACAGAATGAGGAGATGGCTCGGGTATGAAAGCCTTTGCTATCCAAGCACAGAACCTGACTTCAGTCCCCAGCATCCACATAAAAGGCTGGGCGTGGCTGTGCACATGTGCAGCAGTGCTGATAGCAGCGGTGACAGGCTGCTAGAGCTATGAGGTAAGACATGTTTATTTAAAAATAGCGTGAGCTCCAACTTCTGTGAAAGAACCTGTCTCAAAGACATAAAGTAAAAGAGTAAGTGGACTGTGGTGGCTTACGTCTTTTTTTAAAAAATATTTTTATTTATTTATTTGAGAGCGACAGACAGAGAAAGAGGCAGATAGAGAGAAGGAGAGAGAATGGGTGCGCCAGGGCCTCTAGCCACTGCAAACAAATTCCAGATGCATGCGCCCCCCTTGTGCATCTGGCTAATGTGGGTCCTGGGGAGTTGAGACTCGAACCAGGGTCCTTAGGCTACACAGGCAAGCACTTAACCGCTAAGCCATCTCTCCAGCCCGGCTTACATCTTTAATCCCAGCACTGGGGAGGCTGAGGAAGAGGATCAACATAAGTTTGAGGCCAGTCTGGATTACAGAGGGAGGTGAATCCAGTCTGGGGCAGAGGAAATTAAATAAAAACACCTAGAAATAAAAACACCAAAAAAGGGAAAGAGTGCTATATGTCCTCCTCAAGCCACATGTGCCACCACCACTCTCTCCAAAATAAATGAATAAAGAAAGTAAATAAATAAATAAAGAAGAAATTGCAATAAAACAGAGTAAGGATGGTGGGGTAAGGAAGGATAAAAAAGATCCGTTATGACATAAAGAAAAATAAGGGGGTTCCATATGCCCCATGGTTGTTTTGTAGTAAACTCTTCATTTCAGTACCCCAAGTCAAATCCTTCCCCTGCCCCTATGATTCAGTTACAATGCTTCTGGAAAATCCGCATGGTGTGGGTAAGAAGATGAGGTAGCTATGTCAGGAAGGTAGAAGTATAGCTACAGCCTGATGGCCTGCAGTGTGGATAGTCCTTCCAAGGCTCCTCACTTTACTGTGTAAAAAGCACTGTGTTAGCCCTGATGTTACAGGGCTATAATACTAGCTATTTGGCTAGCCAAGGATCCTAAGTATAAGGCCATTCAAAATGAGATCATGTCTCAAAACCAAAAAAAATAAAAAAAAAAAAATATAAAAACAGTCAGGTCACAGTGGTTAATGTTTGTATTCCTAACAATGGAGAGGCTGAGGCAGGAGGATGACTGAATTTGAGGCCACCTGGGCTACAGAGTGAGTTCCAGGACAGCATGGGCTAGAAAGTCAATGCCTCAGAAGAACAGATATGGAGGTTACAGCTTTCCTCCCCTGGATCAGAAAGGCAGCCCATAAACTCACTATTTCCATGTGGTCATATGGTACCTTCCCTTAGACTTTTCCTTAGCAATGTGTCACAGGGATTACCAGAAAATTCAAAAAAAGTAAGGCTATACATTAATGTCATATATGCTTAAGATTTAGGCATAGTCCATTGGCATTATATGTTTTTTTGTGAGGTAGGGTCCACATTAGCCCAGGCTAACCTAGAACGCAGTCTGTAACCTCAGTCTGGCCTAGAGCCAAGGTTATACAATCAGTGTTTAAAAGCACATGCCACCAACCTGGCTTTGGGGAGGAATTCTTGACTCAACTAACAAAAGAGTTTAAGCGGATTCCATAGTGAGGGTTCTTTTCCCTTCCCAAATCCCCCTCACTTTCCCAACATTCTGTTCTGCCTCATTTCACAGGCCATACTTTCATCCTTCAGATCTTAAAATTCCTTCCTTGATGACAGCTCCAGAGTTCAATTCTCCTGTACCCACATAAAGCCAGATGCACAAAGTAGCACATGCATATGGAGTCTGTTTACAGCGGCAAAAGGGGCTCTGATGCACCCATTCATTCTTTCTCTCTCCTTGAAAATATATTTTAGTTTTTTGAGAAAGGGTCTAGTCTAGCCCAGGCTGACCTGGAATTCACTATGTAGTTTCTGGATGGCCTTGAGCTCACAGCAGTCCTCCTACCTCTGCCTCCCTAATGCTGGGTTTAAAGCATGTGCCATCATGCCTGGCAGTTATTATTATTATTTTTGTGTGTGTGATGAGGTCTTACCTTATAACCCAGGCAAACCCGGAACTCACTTTATCCCAAGGCCAGCCTCAAAAAGAAAAAAAAAAAAAAAAAATCCTTCCTCGTACTAGGCTCAACCTTCTGATCCCTGACTGTGGTTGTTTGATTCCAGTGTTCCCCATAAACTTTAAGTGCTCTGAATGCCATGTCCCCAGCTGATGGCAATTTGGGATTTAAACCCCCTGCAGGCAATGTATGTTATATCGGTGTTATAACCAGCTTCCTCCTGCCATTTTGGCACACTCTCCTACTGCTGTTGTCCAGGAGGTGATATCCACCCTCTGCTTAGGCAATCGTTTTCCCCTGCTGTCACGGAGCTTCCTTTTGAGTCTGAAAGCCAAAATAAACTTTTTTCCCCAACAAGTTGCTCTAATAATCTTCTTTCAGATTGTGTTTTCCCTCAATAGTCTTCTGTTTTCTTCATGTAGTCCTGAGACTGTCCCCAACCTCAGACCCATACTTCCTTGCTCAGAGTATTATCACACCCTTCAAAGCTTCTTTTCACCCTATCTCTGAAATCCTCAAGTACTCCCAGGGAAGCACTTATTCTCTTAGGCAGTCACCACCCTAGTGAACTGGCATTCATCCTCAATCCTGGTCTCCGCTCAAGCTCCCTTGGGCCTCATTTCCACATTTACACTTTGACTGTTAACATCACACCTCTCATGCCTGTCTTCCTCCCTCAAGTCCTCCTCCCATAGTTCATTTAATCAACAGGCCATCTCTGCAGAATGTGGCCCATTAGTGATCCAAATCTTTCCCTTCCACTGAGGCCCCTCTTAGTGCATCCACAGCCTTCCAGTCCTGTGACTAAGTTGGATATCTACTACCAGACACATAGAAACTTAAGTACACAACAGGAAATGGCTCAGAGAAGGGAAGTGCCTAATCATGGTCGCTGAGCTGGGAAGGGAAGCCTAGGGTTGTGGGGACTGAAGGAAAGACCTCAAGGGAAGATGTGGTGAGACCTAGAGACATTAGGGCAAAACAGGCCACTGACAATGGAGAAATAGGGGAGTGGTAAATGTACATCTACATTCAGACAGAAAGATAAACACCGACATTCTGAGACCAGAGATTCAGAGACTGACACCCAAAGGCACAAACCCAGAGGTGCACAGATGAGCTGGGTTGCGACTGAGATCATAATCCCTGTGCTTGCTTTCTTGACCTTGGGTCCAGGGAACCCCAGAAATGGATGACAGAAGGCATCATTGTGTAGGCTGACAAAGTTCCTCAGTTCAGTTTTGTAGTCAGGTACTTGGAGAAATCAATTCTTTGATCAGATATGACTATGGCTAGCTAAGGTACCCCATGTTCCATAGTCTCTTGTACCCGCACACCCAACACTAGTCTCCAGCACGAATCAACCCCTCCCCAAGCCACCTATGCATTGGACTTCTCCAGAACCATTGTCCATTAGGGGTGCTGGGGCTTTGATGCTGTCCTGGACCTTGGTTGAATCAAGGAACTTCGGGGTCCATGACAGCATGGCCAGGTTAAGGTGAGGGGCCTCTTGCGGGCCAGGCCATGTAGGGGCCACCTAACATCCAGAACCCACGACACAAACAGGTGAAGTTCAGGTAGCTAAGATTCAGCTTGGAA
The DNA here is from genome assembly GCF_020740685.1 of Jaculus jaculus. NCBI lineage: Eukaryota > Metazoa > Chordata > Mammalia > Rodentia > Dipodidae > Jaculus > Jaculus jaculus. Next base: position 29,380,031 of record NC_059106.1, on the reverse strand, counting down.
CCTGATGTCCCTGGTATAGATACTATCATACAGATATCAGATTGCGACATCATGATAAACAGTTGAGTCAATGGAGTTGGGCATCAAGGGACACTGGGGACAGAAGTCAGGACCCAAGTGTCAAAGGCATTGGAGAGTTACGAGCCAGGGATTCTATGGTATGAGTACGAGTTTTACAGCATCCGGGCCCTGGTCCTGGAGGCCGGCCCTACCACCAGGACACAGCTACACAGACAGGGCTACAGCCAGGCTAAGCTGGGCAGGGGAGCCGCCCATTCCCCACCCCACAGAGATCAGGGTGCACAGCGGCCCAAACGCAGCGCTCGGCTCGGTTACTCGGGGGTCGCGAGGTGGAGCCGCCGCCAGCTCCGCCCCGACAAACCCCTTCCCTCCCGGGCTCGGGACGCCGCTCCTCACCATTTCCCGCTGCCCGGGCATCTGGCGTCCTCGTGGGTCTCCGCACACCCCGAGGCGCAGGAACACGGGGACCAGGACTCGATCTCCACAGACCCGGGACAAGAAACACAACGTGGAAACGCCTCCCACGACGCCCGGAAGAAACCTGGCTTAGGAGAGACTTCCGCCAGGCTGTGGAAGCCCCGCCCCCGTCGCGAGATAGGCGTGTTTGATTGGTTGGACGGCCTCCGCACCGGAAGACGATTGGACATCATGTCAGGCCCGCCCCCCTCAGGACCCGAGTGAGGAAAAGTGGACGGAGGCAGCGGCCAATGAACTCCCACGTGAGCTTGTGGGCTCCGCCTGGTGGATGGAGCTGGTGGCCGTGGGAGGAAGCTGCGTGTCCGGAAACGCTGAGAAGCAGGCGGCGTCTTTAGTTGGGAGGGAGGGCATCTGTAAGCCGCTGAGCTGGCAGCGGCGGCGGGTCGCTGTCTTGCGCTTACATTCTGTGGCCCTTTGAAGGACTGTGTCCCTTTGACTTATGAATCAAACCCTTAAGTTGATTTTTGTCAGGTATTGGTTCACAACAATGAGTAAAGTATCTATATACTATTCAATTTATAATTCCTAGAGATCACCTGTGATCAACTGGGGTCTTAACCTAAACTCCAGAATTTCCTAGGGATCTGATATAACTGTTTGAATATGATAATCAATTCCCAGATTTTAAGCAGGCATTAGGAAAAGATATACAACGAATTTTAAAGTATTTTTATTGAGAACTTTATTATATGAACATACTGCAAATTGGTCATATTCCCACGGGGTCTTACTCTTATGTTCCCTCTCCCCCACCCTCATTCCATGCAAGGTTCTCTCCAGTAGGACACAATGAATACTTATTTAAAGCTGGAACTCGATTATCAAATGTATGTGCCCAACCAGTGAAATGTTTAAATGCTATGCTGCTAAGTTTCTAGTGTGTGTGGATGGCATACTTATTTCCATTAAAATGAATGGCACCAAATACTGTTGTTTACCTGAATTCAGAAGAATGAAGATAGTCGAACAATATCTTTGTGAGTTTTTGGAATTGTCTTTAAAGGTATATGAAAGTGATTGAGCGCATAATGTCTTATTTATTTTTATGTGTATGGTGTGTATGTATGTATACTTGTGTGTGTGTGTGTGTGTGTGTGTAGGAGAGAGAGAGAGAAAGAGAGAGAGACACCAGAGATTGACTTTGAATATCATCCTTAATTGCTTTCCACCTTATTCATTTTTAATGTTTTATTGACAATTTTATACAAGTATATATTATATTTTGATCATATTCCACTCCCATTATCTTCTCTTGACCACCCTCTTTATTCCCCTTCCACTGAATACCTTCTTCCTATCTAGTCCCTCTTTCTGAGACAGGGTCTCTCACAGAACCTAGACCTCATTGGCATAGCCAGACTAGCTAATGAGAAAGCCCTATGGACCTGTCTCCTAAGTACTGGGATTATAGATGTATATCACCAGACCCAGCTCTTTTTTTAAAAATATTTTTTGTTCATTTTTTATTTATTTATTTGAGAGTGACAGACAGAGAGAAAGACAGATAGAGGGGGAGAGAGAGAATGGGCGAGCCAGGGCTTCCAGCCACTGCATACGAACTCCAGATGCATGGGCCCCCTTGTGCATCCTGGGGAACTGAGCCTCGAACCAGGGTCCTTAGGCTTCACAGGCAAGCGCTTAACTGCTAAGCCATCTCTCCAGCCCCCCAGCTCTTTTTTTAAAAAAATACTTTTATTTTGACAGAAAGGGAGAGAAAGAAAGAGACAGAGACAGACACAGAGAGAGAGAGAGAGAGAAAGAAAGAGAGAAAGAATTGGGTACACAGGACCTCATCCTGCTTCAAACGAACTCCAGACATGTGTGCCCCCTAGTGTCCATATGTGACATTACCTGCTTGTGTCACTGCATCTGGCTATGTGAGACCTGGAGATTTGAACAGGAGTTCTTAGGCTTTGCAGGCAAGCATCTTAACCATTAAGCAATCTCTCCAGCCCACTCCCAGCTTTTATGTGGATGCTGGGGATCTGAACCAAGTCCTCATGCACGTGCAGCAAGCATTTTACCCACAGAACCACTTCCCTGTCTCTCATGATACCCTTTTTAGAGACTTCATCTACATGATTTGGGAGTTTCAGAAATAGTAAAGTGGCTCATATCATTAGTGCCAGGACTTTGAACTGGTTCAAGATTAGCCTTAATTATTAACCTTCTTTAATATTTCAGAATGTCTATAATAAAAAAGGCATAGTGCATTTAATTTATAGTTAAGCTGTCAGAGGTTGTTAGACCTGAAATGTGCTTAGATCATCCTGGGTGAATGGAGATTTGCAAGCTTTTATCTTCTCCAATGAGCCCCAGAGGCACCACACAGATTCTATTGGTACTGATGTTCTCACAGGCAATGTTCTCACTATTGAAGGGTCAGCATAAGAAATGGGGAAGGCGCTGCATAAGAATGACAAAGGCACTAGTAATGTGTGCAGCTAGAAGTTTTTTGTTTTTTGTTTTTTAGCAATAATTTAAAAGATCTAAATTAAAAGAATCCATTCTGGGCCTGGGGAGATGGCTCAGTTGGTAAAGCTCATGTTATGTAAGCAAAAATGCCTGAATTTGGATCTCTATCACCCATATGAAAGATAGGTGTGGGAAGACAGTGAACATCTACAACCTCAGTCCTGAGGATGTGATGACAGGAGTACCACAGACCTTATTGTCTATATAGACTATCTGAATCAATGATATCTAGGTTGGCCTTGAACCAATTCTCTCGCACCCTCAGTCATTGTTGACGATGCTGCCTGTTTGCTGTACTATTTCTTATAGAAATGCGTCCTTAGGTCAGTCCTTGAGGGTTTTGATAGTCAATGCGTGTGTTGACACATTAGCTCACAAGTTTTTCTGTTGGTTCTGTTTTCTTTTTTTTTTTTTTTAATTTTTATTTATTTATTTGAGAGCGACAGACACAGAGAGAAAGACAGATAGAGGCAGAGAGAGAGAATGGGCGCGCCAGGGCTTCCAGCCTCTGCAAACGAACTCCAGATGCGTGCGCCCCCTTGTGCATCTGGCTAACGTGGGACCTGGGGAACCGAGCCTCGAACTGGGGTCCTTAGGCTTCACAGGCAAGCGCTTAACCGCTACACCATCTCTCCAGCCCTTGGTTCTGTTTTCTTGCCGTTGCTTTCTTGTCACATCTTTCAGAACTGGAGTACTGAAAGAACATGACAGGAGAAAAGCAACATGGAGCGTAGAGTGCATCAGGACTGAGAGGGGAGAGTGACTCAAAGGGACTACCAGTGGTGAGGTGAAACCCAATAGTCACCTGAGCGCAGGACCAGGGGGGCTCATTTCACAGTGCTTGGCATTTACTACAGAGACCTATCACTGGTCAGAGTACTGAGGGTAAGTGGCCAGACAAGCTGAACATGTGGCAAGTGGGACAGGAGGCAGAGAACATGCTGGGAAGCTCTGATAGTGTCTTACACAAACTAGAAATTCAGTTAAAAAAAAATGAGGAAGAGACATCCTGGCTTCCTTGACTACAGAACAAACAGAACATGGAATACTGGGAGTCAGTTGATTAGAATCCCATGAAGGGAGCTCAGTAGGCAGTACCCATCAGCGTGATGATGATGTGGTGCTGCTGTGCCTCAGCTAGTGAGGAACATGTTGAAAAGAAAAAGAAAAAGAAGAGAAAGAAGAAGGGACGTTTGTCCCGGGCCTGGGACCGCTGTTTGCACCCACGGCGCAGAAACCATCAACAAAACAACAGGAGGCCAAAAGAAGGAACTGCTGATTCCACCTATGAGCAGAGTCCCGTTGGCCAGGTAAGCAGGCTGATCCTCCCAGTCTCCACTAATGTGGTCTGGAGTGATTGTGATTGTGCTTACCCAGCAGACCTCAGGATGAAGTGTGAATCCTTAAGAGGATCATCAGAATGAGGTGTGAGTCACATAGGAGGATCACATATGTCATTGAGGTAGAATCCTTCCAAGCCTACAGGCAGCTGTGTACCAAACTGAACATAACCTCCTTGTTCCCCCTAGGGTCACATGGACATGACCAGTGATGCCAGCCAATTAGCAGGAGAGCCTGCCTATCCTGCAGATTGCAGGCTGGGGCATGATGACCAACCAGGCCAGGTAAATACCCTTGTTAGCCCAGGTCTCCACCAAATTAGGTCCAGCAGGGGTGTGAAAGGGAAATTCCCATAAACCTCATCATGAGCATGAGATGAGAAGTGTGTCTCATCAAGGGTTTTCTGTGTGGGAAACTTTGTTTCTGGTCCCTGCCCAGGCAGCCTCTACTCCCGCCCTTCCTGCTTTCCAAGAGGGCTCACCAGATGTCACAGAGCATATGGAGGTTCCTATCTCCAAGGGAGACCAATGCCAGGTATCCCTCAGGGGATGCCTCCCCAGGAAGGTCACAACTGGTGGTGGCCTGCAGAGGGACAAGGAAGAAAGTATAGCACACGAAAAGTAGGGTATACCTGGGAGAAGAACACGAACTGGCATGTCCTCTGACACCAACCTGCCATCCTCTGGCTGGGCAGACTCTCTTACTAGTAGGGAGGGGCCATGGAAGTCCAGTCTGAAAGATGGCACCAAACCGTCTCTGTATTACCAAGCATTGTCCCACCACTACACATATCATCCTCTTCAGTATACACACTCTACACACTCATGCACAAAGGACAGGAAAAAAACAAGAGGCACCATAGGATATTCCAGAATAGGATAATGTCCATTATATAGACTCCCGTTACATACAAGCACATAATCATGCCCAGTTGGGTCTCCTCCTTGGACCTTTACTCTGCGTTTTGAACTTCCTGTCTTGTCCCTTCCCAGGCCTCCTGCACTCTGGCCCCTCTGTGGAAGACTCCCCAGCAAGGCTCCGCAGAGAACCTGGAGCCCATTGGGGATGATGTACCCAAAGAATACCTGTGCCAGGTATCTAGGAAGAAAGCCCCATAGGTCATTCCACACTTGACAATATGATGTGTGGCTATTGTGGCACTGGGAATATCATTGCGGGCTCTGTGTGTGCTTTGGCACAGACAGGTTGGGAGTCAGGAGGCATTTTTGTACTCAGAGATTTCCCTTTTCTTTTTGACTATGATCAGGTCCACAATAAATCCCATCTGAAGGCCGATGTCATCTCAGGCACCCTTGACCTTGTGGCAGGCACCAGCCCCAGTGAGGCTGACACTCCAGGCCAAGTAAGCAGCTTTCTCTCAGGACTCGAGTGAATCAGGAAAAATTCAAAATGACTTTAAGACTCAAGCACTAGATCACTTTTTTCCTGTGTGACCCATTCTCCCCCGTCATTGTCCCAGTCAAATGTGGCTGTGGGTTCCCCATGCATAGAAGTCATTCCTGAACAAACCTATGTTCTCCTAGGTGAGACTGGATCCTAAGGTGGATATCACCATCTTCATGCCTCTTCTTCAATGCCCTTGTTTTCCCCCAGTCCCTCTCCAGATGTTTTATTATCCACGCCAGGTAAGCAGTCTTCTCTCAGGTCTCAAAATCTTTGCTTCTGAATATTTGGAGGGTTTATGCTAGTCAAAACTCACAGTAAACATATGATTCCAGCAGCGTGCCACTATTTTCCTGGGTGAGAGATCCTCTCACGTCCATTACCAAATAAAAATCCAGAAGGGGCAGGTTTCCACAACACAGACAGAAAATTTCCCGGGCTCGCCTGTGGGCTAGCATGTGATGCTGGGCTTACTGTAGATATCATCGTGTGCAGGAATCACCTTTGTGATCCCTGGTTGCCCAAGGCACTCACTGTGGGTTAATTCTGCGTGGAGATTATCTATGTTGTTGTGATAGAATGCTTGTTAACTAAGAGACACTATGTACCATCCCTCTGATTGAACCTGTCCTCCTTGTTCCCTTTAGAAACACATCCACTTGTCCCACGCTCACTGCCGGCGGGCAGCAGAGCCAACCCAGCCAAGAGCGTATAGGCTGGGCTGTGATGCCCCCTTGGGACAGATAACAAGACTTCTCCTGAGAGTTCTGCACCAACTTTTGTTGTTCATGTGTGTAGATATGAATGTTCCATAAAGGTCAACATGAGCCTGAGACATGGAGCAGCTGGACTTACCCCTATATTCCTGTGCAGCTGTAAAGTTCCTGTTTGATCCCTCCTTAGGCCACCTCCTCTCTTTCACTTCTAGGACAGCCCCTGCTGTAGGGCTCACAGGAGGACCTGGTGTCCATTGGCCTTCCTAGGTCCACTTGTTAGTGTGTATACTGAAGAGCACTTTCTGTGTAGTTGTTGCAGAATGTTTGGTAGTGAAGAGAGAGTTTAGTACTGTCTGCCTGACTGAACTTGACAACCTGTCCCTGTTAGGACCACATGGACATGGTGCACACTCCCTGCCACCAGGCTGGTGAGCAGGCACAGCTGGCAGGCTGCCTGTTGGACCAAGATAACCCACAAGCACAGGCCATTGCTCTTCTTGTCCCAGAACTCCACAAACTATTGTCCTGGGGTAGACATGTGGGAAAATCCCATAAACCTCAGAAAGAGCATGATGAGACACTGTGCAATGAAGCTTACCAGTAATGTTTGTGCATTGTGCTTCTTTTCTTGCCCTTCTCTAGGATGTTGACACTCCTGCCCTTCTTGGGGAGTCTTCCAGAGAGGCCTCACCTGAGGACAGGGCACACATGGGAGATCATATATCCAAGGAACATCAGTGCCAGGTATGTCTTCAGAGGGATTCCATCCCCCCAGCTTGTTTCAGAACCCAGGGGGTGATGCGCGGGTGTTGTGTTACATAGAAAATCCAAGAGGATTTCTGTAGGGTTCTTCACAGTCTACTTTGGAGTCAGAAATCATTTTTGTACAGTGTTGGTGATTTCATTTCCCTCGTTGAACACCCTCAGGGGGCCAGTGAGTTCCAGACTAAAGCCTCTGTGATCTCTGGCCCATTTGATGAGACAGCAGAAGTCCACCTACATGAGGCTAATACTCGAGGCCAGGTAAGCAGTCTTCTCCTGGGAATGGATCACCTTTCCTTCTGAAGGATGGGGAGTGTTTCCCGATGGAAACACAGTGACTAGCAGACTCTAGAGGTGTGCTACTATTGTGGTGTCTGAGACATTCCTCCCCAGTCCCTCTACGGGTCAAATGGCAAGGAGGCATGTTGCTTCTCCAACCAAGGGGGAAATGCATCTGTGCAGGCCTGTTGCCTCCTATGTGATGCTGGATTTTAAGGTGGGAGTCACCCTGTTTGGGCATCTCCTATGATGTCCCCCTTTGGCCTCTGGACATCTAGCAGGACTGGCAGCCTGAATACTGGTGGGGTACATGAGGACCCCAACAATGAGGTAACCAATCTTCTTTCCAGTAACCACCAAGTATTTGCCAGCCTGTGTATGGGTACAAAATTCCCATGCACCTCAAAATGAGCATGAGATAGTGAGCATTTCGTCATGTCATTCACTTTCTATGGGTGGCACTTCTTTCCTTCTGTAGGTTGTACCCACTTCCACTCTCTCTGCACAGACCCCTCTGGAGGTCTCACCAGAGGCCCTGGAGCCCATTGTGCCTCATAGATCCAAGGAACACCAGTGCCAGGCATATACTGAGATGGCCCGTGGATTGTTCCAGACCAAGGAATATGACGTGTGGGGGTGGTGTGACAGGGAATATTTCATAGCCTTTTGGGAGCCTCACAGTCTCAGTGATTTCATTTCCCTTTGTCCAACTTCAGGGGGCCAAGGACTCTCTTTCTGAGGTCTCTGCAATCTCAGGCACACTTCCCCATGTGGCTGAGGACAAATGACCCTAAGACTCTGGCACTGCCAATATTTCCCTTTCTGAGTTTTAGTCTCACCACTGATCACATGGGGCCCAGGGGGTTCCCCATCCAAGTTGGAGTTCTCCTGGGCATTCCTAGACACGTGTTTGTAATACATGTTCATATGTTGCATACCATCCTTTGGGAGTATCCTGTGAAGCTGCTTAGTGGACTGTGGTCCTCACTATGTGTCCTCTGTGGGAGATGAAAGAAGAGAGAAGAGGATCACCTGTGTACTAGGGGCACAATGCTTCATATTCCAGAGAAACTGTGGTATAATCTCACCCATGGAACTTGACCTCCTTGTCCCCACTTGTACCACATGGATGTGGTTCATGCTCCCTTCAGTCTTCCAGGAGAGCCAGCCCAGCAGACTGATTGCAGCCTGGGCCAAGATGACATCACACATCAGGAACGCAGAATGCCACGTGTGTTTTTACTGATATTTGGGAGAGAGAAGAAGAAAGAAATTCCAAAATGGCCATGGGTCACCCAGTGTTTTCCCTCTTCTCCATTTTCTTGTCCAAAACTTCATTTCTGTTCACCTCATAGGCAAGTGACCTTCATTCCTTTTTAAAGCATCAGTCCATATCGAGGTGGCTACTAAGATACCCCCTTCCTTTTCCATGCACCCTCTAGGGGTTATTTTTTTGTGTGTGAGAGAGTGAAAAAAATGTAGATTTTCTTGTAGTTTCATCTCTGGGCATGGGGGACAGCAAGAAATATTCTACCATCTCCATGACTGATCTCTCCATCTGTCTATCTCTAGAGCCCTAATGAATTGGTGTGTAGTCCAAGGTGTTCATCAGTTGAGGTAGACCTGCTTGCAGATGGGTGTCCGGGACAAGCTCACACCGAAGACCAGGTGTGCACTCTGGGTGGACGTTCTGTTTGGTTTTCACATCGTGGTGGGGTTCCAAGAGCCACTTTGCTAGTGCTTTGACTGATTGAACTCTTCCTCCATACCTCCTCTCAGGGCAAGATCACATGCCCTGCAGTGTCTACTAAACACAGCAAGCTTTCACCCCCCTGTGATGACATAGTTGAAAGGTATCTGAAAGTTGTGATATTTACCCTGCGGCGTTGAGATTTCCGCTGCGTCCATTCATTCCTCAGGACTTACCGGTTTTTCTCCACTCCCCAGCATGTCCTTGAACTTCTCTTCAATTGGTGAGTCCACACATCACTCCCAGAGGTTTCTGATCATCTCGCCCACTTCTTAGGTCTTCTCTGTCCATCTTAGTGACTATTTCTTCAACTGCCCTCTTGTCAGTACATGGAAGTTTGAGACCAGATAATGCTCACTGTGGTGTAAGGCTGGAATTGTGCTTTCCAGGGCTGGGTATGCTGTGTGTGTGAAGCTTTGTGACAGAAAGAGATTTCATGCCATAGGCCTCTATTTCTGAGGCCTCTGGCCAAATCTGCTCATAATTCTAAAAGAATACATGAAACTCATCTGCCAATGCATCCAGTGTGTGTGTGGGGGGGAGGGTCTGGTGCAGGAGGCTGCGTAACCCAGTGTCCCAAGACTTCCACAAAAGTCCAGGCTAGGAATCACTGAACAAAATGCAGTGTCTCTGCTCTGTGCAGGCCCAATTCCAGGCATTCAGAAACTAGATATATATATCAGGCTCCAGAGCCTCCAATCCTCTCGCGGAATCCCTCTCCTCTTTAAATGCCCAGGAATGTGTGAGAGATGGGACTTTCTCATTGACTTGCCTCTTGATTCTCTAGTGATGGATTTTCCCAGCTGACCTCTCAAGAGGAAAACTACGTAAAAGGGTGAGTGCGATTTGCATCAAGAAACCTAACTTACAACCTATACAGTGGGCTATGCGAAGAAGTGGGTTTGGGGACAAAGCAATATCCAAATCCCTCACATCTGTTCTGCTTACAATCCAAATCCTGAGTCACTGTCTAGAAGAGTAGGATAGCACAGTTGGTGTGAGGTCATGGCAAGGGAGGAGGCCACACCTGACTGCTGTGAGAATCCGTCTTCTTACCAGCCACTCACTGGCACATTTTCTCCATTTTTGGTGTTTATTTATTTTTATCAGAGCCTGGGCAACAGGAGGGTGGAGGCTCCTGTGCTCTTGGACCTCACCTCATCCATGTTCAGTGGGCTCAGCGGCTGCTGCATGAGAGTCTCCTTGAGAAGAGACTCTAGTGGGGATATGCAAGGAGAGGCCAGGCCTCTGACTCAGGTGTCCATTTTTACTCCAATGCCATCAGTACCTTCCTGGAATGCTGGATGGACAAGTATCCGGAAGATTTTGTGAAGTCTGTGGACCTGGAAACCATGAAGCAGCTCATGGATTATGTTCAAGACAACCTGACAGACTTTAATCTGGTGCCACGGGTACAGCTTCTCCTATCTCAGCTTCAGTATCAGCAGTCAGGTGAGTCAGGGTATAGGGTGAGGAGGAAAGGGATAGGCTTCTATGAACCTGTGAGCAAGAGTCAGTACAGGCGCAGGGGCAGGGACAGAATGAAGAGCCTGTGTTGATAGGAGTTAGACAGATTTCCTAATGTTTGGACATGAACAGGAGATGGGCTGGCAGTCTGTGTTAGGAATGAACAGCCTTAGGAACAGTGCTCATCACGGTGGCATTGGCCCAACTGCATATCCGCTGTCACATCTCTTTATACCCTGGTCTGTATCAGCTGAACCTCAATTTCCCTGCTTAGATCCTGTGGCCTTCCCTCCCTCCTCCAGAAGCTGAGCCCCAGGATGTTTATTTACTGTCAGGGAATCCATGGATAAGGCTGCCAGGACCAGCTTGAGCCCATGGGTCATGTGTGGCATTGGTGGTCCTGGCAGCCCACTTGTTTCATGTTGAGGAGACATCTTGCCTTTCACTGTTCCATCCTTAGCTGCAGTGGCGCTGATTCCCGTAACAGGGATCATGAGACACCCACAGATCCTAAGTTGGCCCTTGTATCCATTATGCAGAAAAGGCCAGTTCTGTCCCCTCATAGAGAATCCTCTGTGTTACCTCTAGCTTGAGTCTTCTTAACACAGCCATTTTTCTACTGGCCTTACAAATAGACTTTTTATTTTCTGGTCCTTTTGAATCAAGACCCCCAGGGTGAGGACATTGGCAGAGGTGCTCAATGTGCAGAAAGTGTGTTGAGTCCCGAATATCCCTGGACTCTCTTGAGGGACTGGTATTTTTCAGGGGCTATGGTTGGGCCCCAGTAATAGAAGACACCTTTTGGGGGGAGAAGAGCTGGCAGACAGGGCTTTTCTTGGTCTTCAAAGGCTGTGCAAAGGCCATGATCTTGTGGGTATGGTCCTTCATGCAACTCCAGTGCCTCATTCCTTCTAGAGGACTTCCATCAGCAAATAATCTTTTTCTAAGCCAGGCATGGTGGGCATGCCTTTATTTCCAGCACTTGGAAGACAGAGGTAGGAGGATCGCCATGGGTTTGAGTCCACCCTGAGATTACATTGTGAATTCCAGGTCAGCCTTGGCTAGAGTGAGACCCTACCTCAAAAAAACAAAATAAAACAAAAACTAAAAAATATTTTTCTGTCCTTAGATTCTGTGACCATCCCAAGTGCATTTTCTGGACATAAAAAATCCAATCCAGCATCAGCCCATGAACCAGATGCAGAAAATGCAGAAGCCAACGGCGCTGAACACAGCCCAGTGTGTGCAAGCAATGCAGCGGCTTGTCATGGATCCTCAGAGGCCCCCTCATCTCCTACACAGGCTATAGCTTCATAGCACTCATTCTGTTCTAGTGAAACACAGCATTTTCATTGCATTGTTATCTTTGCAGTGTGTGTTACTTCACTGTAAATGTTGTTTGAAATAAAATCTCAACATTTCTTCTGTGTCTCAGTTCAGGGGCTTGACGTCTACTCCCCATGCTCTGTGGGTTCTAGCCATGTCTTCCTGCAGACTGAATCTGGGAGCAGACCACACGGCTCTTGGGGGATGGGGTGGGTGCGCGGGTCTATGCACAGGCCATCCTGCAGCAAGGGTGAGGAAAGTTCCTGCCTGAGAGAATGCTGGTGAGGCCACGAGAGGTACAAGCAGTGCAGACTCTGGGAGTAAGGTGCCAGATGTAGGTGCAGTTAGTTAGGTAGACAGACCCTATGGTCAAGAGAACTGTGTTTGCTGGAAAATGAGTTCCCTGTAGCCTTGGGCCTCCATGTCTGAGAACCAAGCAGAAGTCCCTCCGTGGTGTGTGAAGGACGAATGCCATGCAGTGCTGCCAGGGGCTCCTGACAATGCTGAGCAGAAGCCAGTGTGCACAATCACCGAGGCCAACACGCAATGCAGAGTGTGAGGAGAGGGGCGGTCAGGGTGCGCAGGGACTCATTCTCTTGAAGAAGTTGACACCATAGTGATTTTATTCAATGATTGCTAAGGTTTCCCACAAGGACCGAGGTAAGCTGGAGAAGACCGGGAGTGGGAGGTTTACACGTGACTCTCCTCTGGTGCTGACGGGCAGGGAGGCAACTGCCATCACCGTGCCCGTGGGACTCCTCAGCCAATTCCACCAGCTACCATGTCGACATTGGTCCTGGTCCCTGTGCTCCTGGCTGCTCAGTAAGAGTCACACAGTGTAAGCAGAAAACTATATGCAGCGTTTAGAACTTGATCAAGTGCAATGCCATTTAAAATACTTCCTGTTCTATTAATTCCATATTCAAGTCTAAATCCTTTAACATAAGCAGATTCATAAAATGTAGATGACATGGTCCCACATGAAAAGTTTGGTCTGTTCCAGAAGAACATCCTGGACCTCCTCAAGGTGGTACATTGTAGGGCACTTCTCTGACATGCAGGTTAATTCCTGGAGCCTTTCTCTTAGTGCACTGGGACACCGTGAGCCCCTTCTCAGTGACGCACCTGAAATCTTGGTGAGTTTATGAAGAGCATCGGATTAAAACCACCATAATTCCTATGTGTGTGTGTGTAGACACAGTGTACTGTAAACCTTATTATTTTATAACTTAATCCATCATGGTATTCCTATATCATAAACAAAGTTTAAACAGAACAGTATGTCTAATAACACAACCGCACTACTTGTCATTTACATAGAAGCAAAGAAATGCTAACTCATGCATTATTGAAAATAAAGCTTTCTACTACAGGAGTTCCCAAACTGGCACAACTTCAAATGAAATTAACTTTACATTATCCATTATTTTAATTCCACTTCTTCCACATCTGCAATTCCCTTAGTCAACTATACAATACCTTAAATACCCCAGCATATCAGTTTTTCAAATAAGTATGCCTTTACTCTATGTATAATTACCATAAGGGTACTTATTCACTCAGGCCACAACACAATCATTTCTCAATATTAAAGTGTATTGGGGTCTAGGGCTTTGGGACAGGGTAGAATCACTTTTTTCTCCCCTGGAGGATGGCCCACCTTTGCTTTTGAGGTGAATCCCTCAGAATTGGAAGCAGTTTGCAGCCTTCTCTAGGCCCAGAGAATCAAGGGCCATCCTGCTTCTCTGCATCCACCTCACCCCAGCATCTCTCTTGAGCCCCAAAGACCTGGTCCACCCAAGCCTGTCACCTTGGCAGAGGGTCCCAGAGGCTGGAGCCCACCAGAACTGAGTTGACACATTTCCTCTGGAGGAAGGCACACCTTTGCTCCTGAGATAAATCCCACAATTTGGAAGCATTTGCAGTTTTCCCCCAGGCTCAGGGAACCAAGGGCCATACTGCCTCTCTGCTGGCCTGTTTCAACAGCCTAATGCTGAGTGCATGTCATGCCTGCCTCCTGACCTGAGACCCTCAGGGTCTTGGAAATATATACACACCCCCATCAATCACTTGTAGAAAACTGCTAGGGTGGGGGTGCCACTCAGCAGTGAATCCTCAGCACCCCGCAGAGATCATTTCCACTGCTGGCCAGGTGGGTAGTGGAAGGTAGGGTACTGTCTGCACCATGGCCTCCTGCTTCAAACTTGAGTGCATTTATCTGCCCCCATCCTGCAGGATGATAAAGTGACTGTCATTCACTCTCTCTCTCTCTCTCTCTTTGCCTCTCACATAAATAAATAAGAATAAAGGGCTGGAGAGATGGCGTAGCGGTTAAGTGCTTGCCTGTGAAGCCTAAGGACCCTAGTTCGAGGCTTGGTTCCCCAGGTCCCACGTTAGCCAGATGCACAAGGGGGCGCACGCATCTGGAGTTCGTTTGCAGAGGCTGGAAGCCCTGGTGTGCCCATTCTCTCACTCTCCCTCTACCTGTCTTTCTCTCTGTGTCTGTCGCTCTCAAATAAAAAAATTAAAAAAAAATTAAAAAAAAAAGAATAAATATTTTTAAAACTTTACAAAGATATTGAAATAAAAAATGGTTTCTTCATAGCTCATACTTTATATGGCAGAGAACCCCATAACCAGACGTTTCTATCTCAGTAGGAGGAATGCTGCAGTAGAGCTACTGTAGTTGCTATGTGAAAACATCTAACAAATCCCACATGAGAGAGGCCTTGGGAATTTACAGGAAAACGTGTTGTCTGCCCTGATCCTTGAAGTTGAAATAGTTGTAACAAGGAAAAGAAGGAAAAGTATCTCATACAAAGAAAGGAGTGATGTATTGATTCCACAAAAGCAAGAGGTTTGGAAACTGCACAAAAAATATGAGTGGAAAAAGTGGAACATTTGAGACTAAGGTGGAGTGGAGGAACTCGACCTTCATAATAAAATTTTGTTTAAAGAAAATTACTCTAACCATAGTAGAAAGATTGGCAGGGACCAGCCTAGAAGCAGGGGACTCAGTAAGGAGGTTGTTGAAGGGACTAGTCTCAGCCTAGAGAGAAGAGAATCCACTGGACATGATCAGAGCCAGAGGAGTTTGAGGACTGGATGAACAATGGGATGAGGACAAGAGTCTCAGGTGATTTCCAGGCCTGTGGGTGGAGCCTCGGTGAATGTTGGTACCATTATCTATGGATGGGAATCCATAGGAAGCATGTGCATTAAATAAATGATGCTTCCCTCATTATCATGCTGAAGTAGGTGCCAGAGACCACCCAGTATAAAAGGTATTGAGCAGATGGATTTATTAGGCTTGATTTTAGAGATGTGCGGTTTTGACTTTCATATTCCACTTCAGACATCTGCAGTGTTAACATGGAGACCAGTCCAGCATTCAGACAGCTGGAGAAAACATGGACCCTTATAGATCATCATGTAAACAAAAGTGCAATTTTTCAGACCTTCATTTACAGTGACTTTAGTGTGTTAAGTTTCCAGAGAAATATATGTTCTTGTCAGTCAACTTCAAGAGAAGTAAATGGATTTGAAATACATGAATAGCTTTAAATCCCTGCTTGAAATTTAAAGCTATTTTGTACCATCTCTGTCCCCCTCACCTTCTTCATTAAGACAGAGTCATTTTTCTCTGTCTTGGGTGGATAGATTAAAATAAGACTGGCAGAGAAGAAAAAAAGAGAAAGATGCAGTCAATGAAAGAAGAAGCTCATGTTACAAGGACAAATGGGTCTTTGAGTAAGTCTTGCTAAATGGCACATGCTACCTGAAAAAGCCATGTTAGAGAGAATGGAGGTCTTCATCCACACATCAGCTACCCCCAACCCAGAGGGCACCAGGTGTATTAGCTACTTCTGTTTTTGATGTGACAAGATACCTGACAAATGCAACTTAAAGGAGGAAAGATTTAAGGTTTTTATATTTTTATTTTTATGTAACATCTCACACTATTCCAAGATGACCTGGAATTCACTATGTAGTCTCAGAGTGGCCTCAAACTCACTATGAACCTCCTACCTCTGCTTGCAAAGTGCTGGGATTAAAGGCATGTGCCACCATGTCCAGCCCAGAAGAAGGATTTACTATGGATCACAGCTTGAGGGTACGTTCATCATGGTGAGGAAGTCATGGCAGGAACTTGACATCGCTTGGTCACATCACATCTGCAGTCAGGAAGCAGAGAGAGATGAATGATAGTGCTCATCTTGCTTTGTCCTTTTTATTCAGTCCAGAAACCCAGCCATGGAATGAATGCTGCTGCCTACAGTAAGGGCAGGGTTTTCCCTCTCAGTTAACCCAGTCTAGAAACTCACTCACAGACAAACCCAGAGGTTTTTCTTCCAGGTGAGTCTAGATCCATCCTGTTGACAACTAATTATTAATCAAATATTGGTACAAATATTCCTCATCTCGCCAGGTGGTTAGAAGCTAACCCTAATTGCATATTAGCCTGGTCTGCATGTTGCTATGGGAAGGAACTTGTCTCTTGTTTCTACTGTGTCCCAGGACTGAGCACTGTACCTGGAGTAGAGGAGGCCTTCAAAGAGGGAGAAATGAATGATCAATGAGTGAAAGCTAAGGGTAGTCAAAACAACTGAAGTAGGCCCTCTGAATGATTAGAAGTTTACTTTGAGTTATGATCTTAGTTTCTTTATCTACAGTGAGGGTAGCAATATTGAGTAACAGTTAACACTGCTGTAAGGATTAAATGAGCAAAAGCTCAGTACAGTGTTGGCACATGACAATGGCTCAACTACTTCTATTAACTTTAATGCTACTGAATGTCCCTATTAGGTCACCATATTGGTTGGTAGATGAACAAGTTCTGTATCTTGTAGAGATATAAATGCCTGGTGTGATCATCTTGGGTTGTTTTAACAACTATAAAATGATATAGGGGGGAAGGCAAGTAATTCAGGGAGAGTGGCAGACTAAATAAGATGTGAATGTGAGAATACTCTACAAAGTGTAGTAGTAACTAATACACACTTAAGTGTCTGAGAAAGCATGGACTTTGTATTTAAATAGACTTCATTGCCCATTACAGCTTTTCCTGTGCTAGCTACATGATTATGCTCGTCATTTATGTTTCCTGACCATAGTAGAAGTAGAGATTCTGAGAATGAGCTATAGGTCCCGTGCCAAGCCTTATACTCATCCCTTCACACCAGGCTTTGGGGCCATAGCAATTACCACTGCTGTTTTACAGTGTGGCTTATTAAGGGGTAAAACCAGGACAAGAATTCATGGATGATTCAGCCATTTTAAGTCTTTTGTCCTTATCTTTTTTTTTTTTTTTTTGAGTATGAGAGAGAGAGAGAGAGAGAGAGAGAGAGAGAGAGAGAGAGAGAGAGAGAAAGAGAAAGAGAAAGAGAAAGAGAAAGAGAAAGAGAAAGAGAAAGAGAAAGAGAAAGAGAAAGAGAAAGAGAAAGAGAAAGAGAAAGAGAAAGAGAAAGAGAAAGAATTGGTGTGCCAGGGCCTCAGCCACTGCAATTGAAGAGCATGAGAATTCTTAGTGTTTAAGGCAAACAGCTCATAAAGGCAATCTTGGCCTGGCCCCAAGGTTTGCAATTGTGCTCTTCCCTCTGGGCTTGTACTCCTGATACTAGTTCTGGACTTGCTTGTGGAGCTGGAAGGTTTTGGGACTGAGCCAGGCATTATCCAGAGCATTGGCAAAGTGGTCATAGCTGCTCTTTCTAACCATTAATACCAAAGGATTTTATGTTCTTTCTGCTACTGTTATCCCCATGTCACCTCCTCCCCATCTCCAGGCTCTTCTCTTCTCTGATCTTATGGAATTTGTCACCTGCTTTAGAAAGCTAAGCTTTGTGATCTCATGAACTAGTATGCACCATAGAGACAGCAGATCCACTGCCACATCTGCTGGCTGGCCCCATGGAGAAAGCCCAGAGGGCACAGTTCTATTGGAGCCTCACCCTGAAAACTTGAGCCTCCATTTAATCAACACAGCAGTCCACACCCTGGAAGGCTAACCCCCACTTACCAGACTAGTATTGTGTACATATCAGCCTGGCGGCAGCTCCAAAACCAAGCAGCAGAACCCTCGCACTCCATTCTGACCAGGGGTGGGGCTGCGGCTGGGTGTGGACTACTGTAAATGCTGTCTAGGAACTAGGGCTCTTGCAGTGGAGGCTGGTAGAACCCAGACCCTCCCACACTGCTGTAAAGAGACTCCCAGAACCAGCCAGAACCTCTGCAGCTGTTCTTTCCTCACAGCTTCTGCAAAGAGCTAGATCTGTTCCCTCTCTCTGTTCTCTGGGTTCAGATGGCTTGACAGTGGTCACACATTAACCAATCTGTGATAGTTTGAATGTATGTGCCCCAATAGACTAAGATGTGTTATTAAAGCTTGTAACTTGGATTTCCAGCTACTTGGCTGAAGGAGGTATCACTGTGCATGGATCCCAGGTGTCCTCAGGGGTCACTGGGTGTTGGATCTGCATCCCAGCCTGAGGTATGAAGAGTGAGCTCTGCCAGATTCCCTACTGTCTGGCTGCCAGTTTTGCCTTGCTTATAGTGCTAGTGTGGTTTTTGTCTCTCCTTGTGGCTCTATGAGAGGGGACCAGCTTCTTCTGCCATTATGGAACTTCTCTTGGACCTGTAAACCTGAAATAAATGGCATTCTTCCTATAAATTTTGGAGGTCATCCAGCTGTGACCCCTGTCATGTAGAGTCATGTCATGTAGTCCTATAGCATAGGTCACGTATTAATCAAGTGAGCTCCCTCTATCTGTACTTCTTTCCTCTAAAACCCTTAAGAGAAGACATCTATTGTTGCTGAAACTATGTCCAACACCCTCCCCCAGTCTCACCACCATATTGCCTGACTAGGGCCTTAACAAAGCTCTGCTTTATTATTGATTTGCCTCAGCCTTTCTCCTCAACTCCTTTCTCCTCCCCTAAATTAAGCAAACATTGGAAGTAGGATGGGCTGTAGTAAGGTCATTAGAACAGGGAACCTGGCTGAGGACTGCCCAGGCCTGCTGGTGAGAACATGCATGCCTTGCTGGGGCCCACATCTTTGATCTTTGCCTCCCAATTTTTCAGGCTCCATTGTGATCTGACATCTATGGTAATCATGTCATTTGATTGAATTTATTGTCATATCTACTGTAGATGGAATGTTAGGACTGACTTGGTGGTTTTTTGCATACTCTACAGAAGAGATCCTGCCTGCTCGGTGGAAGGGTGTTTAGCTGCTCACTGGCTTTACCTTGTGGGTGAGCTAGCAGTCTTGGGTGGAAAGAAATACCCAGGAGAGTTGCTTGGTACTCAGTATCTATCTGCTGCAGTACACCAGCGGTTGGAATGTGGCCTGGGACACAGAAGCTTGGAAGCAAGAGGCATTTAACAATCAGTGTGACAAGAAATAAAACATATACTAATAAGGCACTTTTCAGACTTGATTCTAGCACCATTAAAATTTTCTTTACCTTATTTCACACTCCATTACCAAAGGACCCTACCCTCTCCTCACTCTAATGGTCCCAGAAAACCTGGGTCCCTAATGAAGTCTGGGGGTATAGATTTAAGGTAGTCTGGATGAAGTACACTGTAACTTACATCTTTGGGAGGATCCCATGGGTGGTGAGAGAAATAAATCTAGTCTCAGGCTATTCAGTTGATTCAGCAAGGCTCTCCTTGGGGCCATGAGCATCAGGGAGCTCTGATGGGACCAGGAAGCTCCTAGGGGCAACCCCAAGGCAGCTAGCTACTGAGAGGGGTATTTATATACCACAAGCACTCTTGTTATCAGAAGAGGTATCTCATGACATGATGGCTAGGTTCTTCCAAGGGAAGATCTTCAGAGCCACAGAATGGGGAGTATCCTGAGGCATTGTCCCCTGCTCCCAACAGAGACTGATGACCCTACAGGGAATACCAGTAACCCACTGAGGAGGACCCTCAATGGTTGGAGGGTGGGGTGGGGAGGGGAGAAAATATGAGTATAACCTGTTGGGAATATAACCAACACCTGATAGGTTCTACAACATACATACATAATCAACCAAAAAGGAATTGAGCAAGTTACAGAGAAATAATCATAACAGTACAGAGTGTTTTTGTGTATGTGTGTGTGTACACTGTGGTGTGTATATGTGTGTGTATGTGTGCTTGCTATAGTGTGGGCATATGGAAGTTACAGGATAACTTCAGGTGTCAGTCCTCACCTTCCACTTTGTTTGATGCTGGGTCTCTTTATCTTCTTTTGTCAGGCTAGCTGTCCCATGAGCTTCAGCAGATCCTCTGATCACCACCTCCCTTTTGCCATAGGCACACTACGATTATAGATGCCCATCATAGCACCCAACTTTTAGATGAGTTCTGGGAAACTGAACTGAACTACTTGTGTTTGTCTGGCAAGTGCTTTGTCTACTGAGTCATCTTTCCTACCCCAAAGTACAATTTTAGTAAGAGTAAGAAAAAGCAAAGGATATACTTCACAGAACAGGAGAAGTCTCAGGCAAACAGGAAGGTCAAGAATCTCACTTTTTAAAAGTTTATATACATTTTTTCCCCCGAGGAAGGGTCTTGCTCTAGCCCAGGCTGGCCTGGAATTCACTTCTTCAGAAAGTCTTGGTACCTTGGGGCAGTGTCTAAGCCAGTAATTTCTACAGCCACTAGGAGTCTTGAGCTCAGCACCTCTGTGGTAGGGCTGGCACACCATGCTGGTGTCTATGGGTTCTGCAGGTTGTCAATCACTTGCATGATTCAAATCACAAGACTGCTGCATTCAGCTGCCAGTGATGTGGGTAAAACTTGAAACCAGTGCACAGGAACCACAGTCTCTTGTCAGGGTAGGTCTAGAAGCCCAGTGTGTGCTCACTAGCCAGGAGTCAGGGGCCATCAGAAGCTGCACAGTGGAGGGTTTTATTTTGGCAGACTAATATCAAGGGCTCAACCACAAAGTCTTGATCTAGCTTCCCATTACATTCCCCAAATCAAACACATGAAGTTGGGGACAGGTTGTTTGAATGGGTAATGTCCTCCATAGGCTCTTATGTTTGAAAACTTGGTCTCCACCTGGTGGTACTGTTTGAGGTTATTTGCTAGAGAAAGTGGGCCACTGGGGACTGGTCTTGTGGTTTTATACCCTGGGCTCTTTCTGTTCACTCTCTGTTTCCTGACTGTGGATGTAGTGTGATCCGCTGCCTCCCAGAGGCCATCATGCCTTTACTGCCGTGATGGGTCATAGCTCCTTGAACTATAAGTCAAACTAAACCCACCCTGAAGATGTTTCCAGTCAGTAATGAGAAAAGTAACTAATACAGGGCAGTGACAGGTGGCTAGGCAGACTATAGGCTTGGAGGTCATTGAAAGACAGACATAACCCCTTTTTCCCTGGTAGTGGACAGATAAATATCACAATTGCTCTTACACAGGATTTAAAATCCCATATAAAAGGGACTGGGAAGGAAGCACTGGGGCTTTTGTTGAGAGAAAGCTAATTTGAGTTTTACTGCTGGCTCTGGTTGGGGATAGGCCATTCATTTACATTTCTACCCAAAACATGAGATTATGGTTCCTTCCCTTAAGAGTTAATACAACGGAGCATGTAGATCATTTGGTGAAGAGGCCAGTAATTCTCTGCCAACTAATTCTTCTGGTTTTAAGCCTGTAGTGAGAATTATGTATGAATTGAAAGTTAGGTCTTCATAACCTGTATACTGATACCTTAAATATCACTGATTACCTGTTGTTTTTATGGTTATGCTAAAGAAATGAGAGGAATAGTTACCTCCTTCATGAGATAGGGATGCATTTAAACCCATAGAAGCCCTTTCTTATTGCAGTTACTCACAGGCCCTCACTGCTGAGCCTGTCTGCTTTTCTGATCTCTAACTCAGAAAATGTAATTTTCTTTTATTTCCTCCTTTCCTCCCTTCCTCTCTGGCTTCATGACAGGTTCATATGACTAGGACCAGGGCCTCCAGAGATCTCACCAGGGTTCAGTGTGTGAGATATGGAGCCATCTGTTAATGTGGGGCCCGAATGACTCCATCCATCAAGCCACGTGGCTGAAGCTTGGTCTAGGTGAGCTAATGTAAGTGTGGGCAGATGGAGAAGGGGAAGTAAAATGAGGGCTTATAGGTATAGATGAATGGATAAGAGAGTATGCCTTAGGACCCCCACTCCTGGCATTCCTGGAATGCAACTCTATGGTAACCTTCCTGGTCAAGGAAATTGAATTCTTCATTCCAGGATATATGGTGGGATTGACTTTGGAGACATATGACATTAAGACCACAGGTGGAGGCAGGGCTTTTATTACCAGTCTTTTTCTTTTCCAGGTAGGCTCTTATGTAGGCTAAGATGGCTTCAACTCACAAGATGACCTTGAACTTTTGATTCTCCTGCTTCTCCCTCTCTCAAGTGCTGGAGTTACAAGCATGTACCACATTCCCCAATTTATGCTGTGCTGGGTATGGAATGCAGGGCTTTGTATATACAGGGCAACTGAGCTGTATCTTCAGCTCTGTTTTGTATTTCGGAATTTTTTCTCTTCTTCGTATTGGTGATAGAAACAACTTCTCATTCCTCCCTACCTTTTTGGCTCCTCCTCTTATGCTTTATTGCTTTTTTTTGTTTCTTTGTTTATTTTGTTTTTTGAGGCAGGGTCTCACTCTAGCTCAGGCTGACCTGGAATTCACTATATAGTCTCAGGGTGGCCTTGAACTCACAGTGATCCTCCTACCTCTGCCTCTTGAGTGGTGGGATTAAAGGTGTGAGGCCACTATGTCGGGCTTCTAAAAATTTTAATTTATTTTATTTATTTGAGACAGAGAAAGAGGCTAAGACACACATACATGCACACACACACACACACACACACACACACACACACACAGAGGGGAGGGGATGGGCACTCCAGGGCCTTCACCTGCTGTAAATGAACTTCAGATGCATGCACCACTTTGTGGGTCCTAGGGAATAGAACCTGGGTCCTTTGGCTTCACAGGCAAACACCTTAAACACTAAGCCATCTCTCTAGCCCTGTTGCTTGTTTTCTGAGACAAGGTCTCACTGTGTAGCTCAAGGTTGCCTCTAGTCTGGATCTGTTTCTATACAGTACTGTAATTACAGCCATGAGCTACTGTACCTGGCTAGAAGTGATTTTACATTAGATATAAAAAGTGGATTTTAATAGTTTGGATGGTGCATCATAAACAACAAGAATCCACAAATGTATTTTCTTCTCATCCTAGTGGGGCTGAGGGTATGCATAGAGGTGGGAAAAGCCCACCTATTAGGCAGGATAATGACATACTCTGCCTTCTCTCAGATCAGCTACTGGAGCCAGAAATCATTTCCAGTGGCAAAAGTCCAGTGGAACCAAATGGATGAATGGGACTTCCTATTCCAATGCCAAAGAGTGTACTTCAAATACTTAGAGTGGACAGAGACAACAAAAGTAATCAAGTTGTCCCAGAGTGGTGGTGTCCAAGTGTGGGCTTTTTCTTTTCTTACTGTGGGATGGGGGGAAAGAAAGCTGCCTCGTGTGTGTGTGTGTGTGTGTGTGTGTGTGTGTTGGTGTGTTGTGTATGTATGTATATGTGGGTTCATATAAGTAGGGTTCTTGTGTAAGTGGATGTATGTGTGTCTGTACATGCGGAGGCCAGAGGTTGATGCTGGGTATTTTCCTCAATTTTTTTAAAAATTATTTTTATTTGTTTATTTGTGTGTGTGTGTGTGTGTGTGTGTGTGTGTGTGTGAGAGAGAGAGAGAGAGAGAGAGAGAGAGAGAGAGAAAGAAAGAGAGGGAGAGTCTCACTATACCTGGAGCTCAGTGACTTAGCTTCATTGGCTAGATAGCAGCAAGCCTTAGGGATCCTCCTGTCCCATTCTCCAGCACTCACTGCTGTACCCTGCTTTTATGCGGGTGTCTGGGATCTGAATTCAGGTCATTATGCTTGCATACCAAGTACTTTACCAATTAAACCAGCTCCACAGCCCATGTCTTCCAAGAGTTTTACTTATAGAAGGTGATTTATCTCCACTTCCCTTCTTTGACACAGAATCGGAAGGAGGGAAAACAGAAATAGCCACACAGTTATGTACGTGCAGGAAGAGGAAGAGAGAAGGAAGAACACAGAACTAAGAAGGAGGAGGAGAAGCAGGCTTGGGCAACAAGGCCAAAGATGAAAACACGGCGCAGTCTCCCTGGTGACAAAGATGAGTCTTTTCCATTAACATCATGTGGCTAAGGTCACATCAGAGAGGCTCCTAGGGGGCAACAGAGGGCTGAAGCAGCCATGCAGAAGGCAGGGATGATAACAGGAGTGCCAGGTTGGGAGGAGACAGTACAAGAATCATTGCCTCAATCCTGCTATAAGGCCAGGACAGGCAAAAACTGACTAGGGGGCTAAACTTGCTTCCTTACCCCCAACGCAGCCCGGGGATCTAGTGAGAAAAATAAAAGAAACTATCATGTCGATACTACCTCCGCAATGTGCACTCTGCCTTCCAGGGCATTGGTGGGAAGACCTGGCCCTTCCTCTGAAGAGACTCCCCAGCTTCGCACACCAGGTCCTCAGAGGGGCTGAGGGACATCTCTAGGCAGTAACCATTCTCCAGAGTGTTACTTGCCGCTCCTGCCCCAGCCTCAGGGTGGGCAAGTCCCCTTAGTGGGACCTGGTCTTTGGGGCTGAAGGTATCTGAGAGCAAACATAGCACACACGGCCACTGGACAGAGAAGGGGAAGCAAAGACCCCATGTCCCCTGCTTTCTCCTTCTGATAGAGACCATTCCCATGGTTCAGAGCATTTTTGTGAAAGGTTTCCAACTCCTTTCTGCAACTTATAAAACCAGACCAGGTTCTATTGTGCAGTAGAACTTGTGGCCCTCAATATCATGAGCAATTATTTTTGCCCAGTTCCAAAAGGAGTACCTAAGAGTTCTGGACAGAGCTGTCCACTGCGCCCTTGGCTGTCCCTATACGTGGAGGGAGTTAGTGCTTCTCTTTACATGTTGAGCCTAGGAGCTCTGCTAGCTGGATTCGGAATGGCCAGGTCACACCCCCTTCCCTTTGGCTCTGTGACATTTATTACTATGGTAACTAATTAATCCTTTCACTTTCTGGGTTCACTTCTTCACAGCTCTTTGCCAAAAAGCGAAAAAAAAAAAAAAAAAAATGAAGGCAGAATGACTTGAGTAGACTCAGACAAGGGCCCTTCATCGAAGTTCTTTGTTTCTGGTGTGAGATGTAATGTGTGTTTGTGTGTGTGAGTATGTAAGAGTGCAAGGATTCATGCCGTTGCACACATGTGGAGGTTAGATGACAATATTCTGGGGTCGGTCCTTGCCTTGCACCTGCTTGAGGCAGTTTCTGTTGTTTGTGGTTCATTGTTGTGTTTGCCAGTGCAGCTGGTCTGCCAGCTTCTAGGAATTTCTTCTCTCTCTGCTTCCATCTCATGGCCGGCATGCTGGGATTGCAGCTTGACTCCGGTACTCAGGCTTGCCCGGCAAGCACGTACCTGCTCGGCCACCTTCTCAGTGGTAGCAGAGACTCTTACCAGAAAGCTGCAGGCGCCCACTGCCGAGCACGCGTGCTTCGCTTCCCACTTAGACGTGGTCGGCGCCTCACATTTAGTTCTTCAGATGTGTTACTGGTTTCTCACTCCCAAAGCGCACGGGTCCAAAAGTGCAAGCCCATTCCCAGTACTCCTGATGCCAGCCAGAGTTTTAGGGATTTCATCCCATTCCAGAGTGAGCGTGGACCCCACAGGTTGAGAGCAAGCCTCCACCCCTCAGGTGGCAGTTACCGAGTTCAGACCCTGAGAGTCGGGGAACCCGCTCCTTGCGTCCGGTGGTTTGCTGTGATGACTCGCAGCACTCAGAAAAGTGCTTGACTCGCGCTGACTCGTGTCAAGTCTCATACGTAATCTATTCGCTTGTTGTTCTTTGCTCCCTCTTTTCTTTTTTGTGCATGCGCATGGTCGTGTGTGTGTGTGTGTGTGTTTGTGTGTGTACAACTTCAGGCACTGTTCTTCAGGCACTGTCTGTCTCATTTTTATAGTTGATGGAATTTTGACAAGACTGGAAAGTTCTTTAAGCATCTTTACCAGATAGTATTGGAGTAAATAGATTTCCACATGAAAATAATTAAATTGGCCTCGCACCTCACTCTACGTGCAGATGTCAAGTAAAAACAAAACAACAACGTAAACTTAAGTGCTAAAGACTTAAAAGAAAACACAAAAGTAAGACTTCAGCATCTTGTAATTGGCAAGGAACTCTTAGATATGATACCCAAAGCTTGGACAGCAAAATATACAAGTGGATAAATTAGTCTTCATCAATTTTTAATAACTTTTGTGTATCAAAGGACATTATCAAGAAAATGAACTGAAATTATAAAATGGGAGAAAATAGTTGTAAGTCATGTAACAATAAGGATTGTTAGAGAAAAAATTCATGACAATTCTTAAAGGTGAAAAGAAGAGTTTAGGGACCCTACAACCATCGTCTAGTGGGGGAGATTGGACTCAATGTGAACTCTAGTAGGAACAATAGATTTGTAATCAAGGAGCAGGGTGTGGGTGGGTGGGGGTGAGAGGGGTCAATGGATAGAAAATTACCAAGAGGAAACCTGTTTGGAAAAGGGGCTTCTGGGTAAACTGATTAGATTTCAGACAAGATCATGTGCATTCAGGGTGGTATGGACATAGACAGGCTTACTAAATTTCAATCTAGTTGCAAAGTAAACACCACTGGAACAGAGGGGAAGGCCAAGGACAGCCATAGTCAGAAAGGACAATGTCCTTTTCTTTGATTAAATAAAGAGGGCTGAAAAGATGGCTTAGCGGTTAAGGCACTTGCCTGCAAACTCCAAGGACCCAGGTTCAATTCTCTAGTGCTCATGTAAGCCAGATGCACAAGGTGGCACATGTGTATGGAGCTTCTTTGCAGTGGCTGGAGTCCCTGGCACATGTCCATTCTTTCTCTCTCATAAATAAAAATAAAATAAAAAATATTTTAAAAAGAAACATAAATCATATCATGAGAAAACAATTAATAAATTATGTTTAAAAATAACAATTAAGTGTGCTTCCTGCGTTAAGCATGAGGGCCTGGGGCATTGGGCAGGGGGCGGCGCTGAGACTTCCCAAGTTCAAATCAAACCCACACAAAACAACTGGGCATGACCATGCATGCCTGTAACCCCATTCCCACAGGGGAGCAGAGATCCAAGAATCTTCGGAGCCTTGCAGGCTCTACAATTAGCCAAAGAAGGCCAGGGGAGCCTGGTGTAGTGGCGAGTGCCTTTAATGCCAGTCCTGGGGAGGCTGAGTCAGGAGAATCGCTGTGAATTCAAGGCAAGCCTGTGGCTGCAGAGTGAGTGTCAGGTCAGTTTGAGCTAGAGTGAGTCCTTATCTTGAAAACACCAACAATGAAAAAAGTCCCCAAACCCAAACAAACAGCAACCACAGAGTCCAAGAAGAAGACAATGGAGTATTCACCTGACACTGCACTGGCAAGTGACCCCGCTGCAGGCGAGCATACGGGTGCTGCAAGGGCACATGCCCACGTGTACACCCCACCACACCACACACACGCGCGCACACACACACACACACACACACGCACACACACGTGCGCACACACACACACACGCACGCATGCTCACACACACACACACACGCACACACACACGTGCGCACACACACACACACACGCACACACACACGCGCACACACACACACACCACACACACACACGCGCGCACACACACACACGCACACACACACAGGCAAGCATACGGGTGCTGCAAGGGCACATGCTCATGTGTACACCCCCACCACACCACACACACACGTGCACACACACACACACACACACACACGCACACACACACACACACACACACAGGCAAGCATACGGGTGCTGCAAGGGCACATGCTCACGTGTACACCCCCACCACACCACACACACACGTGCACACACACACACACACACACACACACAGGCGAGCATACGGGTGCTGCAAGGGCACATGCTCATGTGTACACTCCCACCACACCACACACACACACACACACACACACACACACCACACACACACGCACACACACACACGCACACACACACAGGCAAGCATACGGGTGCTGCAAGGGCACATGCTCATGTGTACACCCCCACCACACCACACACACACGCGCACGCACACACACACACACACACATGCACACACACACACACACACGCGCGCACACACACACACAGGCAAAGATTAAAAAATAACAAAGGACCTTGGAGTTTGGTGACTGTTAGCCATCCAGCACCTTAGTTCCCTCCATTAGGCCCACCGAGAGCTGAGAAGGGCTCCGTCATTCACAGTCCCTCATCATTATCAGTCTCTCCCCCTGAGCCAGTGGCTCCCAAGTTCATTGTCTAAAGAATTAAGGATGCAGACAAAGGGTGAGCAAATGAAACAAGACTTATTAAGAGAATCTCCCAAGCAGGAATGGTCCCAAAAGAGTAGGCTGCCCCTGCGCTGAGCTGCCGTGCCTAGGGGCCCTTTGTGGTGCTTCTGGTGGGAATAGATAGAGACTAATGTAATCTCTACTGAGACAGATCATTCTTCACATGCCTCAAGGGCTGAGCCAGTGAGGGGCACATATACCCCCTCCACTGGACAGGGCAGCTCATCACCTGTTGCTTACCCAGTCAGCAGTGGTCATGCATTGTGATCTCCTTGTCCATTCCTTCTCCCAAAGGTTTTACTTGTTCTGAAGGGTACCGACTGCGTCGTTTTTCATTTTTTGTCCTTGATCAAATTGTGACTGGCTTGTAACTCACCACAGACCTTCTCCCTTTCCACCTACAGACAGCTAGTTTCGATCTCTGTAAAGACTGGGCCAATCATGACTGCCCATCTCTCCTGCCTGTGAAGCAAGATTTCAGCCCCTCGAGGATGGAATTCCTTGTCCTGTTGCTTAGGTAGTCTCTGAGCCCAAATGCTCAGAAGAATATGCCTTTGTTGAAGCGTTTTCTGTTTCCTTCTGATGAACCAGCACTAGAGGGAGTGCTTTCCTAACTAATAGTGAAAAACCTCGTCCATTTCTGCATTACTCATTATAAGTATTCTAAAAGTAAACAGGGATTCTAAAGGAAAATGTATTTAGGGTTTGTGTCATGTGTTTCCTATACATGTCCCAGTCGGGAGAAGGTGTAACCTGTCTGGGACTGGAACCTTCCTGGCAGGAATGAAGATATCCTGAAGAAACACATACATGCGCCCCTCCCTTTGGTCATTGGACTCTTGAAACAACGGTCCTCCATGAACTGGAATTTCCCCCAAAATCCCGTGTTGGGGGAAGGAAAAAGCTGAAGCCTGGTGCCAGCAAGAGGAGAGCTTCTCTCCCAGGAACGCAGGAAGAGATTTTACACAATGCTGACAAACTTGTCAGACCACCTTGCAGGCGAGACTGGAGGCAACCATGATGGACAGACCACACCTTGGCCAGGATTGCTTAGCTACACGTGGCTACACTTAGCTCTTGCCATCTTACAAACCCGCATCTCATGTCAGAACTCTGAAGCTGAGCTTGCTGCAGTCACCGGACCTCTCAGTTCCTCTTCTTTTTTTTTTTTAATTTTTTATTTATTTATTTGAGAGCGACAGACATAGAGAGAAAGACAGATAAAGGGAGAGAGAGAGAATGGGCCCGCCAGGGCTTCCAGCCTCTGCAAATGAACTCAGACACGTGCGCCCCCTTGTGCATCTGGCTAACGTGGGACCTGGGGAACCAAGCCTTGAACTGGGGTCCTTAGGCTTCACAGGCAAGCGCTTAACTGCTAAGCCATCTCTCCAGCCCTCAGTTCCTCTTCTTAATGTGGCCACATTGAATAAATCTCCTTTCTCTCTTTTCACCATTACTTGCCTCTAAATGATCTATTGAAGGCATGTGGAGCAGCCAAGTTTGTTAGGTTTGTGTTGCAGACAGCTTCTTGTTGCTGGGACAAAACAACAAACAAATAAGCCAAAAAAAAAAAAAAAGTCAGCATGTAGAAGAAAAGGGTTTATTTCCGGTTTACAGTCTCCAGAAGTTTCATCAGGGCAGTGGAGGCATGATAAAGCAGAGGGTGCGTTTTGCATCTTGTCACATTAACTGGAAGGCGGCAGCAAGAGTGAGTCAGCTAGTGAACACTCGAGTGATGGGCTCATAAACCTCAAGGTTCGTCCTCGGTGACATTCCTCCTCTAGCAAGGCAAGCTACTAGCTGGGGACCAAGTGTTCACAACACATGAGGCTATGGAGGACACTTTACATTCAAGCACTACAGGCTGCTAGAGCCAGGTTCTGACCTGAAAACTCTTTAAAAAAGGATTTGCTGGGCGGGAGAGATGACTCAGCACTCAAAGGCACTTGCTTGTAAAACCTGATAACCCAGGTTCGATTCCCCAGTACCTATATAAAAGCAGATGCACAAAGTGGCACATGTGTCCCTGGCACACCCGTACTCTCTCTCCCTCTGTGTCTGTCTGCCTCTCTCTCTCAAAAAAAAAAAAAAAAAAAGAATTACAAAAAGGATTTACTATTTTCTCTGCTATCATCAATGCTGAGCCTCCTTTACCTTATTTTAACTGAAAATAAAAAGGCGTAGGTGAGTCTGACTTTGGGGAAAATCATTTGATCATTTGTTATGACATTACAGAATAAAATAGAAAGGAAGAAAACAGAGGGCTACCACTATATTGTTCTAAAACCTCACATCCTGAGTACTGCCCTCTGCTGAGCCCCTGGTGTCTGGCTGACTCTGAGTGACTAGTCCTCCAGTTGGACCCCTCCTTTCAGACACAGTCTGGCCCAGGGCTCTGTCTGGGCGTGTTTGTTCTTCTTTTGCTCCATCTTCTCAGTGGAGGAAGTGGCACTGCAGCTCACGGCTTTCTGTGCCCCCAAGCCCGTTGCTGTTACCAGTAAACAATGGAGTCACTGTTCTGTTTCTCTCTCTCTCTGACATCAATCAGGTCCCCAGAGGAAAAGATGTATTATTCAAAAAGTGATTTGGGGGACAACTGCGTAGCTGCTGTGGAAAGAAAAAAATAATAAAGCTAGAATAACACTCTCACCTTACCTCAAATGAATTCCAGGTGGGTAAGAATTTCAAATAGAAAACCATGAAATGATAAGAAGGAGCTGTACTCATCAACAGAAACATTGACAAAATGACACATTTTTGAAAATTATAGATGTATTCTTAACATTCCAGCAGACAATAAATAGAAAAGATATTTGAGGTTTCCTCTGGCCCCACACACAAGACCTAAATCCAGATTTTTATTTTTATAGCTTGACTAAACTATGAGTTTAGTGGTGTTTCTTTTTCTTACTGTAGTTATTCCAGAAAGTAATACATTGTATCAAGTTCCTAGGATTTGGTGTATGCTGTGCATGTTAGGTAGCCAGTCTACTAATTAAACTACATCCAAAGCCAAAATTAATTTTCATAAACAGGAAGCATCCAAATGGTCGTCACTTATAAACCTGAACCTCACCTCTCTGGTCACGAACACTAACCCTAAAAAGGGAACTTTGCTGACTTCAGACAATCAGGGCAAAAGTATGTAGTGCAGTCAATGGTATTGGGACAACTGATAAGTACAAACTGAAGTTCTCAGAAAACAGTAGTATGGCCATCAAGCATCCTGCAAGGCCGATGGGTTAAAGTTCCAGTGACTGCGGAGAGTTTGGAATGCTGCATGTCCAGAGCCAAATCCTCCTGTGCTCTCATAACTCCCTAAATGGTCAATTATGAATCAGAAAGCTCGTTCTCTTCATCCAGAGACTTTCCTGGCACCATGACCATGGATTTCCAACATTTGTAACTGTGACAAAAGCTATATATGTTCCCTGATTATTTCTTTCATTATCTTTATAGTTATACCTTTTAGCAAAGCCAGACTTCACATGATTTTAAGGGTTCTGAAAAGTCCTATCAGCCAAAAAAAGGAGCGAAAGTTATAAAGATTGAATACAATTATATTTATAGATTTTTTTTTACACAGAAAACACCACATAATTAACAGAAATAACCAAATCTAATCTAATTTTCTAGAACAGAGCCAATTTACAAAAATCAATAATATATTTTAGGTACTAGGGATTGAATCCAGAGCCTTGCATATGCTGGGCAAGTGCTTTTATCCTCAGCACCAGTAGTATTCATTTATAATAGTGACAGCTTCCATAAATACAAAATAAAATAAGATAACAGTAATAGTTATAAAGACTATAAAGTGCCAAGGTATTAAAAATAGTTACACAAAATATCAATACAGAAAAAAGTCAACCTTTATTAAGGGACTTAAGTATTGTAAATAAAAAATCATGTTTGAGGCTGGGAGAGGTGGCCCTCACCTGTATTTGCAGTATGTGGGAGGCTGAGGCAGGAGGATCATGAGTTTGAGGTAAGCTTGGGCTACATAGAAAGATCCAGTCTAAAAATAAAAAAATGAAAAAACATTCTAATCAAGAACCAACTCATGGGCTGAAGTGCTTGCCTGTGAAGCGTAAGGACCCTGTTTCGAGGCTCGACTCCCCAGGACCCATGTTAGCCAGATGCACAAGGGGGCGCACGTGTCTGGAGTTCGTTTGCAGTGGCTGGAGGCCCTGGCGCACCCATTCTCTCTCCCTCTCTCTATCTGCCTCTTTCTCTTTCTGTCTGTTGCTCTCAAATAAATAAATAAAAATAACAAAAAAATTAAAAACCCCAACTCATAAACCCAATCAAACAAATAAAAATTAAGATTGTTGGAGAGAAGAGGAGGGGGCTGAATTTGCCTAACCATATAGAGGGCACTAAATATTACTATAATAATGTTACTGGTACAAAATCTAGCAAATAAGACCAACGTACCAGAATATAAATGGCTCGGGGACAAATAAATGTCTCCATGATATCTCATTAAAGATGCAAATCAATGGACCAAATAGATGATATTGTGAAATCTGGCACTTACCTTAACTCATATGTAAACAAGAAACCCAGCTGCAGTAAAGACCTAATATGAGAAATGAAACTGAAACTAATGGAATAAGTAATAGAATGACTACCGAAGTGGGAAACAAACTCTTTTAACAAACACAACAGATTAGGGCTGGAGAGATGGATCAGCAGTTAAGGTGCTTGCCCATAAAGCTCAATGACCTGGGTTCAATTCCCCAGTACCTATGTAAGCCAGATATACAAGTGGTGCATGCATCTGGCATTTATTTGCAGTAGCTAGAGGTCCTGACTTGTCCATATACTCTCTCTTTGTGTATCTCTATGCTGGCAAATAAATAAAATATTTAAACAGAACAGAATTTTCACAGAAACCAAATACAAATGGCTTTTATACTTAGAAAAAAAAGAGTTTTAACTCTAGGTGGAGAGAACAATCAAATTAAAACTATAAACTTACTGATCAAGATGTCAAAGTTCAATAAACGTGAAGCTATGGACAGTACATTCCACCTAGATGGTTGTATCAAAAATTCTTTCTAGGGCTGGAGATAGGCTTAGTGATTCAGGCGCTTGCCTGCGAAGCCTAAGAAAGCATATTTGAATCTCCAGGTTCCACATAGCCAGAGGCAGTGGGGCAAGTGTGCAATGTCGCACATTAGCACAAGGGGGCGCAAGAGCCTGGAGTTCTTTCTCGTGCCCATTTTTCTCTTTCTCTCTGTGCCTCTTTGTCTCTGTGTCTATTAAAAATAAAAGTTAAAAAATGCCTTCCATACAGGGAATTGATTGCTTCCAGAGTGGTTAGAAGTGCTGAGGAAGACTCTAGACCATTGTTGTGGCACACTGTTCCCCAGCCATGAAATGGATGTTGCTCTCTTGAATTCTCAGCAGCTATAATACTTGCTTAACCCCTGCACCAGACTGGGCCCATTAATATTCCCTCATGGAGCAGGTGCGGGGCTCACAAGGCCCTGCCCCTCCCCATAGGCAGCTAACACTTACTGGGAGAGGGACGTTTTCTGCGGCGTTGTGGTCACCCATAAGTAGCCTATGTTCCTGTAAGTAATCCCTCATCCATGCTCCTGTAACTAGCTCCAATTAAACTCTTTGGTTCACTAAGCTGCACTTGAGTGGAATTATGACTTTGGTGTATCTGGAATGAATGTACATTTGTTCAACTCCCCAAGTAGAGTTCACACAACAGTTTCCCAGGGGAAAAAACAAAGCAAAACAAACAACAACAACAACCAAAAAACAAAACCCGAAACACAAGCCTGCCGGATCATGCTGAGAAGAAGGAGAGATGATGGCTACTGCTACAAAATGCAGAACCGAGTCACTACAGATGCAGAAGCATAGAATCAGGGCCACCTAGAGAATGAACGCAGTGGTATAGTTAACCATAGCTGGGGGATCTAGCACCCCAGCTGACGGACGCCTCCTGCTTTGCGTTTCTTCTCATGGGGTTCACTCACATCACCCACCGTCTGAGCCAGGGTGTCTGGAGCCCTCCCTGCTGGCCGCTGTGTGGTGCAGTAGGAAAGGTGGGAATGGAAGCTGAATGTGTCAGCTCATGAATGCACCCTGCAGGAAGGCAGGACAGCTGGCACTCTTCTGAGTTTCTAGAGGGCGACGTGGTCACTGGCTTGCATGGAAGCGGTGGGCCTTGGGCCTGAGTACATGGAAAGGGGTGAGTATGCCTTTTTTGATGGCTCTGCCCTGAATACAGAGCTTTACCTTTAAATATATAGTTTTCCTTTTTTTGGAGGGGATTTTTTATTTATGAGGGAGGAGAGAGAGAGAGAGAGAGAGAGGGAGGGAGAGAGAGAGAGAGAAAGAGAGAGAGAGAGAGAGAGAGGGGGAGGGAGAGAGAGAGAGAGAGAGAGAGGGAGGGAGGGAGGGAGGAAGAGAATGGGCACACCAAGGCCCTACTGCCACTGCAAACAAACTCCAGGCACACGTGCTACTTTGTTAGTCTGCCTTTACCTGGATACTGGGGACTCAAACCCAGGCCAGCAGGCTTTTCAAGCAAGTGTCTTTAGCCACTGAACCGTCTCTCCAGATCTAAATTTTTTAAGACAGGGTCTTAGGTACTACGTGTTGGCTCTGAACTGGCTATGCATGTTAAAATCCTTAAACTCCTCTTATATCCATCTCCCAGGTGTTGGCATTACAGGTGTGTACCACCATGCCAAGTATTTGAGTTTTAGATGTGCTGAGCATAAATATATTGTGAAAATCTACCCAAATGCCACAGTCTTTGTCAGAAACTTTCTGAATGAGGCACCTTAATTCACTTCACCATTACTCTGCTAGCCAAGGACTTTCTGTACTAATTTCCATGTTACCGTCTTGTTGTTGGGACTAAAAACAAACAAACAACCCCCCCCCCAAAAAAAAAATAAAAAACAGGGCAAGAATCAGCTTAATGAAGGATGGGATTTCTTTCTGGCTTACAGGTTTGAGAGGAAGTTTCTTCATGGTGAGGAAAACATGACAGGAAAAGGCAGCAGAGCATCACATCCCCACAGCCACAGGAGGAAGTAGAGAGTGAGCTACGTGAGCAGCTGAGCTGTGCTGAGAGCTTACTCGTAAACACAGGAGGCTATAGGGGACACTTTACACTCAAACCACCACATGTGGTATGAGCCATATGTTCATAGGGAAGACTGTGTTCAGCATAGTACAATGACAGAATTGCTCTGTTGGGATGAGGAAAGTTTTGCATAAGGAGGGGAGCCTTGCCTCCTACCTCTTTGTTTCTGCAGAAGGCTTAAAGAAGCTCTGCAAAGAATGGTTTGAAGAACACAGGCTGGCTTCTTTCTGAAGTGTGTCTTTAAATATGTATGTGTATGTGGTGAGTGTACATGCATGTATGTGGAACAGTTACATTCTTGTTGCTAGGATAAAACACCAGATCAGAAGTAACTTATGAGATCAAAGGATTTATTTTAGGCTTACAGTTTTCAGAGGCAACTTCATCATGGCGGAGGAAGTGTTCAGCTTATATCATTTATCAGGGAGAGAGAGAGAGAGAGAGAGAGAGAGAGAGAGAGGTCTGAGCAAGCTAGCTCTGAACACACAGTATGTTAGACTAATCAACCCTAAGGTCTTCTCCCAGAAACACACCTCCCAAAGGCAGGTAGAGACTCAGTAGGAAGGCTAATCTCAAATATTTGAGGCTCAGGGACATTTTACATCTAAATCACCACAGAATGCAAGTTAATATACATATGGGTACATGTATGTGGGGGTCCATGTGCATGTTTTTGTGCATGTGGAGGCCAGAGGCTGACATTGGGATGTCTCACTCAGTAGCTTTCCTACTTCATTTATAAGGTAAGGTCCTTAGTTTGAACTCAGAGCTTACCAACAGCTGCAATGTCCACTAGGGATTTACCTTGGGTGCTGGGTGTGCTAACTCTGCTTCTCACATTTGCATGGCAAGTGCTTTGCCCACTGAGACATTTTCCCAGCTCCTTCAAGTGTTTCTGGTTCTATTCTTGCTGCTGTAGTAGAAGACCACAGACCAGAATAGAATAGAAAACAAAGAGTAGAAACTTATTTTGGACAGTTCTGGAGTCTGGAGGTCCAAAATCAAGGTGCTGTCAAAAAACCTTCTTGCTGCAACTTCGGAATGAAAGGCACACTTTGTCTACACATACCAGACAGAATGGTCAAACAGAGACTGTTGATGTCAGCTTCTTGTTGCTGGGATGAACATCCAACCAGACACAGTTTATGGGATAAAGGGATTTATTTCAGGCTTACAGAGTTCAGGAGAACACCATCCATGGTGGGAGAAGCTGGGTCCCTGTCATAGATCCAGGCAGTCAGACATCACCAACAGCCAGCACCACAAAGAAACACAAACCACCAGAGCTCAAAAATGCTCCCTCCACACTTGGGAGCAGAACTCAGATCAGTCCCTGGTGACATGCTTGCTCTACCAAGAATATGCCTGTTTGAGGTTCAAGTTGAAAGTTTAATCAAAACTAACGAACGGGTGGGGTGGCACACACCTTTAATCCCAGCACTTGGGACGCACAGGTAGGAGGATCGCTGTGAGTTCAAGGCCACCCTGAGACTACAGAGTGAATTCCAGGTCATCCTGGGCTAGAGTGAAACCCTACCTTGGAAAACCAAAAAAACAAACAAACAAAAACCCCAAAACAAAACAACAACTAACCGAGTCTATGGAGCCAAGCATTCAAACTACCAACTACCACAGAGACCAAGTCTCTCTGTTAAGTCTTTTACAATGACACTAACATATTCATGAAGGCAATCTTTTCATGAAGTAGAGCCAAAAGACTTCCTTCTAACACTGATGCAGTAGAGACTGAGTTTCTAACCCACAAATTTGGAAAAATCATTTGTAAATAATAGCAGGTGACTTTTAGTTTATGTATTTTGTAGCTAGGAATCCAAAGGCCAATTTCTATCAGAATTTTTTCCTAAGAGTGTTTGCCCATCATTAAGATTATATATTATATGTGCTTTTGCCAACTTTTCTCCATATTTATAGATTGCGTTTTGTATTTTTGCAAGTTAACACTCCCCCTTTGACATTTAGCAAGTGCTAATTGTGTTCCTACAGTGAAGGGGAAGTTCCCTTGAAGTTAACGTAGACTTTGTGAGTGTCTTTGGACATTTTCATTGACCCTCAGCTTTCTTCTGATTTTTTGAGGGCTCTGAAATGGTAAGAACTTCCAGTGATGTGATAACAATGCTGTGGGCTAGAGTACAGTGGTCCAGGAGCAGGGAAGGGAGCCTGGCTGGGATAGGTGAGGGGAAGGAGGTAAAACAAGGGAAACGATTTAGGGTAGGTTAAAAAGGTAGCATGAAGGCCATGTGCTGCATGCCAAAGGTGTCAAGGAAGTGAAGGAATGCATGAATTTTGAAAACAATTTCAACAAAATGAAGGGCAAAGTTAGTGCTTGCATTTCACTTGTGCTATTCTTTGTGAAAAGAGCCCATTCTTTGATTATACATTGACCCCTGTGGCTACTCCTTGGGACCAATATCCCAGAGACCAACTAACCCAGTTTCCCACTGATCAAAAGATATTTACACCATGAATCGATAAAGTGCTTAAAAAATTTGTAGTTTCACCATATTGACTTGGAATAGTGAGTATTTTCCCCAAAACATTCTTTCAGCTTTTCCAAAGCCCTGTTCCTTTCACTGTGGGCTGGGCTTTCAGTCTGGAATGTTGTACGGGCTTCTTCTGGTCCACAGTGTCCCCTGAAGTAGCTCTCTGCTGCTCACATAGACACACCTGCGCAGACTCATCTTTTTGTTTGTGATGACAAAGATTGATAGTCAACTTGACAGGATCTAGAATCGGGAGTCACAGAGTTTGCCATGGCTGTCAACTTGACAGAACCTAGGCTCACCTAGGAGACAAATCTCTGGTAATGTCAAAGAGGGACTTTCTAGATTAGGTTAATTGACTTACAAAGACCCTTCGTAATTGTGGGTGGCACCATCTCATGAAGTTTGGTCCTGCACGGAATATAAAAAGAGAGAAAGTAAGTGGCTTATGTAACCTACACAAGACCTGCATAATAGGAGGGAACAATGATGACATTAAAACAGAAGTGAGACTAGCTGGAGAAAAGTGGGGATTCAATGGGGGTGGTGTTTGGGAGGAGGAACGTGGAAGTGGTGGGAGAGGATTATGATTTTGTGTATTGTTTATATTTATGGAAGTTGTCCATTAAAAAGTTAAAAAAAAGGGGAGTTGAGCAGCAGTATTTATCTCTCTCTGATTCCTGAATCTGGATGCAATGTGACCAGTTGCTTCATGATCCTGCCACCATGATATTCCCTGTCATGACAGACTGTGCCCCTTTGACTTATGAATCAAATTAAATGCTTAAGTTGTTTCTTGTCAGGTATTGGTTCACAACAATGAGTAAAATAACTATACACTGTTCAATTTATAATTCCTATTGATCACCTGTGATCAACTGGGGTCTTAACCTAAACTTCAGAAGTTCCTAGAGATCTGACATAATTCTTTGAATATGTCAATCAATGCCCAGATTTAAAGCAGGCATTAGGAAAAGATATACAATGAATTTTAAAGTATTTTTATTGAGAACTTTATTATATGAACATATTTTTATATGAACTTTATTATATGATTTATTATATGAACATATTGGTCATATTCCCACTGGGTCTTACTCTTATGTTCCCTCTCCCTTACCCTCATTCCATGCAAGGTTCTCTCCAGTAGGACACAATGAATGCTTATTTAAAGCTGGAACTCGATTATCAAATGTATGTGCCCAACCAGTGAAATGTTTAAATGTTATGCTGCTAAGTTTCTAGTGTGTGTGGATGGCATACTTATTTCCATTAAAATGAAAGGCACCAAGTACTGTTGTATACCTGAATTCAGAAGAATGAAGATAGTCGAACAATATCTTTGTGAGTTTTTGGAATTGTCTTTAAAGGTATATGAAAGTGATTGAGCTCATAATGTCTTATTTATTTTTATGTGTATGGTGTGTATGCATGTATACTTGTGTGTGTGTGTGTGTGTGTGTGTGTGTATGTGACCAGAGATTGACTTTGGGTATCATCATTAACTTCTTTCCACCTTATTCATTTTTAATGTTTTATTGACAATTTTTTACAAGTATATATTATATTTTGATCATATTCCACTCCCATTGTCTTCTCTTGACCACCCTCTTTATTCCCCTTCCACTGAATACCTTCTTCCTATCTAGTCCCTCTTTCTGAGACAGGGTCTCTCACAGAGAACCTAGACCTCACTGGTATAGCCAGACTAGCTAATGAGAAAGCTCTATGGACTTGTCTCCTAAGTACTGGGATTATAGCTGCATATCACTAGACCCAGCTCCTTTTTTTTTTTTTTTTTTTTTTCTTGGTTTTTCGAGGTAGGGTCTCACTCTGGTCCAGGCTGACCTGGAATTAACTCTGTAGTCTCAGGGTGGCCTTGAACTCACGGCGATCCTCCTACCTCTGCCTCCCGAGTGCTGGGATTAAAGGCGTGCGCCACCAGCTCCTTTTTAAAATACTTTTATTTTGACAGACAGGGAGAGGTGGAGGGGGAGAGAGAGAGGGAGAATGGGTGCATCAGGACATTCATCCTGCTTCAAACGAACTCCAGACGTGTGTGCCCCCTAGTGTCCATATGTGACATTACCTGCTTGTGTCACTGCATCTGGCTATGTGGGACTTGGAGATTTGAACAGGAGTTCTAAGGCTTTGCAGGCAAGCATCTTCACCATTAAGCAATCTCTCCAGCCCACTCCCAGCTTTTATGTGGATGCTGGGGATCTGAACCAAGTCCTCATGCATGTGCAGCAAGCATTTTACCCACAGAACCACTTCCCTGTCTCTCATGATACTCTTTTTAGAGACTTCATCTACATGATTTGGGAGTTTCAGAAATAGTAAAGTGGTTCATATCATTAGTGCCAGGACTTTGAACTGGTTCAAGATTAGCCTTAATTATTAACCTTCTTTAATATTTCAGAATGTCTATAATAAAAAAGGCATAGTGCATTTAATTTATAGTTAAGCTGTCAGAGGTTGTTAGACCTGAAATGTGCTTAGATCATCCTGGGTGAATGGAGATTTGCAAGCTTTTATCTTCTCCAATGAGCCCCAGAGGCACCACACAGATTCTATTGGTACTGATGTTCTCACAGGCAATGTTCTCACTATTGAAGGGTCAGCATAAGAGATGGGGAAGGCGCTGCATAAGAATGACAAAGGCACTAGTAATGTGTGCAGCTAGAAGTTTTTTTTTTTTTCTAGTAATAATTTAAAAGATCTAAATTAAAAGAATCCATTCTGGGCCTGGGGAGATGGCTCAGTTGGTAAAGCTCATGTTATGTAGGCATGAACACCTGAGTTTGAATCTCTATTACCCATATGAAAGACAGGTGTGGAAAGACAGTGAATATCTGCAACCTCAGTTCTGGGGATGTGATAACAGGAGTACTCCAGGCCTTGTTGTCTATATTATCTAGAGTAGCTGAATCAATGAGCTCTAGGTTCATTAAGAGACCTTGTCCCAAAACATAAAGTGGAGAGCTGGGGAGAGGGCCAAGTAGTTAAAGGCACTTGCTTGTGAGCCTGCTAGCCTGAGTTCAGCTTCCCTGCACCCAAGTAAAGTTGGATATAAATTGGCACATGCATCTAACACGAGAATGGCCAGGGCTAAGAGAGGTGGAGCCCGGAGAACCTGGAGTCTTGTGGATCAGCTAGTCGGGTGCACACCACGTGAAGGGGCAAAAACAAACTAACAAGGGAGACCCTTTTTGAAATAGAGTGCAAGGAGAGGACAATACCCGGAGGTGTCTTTAGACCTCCATGTGTGCTGTGCCATGTGCACACCTACACTCATTATACACATCCACACATACATGCAGATGAAACACACAAATAATAAAACACTAAGGTGTAGAGTGATTGTCTGTCTGATGTTGACCTCTGGCCTCCACACACACATGCACACATGTGTACACACACTGCCATCCACATGTGAGCCCACACAAGAACACACATGATACCACACACACACATACACATAAAAAATAGTCCTTTCAGAGTAAACTTATCCTTTATTTTACATATTCATGTTTCTCAATCATGATAACATAAGATGTCCATGCCTCCCACATTCATAGCTTCATCCATAATCTGTCCTGTGAGTGTGAAATGATTGTGCAGGCACACCAAAAAGGCACCTCAATATTACTTTGGTTGATTTTATCCTCCTCACTCACGTAATTTGCTCCCTGATTTCCGTCTCTACAGGAAAGGACAGCACAGTCTACTGTCGAGATGGGAAGGAGGGTGGTCGGTATTGTGCAGGGCTGAAATAGTTGGTAACAGTCCCACTTAGAATATCTTCAAAGATAGATAATTTCCCAGTGAACACCTGGTTTGAAGGGAAAGGGTCATAAAACAGAATGTTAGTAATGGGTATTGATTGCTGTTGGCTGAAAATAAGAGAATAGAGTTAAGAAGCCTGGGGACTTGCCCAAGTGGCTGAGAAAACTGCTTCTCAATTCCAAAAGGCACAAGTTAGAATTGATAAATATGTGAGCAAAGGGCTGGGGAAGTAGCTCAGTGGGAAGAATCTTTACCTGGCATGTATGAGGTTCTGTGTTCAATCCCCAGCACTACAGAAAATTTGAGCATAGTGACTCATGCCTGTAATCTCAGTACTCAGGAGGTGGGATAGGAAAATCAGAGGTTCAAGGTCATCCTTGGCAACATAGTGAGTTTGAGGACTGCCTGGGATGCATGAGATCCTGTCTGAAAGAAAGAAAAGACAGGAAGGAAGGAAGGAAGAAAAGAGAAATGTGTTAGCAAAGGGAAAGGATAGATAAAACTTGAATTTGTAGAAGGGGCCAAACAGGAGTTTTGCATCAAACACAGCTTCTACTGAAGAGGCCTGGGGAAGAGGGCTGGAGAGATGGCTTAGCGGTTAAGTGCTTGCCTGTGAAGCCTAAGGACCCTGGTTCGAGGCTCAATTCCCCAGGACCCACGTT
Source organism: Jaculus jaculus (assembly GCF_020740685.1). Classification (NCBI taxonomy): domain Eukaryota; kingdom Metazoa; phylum Chordata; class Mammalia; order Rodentia; family Dipodidae; genus Jaculus; species Jaculus jaculus. The sequence goes on along the minus strand of NC_059106.1, from coordinate 29,337,485 downwards.
AGCCAGATGCACAAGGGGGTACATGCATCGGCAGTTTGTTTGCAGTGGCTGGAAGCCCTGGCATGCCCATTCTTTCTCTCTCTCTGTATCTGTCTTTCTCTCTGTGTCTGTCACTCTCAAATAAATAAATAAGTGAACAAAAAATTAAAAAAAAACGAGGTCTGGGGAAGAGGGAGTAGGAGGGAGAGGAACAGCAGGAGAGGAGATAGGGATAGACAATGGGAGGAAGAGCAAGATAAAGATCTGGTCTGAGCTGAGATTGAAGACTTAAGTGGGTAGTGGTTTTAGTTTCTGAGGGAGCAGTACTGCAGAAACACATTTAGTGACTCTGACAACTACCTCCAGCACCTGGAATGGTATGTTCAGGACTGAACTTGGCTTTTGCAAATCATTTCTTCCATCCTTTTGTTTTGTCCACACTGACATGGAAGAGTTTATGCAGTATGTTGTAGTGAGCGGCCAATTTCATTCCATCTTAAAAACATGCTTCCACTTGGTTCAAGTTGTCTTCTGGGATTAATTACTGACTGTGTAAGTGAGGCTTCGGTGGCCAGACCTTCCTGACAGATGGCAGTTGGAAGAAAATGGGAAGTGATTGTGTAGACAGTAAGTATGAGTTTGGAATGCGAGGAATTTATGAAATACCTCCTGGGATTGAAGATTCCGCAAAAGTTCTTGGAGCCCCTGGAGCCTCTGATCAGACATCAGTTATTCATCCTCCCTCTGAACTGTAGGAAATGGCTTTTCCCATTTCAATAAAGCAAAAAAAAAAAAAAAATCCAAAAGAAAGGTTTATATGTGACACTCCTGCTCCATGATTATAGTCAAGAATTCATTGAATACTGCATAGCTTTTGTTCTATATGCTAATGATGACCAAAAATTGATTCTCTTTTATTTTTCTTCGTTAACTTATCTCAAAATGGCATATTATGAATTAATGCCTCCTGTACCACTGGGTGAAGCAACTTTATAATTTGCAATTCAAGCTGTTTACTTGTTTCAATTAGTTCAAGTAATTTATATTTCTGAGAAAGGGGAAAGGCTTAAATGATAGGAATGAATGGTCTCTGTTAGTTAGACAATGCCAAGGACTTGGATGGAGTAAATATTCTTGCACTGAGCTGATTACAACTTTGTTTGGGGAGTTTGGTGACTGGTCATGCTAGTTTATTTTATAGACCATATTGAGTTAATTTAATTATGGGCTGTCAGTGCTCTGTCCAGTAATTAGCCCTGTGGAGGTTTTACAGAGTGCATATGCAACTCCAAGCAGGACTGTGTGGTCCCCGGGACATTGCCTGGCACAGAAGTGGACTGTAAGTGAACACTCTAAGGCAGGAGGCAAAATGCCCCGTACCCCATGACAGTTTGGGTGTACCATGCCCTCTCCTCTCCATGTTCCAGCCCCTGCCCATGAATGATGTCTATAGAAGGAAGGCAGAGGGAAGTCCTTTGATGTCTTATGTCATAGGATATTATAAATTAATATTTATTTGTGTGTGTGTGTGTGTGTAGGGTAGGTTAGAGAATAACCTCAGGTGTCAGCCTGTGTTTTCCACCTTGTCTGAGGAAGGGTCTCTCATTGTTCTCTGCTGTGTTACCCAGGCTAATTGCTCCATGCACTTCCTAGGGATTCTCCTGGCTCTGCCTTGCATCCCCAGCCATAGGTGCTGTGGTGGTTTGATTCAGGTGTCCCCCATAAACTTAGGTGATGTGAATGCTAGGTTCCCAGCTGATGGAGATTTGGGAATTAACATCTCCTGGAGGGAGTGTATTGTTGGGGGCCGGCTTATGGGCTTTATAGCCAGTTTCCCCATGCCAGTGTTTGGCACACCCTCCTGTTGCTATAGTCCACCTTATGTTGGCCAGGGAGTGATGTCCACCCTCTGCTCATGCCATTGTTTTCCCCTGCCATCGTGGAGCTTCCCCTCGAGCCTGTAAGCCAAAATAAATCTCTTTTCCAGAAGCTGCTCTTGGTTGGGTGATTTCTAACAGCAATGTGAACCGGACTGCAACAGGTGCATTGGGATTACTGATGCTTGAGGTGTAGATCCAGTTTACATGAGCTCTGAAGATCCAAGATTCTGACAATCTTATTTTTATTACTTGATCTAGTCCTCTGCTTCTTAAACTGTTGGTCTAACTCTATGCATGGGATAACTGAATGTGTGTGTGTGGGGGGGAATTGGCAACAGTAAAAGGTTTATGAACACACAATGACCACAAATTAATTAAAAAAAAAAACCGCATGTAATGAACCTGAGATGTTTCTGGAAGGACTTACCGCATGGTGTCACTTAGCTTCACTGCAACGTTGGTTCTGAACATACACCATGCTGTCGTTTCATGCAGCACTAGCAACCACTGGCTGGAAGAATTGGCTGATTTTGAGACTATTAAATATTATGAATTGTGGGTTTTTATCTGGTTTTTCAAGTTAGGGTCTTGATATAGCCCAGGCTGACCTAAACTTCACTCTGGAGTCTCAGGGTGGTCTTGAGCTCATGGCAATCCTTCTGTCTCTGCCTCCCAAGTACTGGGATTACAGACATGTGCCACTATGCCTGGCAAGACTGCAGGGGTTTTACTGACATGCAGTTTCTGCTCTTACAGAAACATAATGGCTAAATTATGGAAAACAATGATTTTTCATATTTCCTATCATCATCTCTCAGCATGTAAGTATCAAATTGTATATGTTTAGATTGTTTAGAATATTTGATCTAAAAAATTGGTGCTTGATGGGCTGGATAGATTGCTTAATAGTTAAAGGCATGGATTGCAAAGCCTTGACAACCTGAGTTCAGTTCCCTAATACACATGTAAAGCCAGATGCAGAGTGGCACATGTGTCTGCAGTTTGTTTGCAATGGCCAGAGGCCCTGGCACACTTGTATTCTCTTAAATAAATAAATAGTTTAAAACCTGATGCTTGAATTGCTGATTTAGTTTAGAAAACGTACAACCCCAACAAGGAGGGAAAGAATGCTCCCAACATGTGTTGTTTACATACTAAGTATGTCTAGAAGTAATAAAAATAAATAAACTGGTCAGTGAATTTTGGCCTGAAATTAGGACAGAATTTCCAACAATTTCTGAAATGTCCCTAAATATTCCTCCATTTCATGCTACATTAGTGTGAAGTAGCATTATTGACATTAACAATTCTATTTTTTATTTGTATTCATTTTTATTTATTTTCTTTATGAGAAAGAGAGAGAGTATGAGAGAGACACAGAGACTTGGCACACCAGGACCTCTAGCTACTGCAATCGAACTCGACACACATGCGCCATCTTGCATGGATGCGTGACCTTGTGCGTCTGGCTTTCACGTGTTCTGGAGAGCTGAAACTGGGTCCTTAGATTTCTCAGGAAAGCACCTTAACTGCTAAGCCATCTTCTAGCCCAGCATTAACAATTCTAAAATCAACATATCAACCAACTCTGAAACACACTAAAGATGATCCATGTCCTGCATAATAGACAAGCATATTCATCTTATCAGAATGCAGGTTTTCCATGTATTAAATAAAAGATAAAATTATATACATACCAAAGAGTTGTTCAAAATAAATTTCTTTATGATTTAATATAAATAAATGCTTGTTTTTTTAAAAATTTTTATTAACATTTTCCATGATTATAAAATATATCCCATGGTAATTCCCTCCCAATGCTTGGTTTTTGTACCTATTTCATATGTCAATGTGCCTAGGCTTCATGTAAGTATTTCTCCGTGACTGTTCACAGAAGTTTCTTCTTGCAGTGGGAAAAGGTTAATGCAAAAATGCCTAGCTGGTGAAAGCGCTAAGAATAAGGGCCTGTTGTGTAGTCAGTCCTAAATGGGACACCTGTATTATTCCCTCCAAGGCTCAGAAAACATTATGGAAAAGGGAGCAGAAAACTTTTACGAGCTGGAGGATGGTGAGAAGTGCTGGAGAATGCTGTCTTTTTCGATACAGCATGGCCGCTACCTCACAAACTCAGAAGCTATGGCTTCCTGTACAAGCCCGGGCCTCACACAGCCTCTCATCACGTGTGGGATGCAGGTTTTGAGGCCCTACTCCTCTCATAGAAACTGTTGGCAGTGAACTGCTGGAGGAGGGGGACGTTTTCTTCAGGGATGCAGCCATTGGTAAGCTGCCCATACTCCCAATACTCATGCAGGCCGCCCGGACTTAACTCTGTGTGTTACAGAAAACGGCAGCAGAGTGGGAAGGGGTCAGTTGGCATTGCAATCAGGTTCACATTGCTGGCAGAAATCACCCGACCAACAGCAGCTTTTGGAGAAAAGGGTTTACTTTTGCTTACAGACTTCAGGGGAAACTCCATAATAGCAGGGAAAAATGATGGCCTGAGCATAGGGTGGCTATCACCCTCTGGCCAATATAAGGTGGACCATAGCAACAGGAGAGTGTGCCAAACACTGGCAAGGGACACTGGCTATAATATGCATAAGCCCGCCCCCAACAATACACTGCCTACTGGAGATGTTAATTCCCAAATCTCCATCAGCTGGGAACCTAGCATTCAGAACACCTGCGTTCATGGGGCACACCTGAGTCAAACTGCCACTGTCGGAAACAGATTGTCCTGAGTGTTTGTACATGACGCCCCTTCCTGATGCCCACCAGTCCACCATTCTTCTAGACACCTTTTGAGGCTCTGTGTAACCTGATGTCCCTGCTTTCCTAGCTTTAGGCCTCTTCCACGATATTACACACACATGTTCTGAGGTACAGCCATGTTATCTATGCTCTTTATGTTCTTTAGAATGGGGCTCAAACCTGCAGTGAGCATGCCACCTCTTATTGCAAAACGTTCCTGAAGACAAATCCTATATTGGTTCCCATTTCAGGAAACTTCCTGGAAACTTCATGCATACTTCCCACCCTCCTGTGGAACTCACTTTATATTCACATCTAACTGCAAGGAATGAGAGAAAGTGACCATGCACTCTGCTGGCAGTCAGAGTTTTGGGCTGGGGAGATAGCTAAGTGGATAAAATGTCGTACGACCTGAATTTGTGTCTGCAGCATCTCCGTGAAAGCCAGGCATGGTAGTGCATGCCTGTAATCAACGCACTGAGAAGGTAGACATAGGAAGAACCCAGAGCTTGTTGGCTAGCTTGTCTAGGCAAATAGGTAAGTTCTAGGTTCAATGAGAGACTCTCTTAAAAAATAGTGAGTGATTGAGGAAGACCCTTGATGTCAATCTCTGGCCCTCATACACATGAGTATGCACACCCTCAGAGATGTGTGGCCACACACGCGAGTATGCGTACACATGCTCATGCAAACTACACCCCCCCACACATAAGCCAAAAATAACAGATACCTAGGACCCTGCACTTGATGGCAGGTCACAGGTGACAGCCAAAGCAGAATTACACTGGCCTTGCAGAGTCTCACTTTCAGTAGAAAACTGAGCAGTGAAGCGCTCATGACTTAGCCTTGGGTCCTATTCAGCAGACTGTCTAGGGGTTTGGCTTTCCACAGGGCACCAGGCTGCAGCCTCTTCCTGCAGTTTCTGAGATGACTTTGGTCAGCTTCCTTGCCCTACTGGTCTGCAATCCTTCTGGAGAGAGAGAGGGGTGTGGTGGGGGGGAAGGCACCAGACCCATGGGAAGAGCATCTGGTCTTCATGTGTTGGTGTTGGTGGGAGTCAGGTTCTGGGCCTGTGTCTCTGGGGTACATGCCACGCTCCCTAAGGTGTTCTCATGAAGCCATTTTTAAACTTGGTTTCAGACGCTAGCAAAAATGTTACAGCACTTCCAAATCTCTCTCCTTGCTCCATGTGATGGGCTGTGGCTTTGGTCCCCATACAGGGGTGAAGCCAATAGGAGCTGCCCTGGTCTCAGCCAGGGCCATCTTTGTGGGCAGTGTTCTGGCTAGTTTTGGATATCCCCAGGTTCTCTTCTCTCTGTTGCTTGTAGTGATTAAGAGTTACTGTAGTGAGCCAGGTATGGTGGCGCACGCCTTTAGTCCCAGCACTCGGGAGGCAGAGGTAGGAGGATCGCCATGAGTTCCAGGCCACCCTGAGATGACATAGTGAATTCCAGGTCAGCCTGGGCTAGAGTGAGACCCTACCTCAAAAAACCAAAAAAAACAACAAAAAAAAAATTACTGTGGCATGTGCTGGGATATAATGTATCGTGACAAGGAGAGACTGGCTAGAACAGCCTTGCTCTGCTCCTGTAGGTCTTCAGCAGGATGACCTAAGGTGATAGTACCCCCAGAGGATAAGACACAGCATCCTGCTCTCTGGGGACAGCCAGTGCCAATGGGTTTCATGCAAATGAGACTCCCTCCGTCCCGAGCATCTGTCCTGAGTCTTGGCGTGAGGTTTCTGGGAGGGTTGGGCTTCTGCTCTGCCTTTCTGTGAGAACACAGATGCTTTACTTTACTTGTGAGTGTCTCCACATAGGACTCGTGCAAGTGCAAGAAGCAGCCTAAAATGGCGGGAGTGGCATCCTGCACACAGTGCTTCTGGTTCAGTCTCCCAGGTTCCTGGAGGTGACTCTCTAGTGACATCCCTGGCCACAGACCCATGTAAGGACATGAGGCATTCAAGTCAGGCCACAGGTTAGAGGAGCACATGGACATGAGCTCAGTGAGGGTCAGGCATAGATCAAGGAAGAAGCCATCTTGCTCAGTGTATCTTATAGAAATAAAATAAGAAATAACCAGATGAAAGAACTTATAGTGATTTTTTTGGTTTATTTTCATTTATTTATTTGTGAGCAACAGACAGAGAGAGAGAGAAAGAGAGAGAGACAGAGAGAGAATGGGTGCATCAGGGCCTCTAGCCATTGTAAATGAATTCCAGACGCATGTGCCCCCTTGTGCATCTGGCTTATGTGAATCCTGGGGAATTGAACCAGGGTCTTTAGGCTTCGCAGGCAAACACTAAGCCATTGCTAAGCCATTTCCCAAGCTCTTAATGATATTTTAAATTCCACTGAACTCAATTGTATCAAAATATTTCAACTTGTAATAGAAGGCACTAAGGAGGAATTTCACATTCTTTTGTCACTGTTATATAGATCCCAGGTTTACAGAATAACTCTGTTACATTCCAAGGTTTCTCAGGACCCTGTGGCTGCCTGGTGGATGGTGCAGATTCAGCTGGTCGATCTTTGGTCTGCTGTTTGGAGAGCTTCTCCCTCAAGGCCCCGTAACCTGGTCTCTTTGCAAAGATCATGGTGTTTGCCATTGTCTGGTTGGGATTAGGGAAATGACCTATGGTAACAGCTGAGATAATTTCTAAGGCTTTTCCTTACCACATTTAAAAAAGTGTATGTCTGTGTGTATGTGTGCATGTATGCAAGTGTGTGTGTGTATAAATGTTTGTGTATATGTTCTTGTGTGTGTGTATGCCCAGGTGTGCATGTGCACATGGAGAGCAGAGGGCACCCTTGGGTGTTGTTCCTCACAAACATTATCTACGTTTTTTGAGGCAAGTTCTCTCACTGGCTTGGAATTCAGTAATTAAGCTAGACTGGCTGGCCAACGAGCCCTAGGGAACCTTCCTGCCTCCACATTGACATCATGAAGCCTAGCCATTTTATGTGAGTTCTAGGCATCATACGTAGTACCTCAGGCCTGCAAGGCAAGTACTTTACTGAGTAAGCTATCTCTCCAGCCTGTCCTTACCACGCTTTCTTTCAGCTGTTGTTGCTCTGTGTACTCATTCCATAGGCTCGTTTTTGCTCCTGGGATTTCTATTTATTTATTTATTTATTTATTTTAAAAAATTATTTATTTATTTATTTGAGAGCGACAGACACAGAGAGAAAGACAGATAGAGGGAGAGAGAGAGAGAATGGGCGCGCCAGGGCTTCCAGCCTCTGCAAACGTACTCCAGATGCGTGCGCGCCCCCTTGTGCATCTGGCTAACGTGGGACCTGGGGAACCGAGCCTCAAACCGGGGTCCTTAGGCTTCACAGGCAAGTGCTTAACCGCTAAGCCATCTCTCCAGCCCCCCCTTTTTTTTTTGAGGTAGGGTTTCACTGTAGTCCAGGCTGACCTGGAATTCACTATGTAATCTCAGGGTGGCCTCGAACTCATGGTGATCCTCCTACCTCTGCCTCCCAAGTGCTGGGATTAAAGACGTGCACCACTATGCCTGGCTTTACTAATTTATTTTTTCAAGATAGGGTCTCACTCTAGGCCAGGCTGACCTGAAATTCACTATGTAGACTCAGGGTGGCCTTGAATTCATGGCGATCCTCCTACCTTTGCCTCCCAAGTCTGAAATTAAAGGCATGTGCCACCATGCCCAGCCTGGGATTTCTATTTGCTTGCAGACTAGAGTCTACAAATAACTGAAAAAGAGCAGAGAAGTAGATTGCAATTCTAATATAAATAGCTACCTTTTAATTTTATTTAAAAATATGGCACAAGAGATTGAATTCAGGACCTGGTTCATGCTAGGAAAGTGCTGAGCTACATCTCAGACCCACTAGCTGTAGTTCTGAGCACAGTTCAGGTCTGACTTTTGATCACATTACTGACAAATCCACTATAATCACGTCAATTTAAAACATGTGCACCCAGGGACATAGAGAGGCTTACCTGATTGAGCACACCCATCAGTGAAGGTGGAGTGGGCATTTAAACCTTGACAATCTGGCTTCCCCTCCATATCTCATATGAATTAAAACATTTTTCAATCCAGAAAGATTGTTCTCTTTGTACAAGTGCCTATCATTTTCCAGGGAGTAAAATGCAGTTCATGGCTTTTGAGCCTCTCAGAAGAATTCCAAGAGGTATCAGGTCTGAAGGTTCTGACTTTGGATCACAGAAACTGAGTTGGAAATACACAGATGACACAAGGGATACTTTCCTTTCGCACCAGAAGGGGCCAATATGATAGGCTGAGAATGTGCAGGGGCAAGGTGGATGGAAAGCCAGGTCCATCCCAGGGCTGGGAAGAACAGCAGGCTGCTGGCCTTTTGCTGGGGTATGTGGTTAGCACTGGGTAGAAGAGCCTGGGCAGGGCCTGGGCAGTTTGCTGACTGGACCGCCACCCCATAGTGAGAGCAGGCCAGATGCTGCCAGCTTAGGGCAGCGAGGACTACCCACTTTTGGGGGGCTCTCTTAGGTTGTTGGATCCAGAGAACATAGAGACAGCAAGGGGTCCCAAGGTGAGTAGAGGTAGGTGGTCCAGTCTTGTTTAGGAAAAACTGACTCTCAGGCCCCCAAGAGGCCCTTGCGGAGGTGCTCTCTGTTGACAGGAGGCACACAGGACCTCCAGGGTCTTTGCTCTGACCTTGAGCATGTGTGTATGTGTGTGTTCATGGCATGTGCTGGTGCATGTACAAGGGTGGGCATTAGTGTGGTGACCAGAAGATCACATAAGGTGTTTGACCAAAGTGCCATCAAAGCTTTTTAGAGTGTCAGGGTTTCTAACTGGTTTACAACTCACCAAGAAGGCTAGGTTGGCTTCCCAGAAAACCCCAAAGATCTCTGCCTCCCCAGTGCTGGGATTATAAATGCTTGCCATGATATTCAGCTTTTTAAAATTATTGGTTCTGGGACTTGAACTCGGGTTCTTATTCTTGAAAGACAAGCACTTTACTGATTGAGCTTTCCCTCAAGATCTGAACCTTAATTTTTGCCATTCTTTAATGAAATACGTTTTGGCTATATAACCCAAAGCAAGACAAGGTCCAAAACCTGCCAGCTAGGCTGAATGCACTTGCTGTGAAGGTGGACTGCCTGACAGTCCATGAAACCTCACCATTATTTCAGAATCCTGCTGCCCTGTGTGAGGGAAGCCTCTGGGATGGTTATTTCTGGGTACCACATCCCAATCTTGAAGGCAGTCTCAGAAGAGGGAAGGGGGAGGGAAAGGGAGAGAGGGAGAGAGCGCACAGAGAATGACAGTAGGATTCTTTTTCTTCTTTAAGGGGCATTCACCTGAAAAACACTGGGCCAGACAAGGGCAGAAATGGAGGAAAATATTTCTGATGTTCGTTCATCCTGAAATACCTGGGTCAGATGGTTGACTCTGTGGATGCTGTCAGAATTCATTTTAGGTAAAGGCAACTGCAGAGAAATATTTCAGCTGAGTGGAGCTATCAGGATAAGCTTGCTCCGAGGTGCAGGGTTCAGAAGTGCATATGTGCATGCAGGATGTGGTGTGCATATGTGTAAATGTGTGCATGGGTGTGCATGTGACTCTCTCATGACAGACCATCCCTGAGAAAGGCCATCCTCAGGCTTCCCAAGGCTTCTGGCACATGATGCCTGAAGCTGCTTTCCACTCCTCAAAGAACTCACTGCCTACTGTGTGCTGTGAACCTCCCATGAGGAGGTAAACTGTTGTTCCAGGGCCAAACTAACATGTGTGCATGCATGGAACTATGTATGCAATGCTGTAACCCTCATGGGTGGAGACACTGTTCTTGCTTCCGTGGATTCTCACATGTTCTCCCCAGACAACTGCAGAAGTCAAGGTCAGCAAGCGCAGGGGCAGGCTTTTGTGTCCTGGCTGTGTCTCACAGCCTGGACATGCCTAGTCCACCTAGTGGTTGCCACAAAGTCGGTTGAATTTTACATCATCCAGGGGGAGCAGGGGGAGCTGGGCTGGGAGAAGGGGGTCCCCGGGGCTTGTGTGTGTTGCTGCAGGTTCCCAGCTTGCCCCTGCATCTGGGGTACGAGAGCATGAAGGGCTAATTTCATGGCTGATAAAACTCTCTGTACATGAGACTTCACAGACAAATGAGAGCTCTGCTCTTCTCATTTTTACTATGACATTTATTCTTTTTCCTGTCATTAGGAAAGGTACATGTTCTTGCCTTTTTTTATTTTTGGTTCTGGCCCCCTGCAACCATGAAAGAAAGGGTCAGGGCTTCTTTTGAAAATCTCTCTCTCTCTCTCTCTCTCTCTCTCTCTCACAGACAAACACACACACACACACACACACACACACACACACACACACACACACACACACAGTTGTAGTTCCCTTCTCATTGCTGGAACAAAATATATGACAAAAAGCAGCTCATGAGAGGAGAGTTGTTTACTTTGGTTTACATGGGGAAGTACTGGTAGGGGACTGGGGAGAGATTTCAGTTAGTAACGTCTTTCCTTTGCAAGCACAAGGACCTGAGTTCAAACCCAGAAGTCACATAAAAAAATGCTGGGGAGGTAGAGATAGACAAGAAAAACTCAGATTTTTTTCACAAATTGGCAAAGTGAAAATTCTATAATTTATAACTTTTTTTCTTATTTTTCAGTTAATACAAAATCAGGTTCTCACTTTTAGAAAGATTCAGAAAAACGTTAAGAAGAATATTTTTAGGAAGTTCTCAGGGTCCTATCACCCTGTTTTCATGACCCAACCACTCACTCAACGAGACTTCTTGGTACCTCCTTTTGTTTGTGCCGGTCCTGGGGCTGGGCAATGGGGGAGATGGGACAGACCTATTGTCACAAGATGTAGGTTCTCATGAGAGGGGACAGGCCACAGGTAAGCAAGCAGATAGCACCCTGTTTTCTGGGTGTTTTCTCCACTGTGACGACAGTTGGTGAGGATGTTCTTAGAGGGTGTGACGGTTAGCTCCGTGAGTCAACTTCACTTGGTTATTTATGGGTGCGCAGATATCTGGCCAAACTTACTCTAGGTATATCGGTCAGGTTGTTCTGCATAGATGAGTGGGGAAGGGTTGAGTAAAGCAGGTGGCACTCTCCAGTGTGGGTGAGTGTCCCCCAACAAGTTGAAGACCTGACAGAACAAAAGACTACATGAAACAGAATTAGTGCTTTCTGTCTAGCCATCTCCAGTTAGATGACAGTTGAAGTCAGCCCTCCTCCTAGTTCTCAGACCCTGAGACAACAGATTCAAGAGATCCACGGACTTGTCAGCACCTATCACTGCATGAGCCATCCCTTATAACAACGCTATCCATCTATCATCTAGTGTATGTCATCTACCTACTATCATATTTCTATACTGCATCTGTCTACGTATCCATTTACTTATCATCATCTACCTAGTGTTTACTTATTACCCATGTTTTATCTATCATCTATGTATATATCAGTTACATATATATATGTATATATATATAATTGACATATACTATCTATCATCGATCTACTATCATCTATTATCTTCTACCTATCTGTCTTTCTCTCATCTGTGTGTGTGTCTTCTTCTGGTCCTGCTTCTGTGGAGAATGCTAACCAGTAAAATGGAATAAGCAGTCTTTTTAAAGGAAAACCACTTGGGTTGCAGGTGAGGCCTGTATCTCCATTCAGGAAGTTTGAAGGCCATGAAAGGTGGGGGCAGCCACCTTCTTGGCGTTAGGAACCTGAGCTTGCCTTGCACAATAGCTCTTGACTGGCCTGTGCCCCGACAGCCTCATGTAGCTGCATGTGCTCTACAATAGCCAAGGCATAGGCGTGACCTGCAGAGGAGGGCTGCATGCAGTGCAGCTTTTTCCAGCTTTCAGTTGGCTGGGCTACAGGGAGAAGGTTTTCGACTCAGCACCAGCTTGATTTCTCAGTGGCCTTGCTGCCCAGGCATGTGGAGTCTTCAGCAATAGGGTCTACCATCTGTTACTCATGGGAAACCATGGACCTTGGCAATATCCTGTAATGTTTTGGAAGCAACAGGGACCTCCCTGGCCAACAACTCACTGGAAGATATCCCATCCCTGACACTGAAAATTTTCTAGTAGAAATCTATGGCTTCTTGATGTGCCATTATCCAAAAAAGTAGGCTTTTGTATGTCTTACTCAGAATGTCTTGGATTTTGATTGACCCGCCCTCACCCTTTTCTTCCTATCTTCCCCTGGCCTCACTTATACCATTCCACTGTAATCTGTTCTGCTACTACGTATATAGAATACCATCCCCTAAAGTCCTTCCCTCTTATCCCTCCCTTATGTCCTTTTTCTAGCTTACTGGCCTCTGCTACTGATTTTTGGTTCCAGCTCACACAAAAGTCTAAACATTTGTAGCTAGGATCCACATATGACAGAGGACATGCAACATTTGGTTTTCTGGGCCTGGGTTTCCTCACTTAGTATAATCCTTTTCAGATCTACCTATTTCCTACAAATTTCATTTTTCTTTACCATGTCCACCAGATCCACAAAGTGGCACATGGATCTGGAGTTTGCATGTAGTAGTTAGAGACCTTGGCATGCTCTCTCTCTGCTTAGTTCTTTTTTGTTTCATAAATAAATAAAATATTTTTAAAAAGTTTCTTACAAAGCTGGGAATATTGGTGCCCTCTTGTAACCCAAGTGCTGAGGAAGTGAAGATCACCAACCAGCTTAGCCTGAATGGAGAGGTATAGATCCTGTCTCAAAAAAGAAGGATGTTGGGCTGGAGAGATGGCTTAGCGGTTAAGCGCTTGCCTGTGAAGCCTAAGGACCCCAGTTTGAGGCTCGGTTCCCCAGGTCCCACGTTAGCCAGATGCACAAGGGGGCGCACGCGTCTGGAGTTGGTTTGCAGAGGCTGGAAGCCCTGGTGCGCCCATTCTCTCTCTCTCCCTCTATCTGTCTTTCTCTCTGTGTCTGTCGCTGTCAAATAAATAAATAAAAATTAAAAAAAAAAAAAGAAGGATGGTGCCTGAGGTTATCCTCTAGCCTTCACACACGAGCACCGGCACGTGCACGTGCACTTGCACACACACAGTCTCAAGGACAGCTGCTCCCATTGCTCCTCAGTCAGGAAGCAGAAAGAGATGCATGCTGGTTCTCAGCTTGCTCTCTCTTTTTTCTTCAGTCTGGACTTAGCCCATGGGATAGTTCTGCCCAAAGTCAGGGTGGGTCTTCCCACTGCAGTTAGGCCAATCTAGACACTCCTTCACATATATGTCCAGAGATTTGTCTCCTAAATTGTTCTGGATCCTGACAAGCGGACAATCCATACTTTCTATCACATCCATGGAGGTTTTGAGACTACCTGACTGAGAGGGGACACTGTGTTCTCTCAGCCTCAGGTCCTTCTAGCCAAGATCAGTCAGCTGAGTGAATCCTGTACAATCCATATTCACTGTATTGATTTGGACCAGTTATTCAACTTTCATATGCCTCTGTTTTCTCCTCTTGAATGGGTGCAACAGCCCGTTTTCCTAGGGGAACAAGGGCGTTGTGCAGGGAGCAAGGTCCTATATACGAATACACATCAGCTCCTATCATCGAGAAAAGAGTGCATCTGGGTCACCCTTCCTCCTCACACATCAGGCAGACCCTCTCACCACCCGCGTCCACCTCCCTGGTCCAGGCTTGCACACAAATCACCAGCTCAGTCTTGGAGTCCTGTGTTTCTCCTTGGGCAGAAAGGACGAAGCTGATTTAAGTGGAGGTAGCCTGTCAGCTGAGCAGAAGCCAGAGATGAGGATGGAAACAATTACAAATTAAAACCTGTCACTTGTGCAGAGGCTACTGGCCCTGTCATCATGATAAAGCCAGCTCCCTTTGGAGAGGTCCTCTAGGCGGGGTGGGAGGTGCGTGTGCTCCATCCTCAATCGAGCACCCCTCCTGGGGCTCTCTCTTCAGTCATTCATCTCTTTGCTCATTCACTCACTCTAGCAGTATTTCCTTTTCTGTTTTTTTTTCTCTCATTCTCTCTCTCTCTCTCTCTCTCTTTCTGTGTGTGTGTGTGTGTGTGTTCAGTGTTTGTATGTGGAGCCAGAGAAAAACGCCTGGCATTATCTTTAGGTGTACTGTCCACCTCTTTTTGAGTCAGAATCTCCCACTGGCTCACCAGTTAGGCTGTCCTGGTTTGCCAGTGAGCACCAGAGACTCTCCTGTCTCTGCTTACCCAGCACTGGCATCACAGGTGTGTGTCACCACACCTGGCACTTACGTGGGTGCTGGGGATAACAGTCAGGTCCTCACGCTTGTGAGGCAAGCACTTTCCTCTTTCCTTTGCCCTCTGCTCAGCCCAGCAGTATGTGAGGAAAGCACAGGAATTCATTTGACCCCGTTCCAGGCCTGCGGATGGAGCCCTGCTGAAGGAGTAGTTTAGCTTGATCGGGGTCTGTGACACTGAGGCCGATTCAGCATCCAGGTGTCAGGAGCGTAGACATTTTCCCTTGTCGGTGGAGGTGCCTGCGGCAGGGGGAAGGATGATAGCCTACGTGAGGTCCAGAGGCAGTGGATTCTGGCAGAGAGGGCACTGACAGCGAGGGGGGGAGGCTTCCAGGATAACAGCAGCCCTTTTGGGTCCCACTTGCTCTTGGGAACACTTGTATCTTGGATCCTGCCTGCCCTCCCATCCCCAGATCCCCTCATGGGATAGTGGAGGAAAGGGCTTTACCTCAGGTCCTGTCCTTATCCTCAGGGGATTTATCCTCAGGGGATTTGGGGCAATACACATTTACCAGTTGTGATGTCCAGAGCAATGACCAGATTCTGAGAAGGAAACTGACAAAGAAAGTTGCTGCGGGTCCGCCCTACGGTGAGGGCTGAGCAGTTTCCGTTTAGACACAAGGCATCGCAGGTGACAACTGTGTGCTCTGAGACACTGTATTGAGGACAACGAGGGGACTACCAGAACAGAAACCAGCAGCAGGTGGAAGCTTAGAGCAGGCCTTTGAAGAAGGGGAGCCCTTGGCAAGGAACACCCCTTTTTAGTTAAGTTCACAGGAATATGTCTTAACTAGATTGCAACGGGTGGAACAGAAAACTCGAAGCCTTGCTGGTTTGGAGAGCTGGGGATGTGGGGGGGACAGTGTAACCCTACAGGAAACAGCTGCAGCAAAGGAGGGGGAAAGTTAGGCTCTGGGAGTAAATGACTTTGCACAGTTTGAACCATGCAAGGGGTCCAGCGAAGGCTGAGTACAACAGCTACATGGAGGTTTTGAGATTGCCTGTCCGAGAGGGGAGGGGACACTGTGAGTGTGCTCTTGGTATGGATCAGGAACCAAGCCAGGGACAGAAATCAGTACTCGTGGGAGGAAGTGGTTCTCGAGGAGGCTGAAAGGTCATCGAGGAGCTTTGAAGGGCCCTGTGGGTGCTGAGCTTGGGAAGGACCAGGTGGCAGGAGAGGTAGTGGTGACACGTGTGTTCTCTGACAAGTCTCAGCTTTGCATAAACAAGCGCTTGCTAAGGAGGCTTAAGAACAGAACCATTAATAGCGTGGCGGCCAGAGGTTGATGTTGGGGACCTTCCTCCATCACTCTCTGTCTTATTTATTGGGTTAAGATCTCACACTTGAACCGAGCTTGTTGGCTGATGTGGCTAGTCTAGCTAGCCAGCCTGCCCTGGAGATCCCTGTCTCTACTTCCCAAGCACTGGAATTACACATTCACCCAACATTTACATACATGGATGTTGGAGATCTGGACTAGTCCATCTTCCCAGGTAGAACGGACTCTTGGAACTTCTCAGATTGGAAGGGCCACCTAGAGCATCTGAACAGGGAAGGGATCCAGGTATCTAGCCTCGAGATACCCAAGCAAGACACCACCACTCCTGGTTAACTGAGGCCAGGGGGTCCAGTCCATTCTCCTCTCCTGGGTGGCAGAATCAGAAAAGGCAATAACAAGACAATTAAGGGGCCTTGTGGTACATGTCAGACCATGGAGATGAAATGTATCCCACTGTGCAGCCAAGGCAGAGAAAGTGAGCTCTCTGGGTCTCCTTGCCCTGCTTTGATCTGTGGAGACACTTTGGGGTTGGAAGGAGCCTTTCCTTCAAACAGATGCTGTTGGAGCCGTTTTAATTGGACTGCATTGAAATCTGCACGGCTCCCTGGAACAAAGGAGGTGAGTGGAGTAGTTGGCAGGGACGCGGGAGGGAGGAGGTCATGCTGTTAATGCTAGCGGCTGAACCCAGCCATCCCACAGCAACTGTGATTACCATCGGAGCTAATTAACACAGCTCCTTGAACCACAGTGTCCTGGATGAAGCCAATGGGAAAAGTGAGCTGGTGTGTAATAACTGATTTCCTCCCCCAGACTCATTGACCTCCTGAGTCTCCTTCCTCCCTCAAGGAGGGAATATTTCAATTCAGAGAAACCTGCTCTTCAGCAGCTCATCACCCTCTCCCTTTTGTTCCTCAGTGATATCCTGAGTGCCTACTAGGAGCCAGGCACTGCTGGGAATTTGCCTGGTGGGTATTCCCTGACCATTACAATGTGTAAAGTCTGGAGGGAGAGACAGACAGGAGATGACCCTTCCTAGAGAGCCAAAGATGAGGAGCGGCCAGTCTCACTTTCCTGCAGAAGAAAAATCAGTGCAGAGGCAATACAAGAGGAAGGCCTTGGGGTGCTTGGTGTCACACTAGGGATGAGCAGATGGGAGGAGAAGGCAGGATTTCATGCTATTCATGCTGGAGACTACCTGTGGTCTGATTGTTTTTTCGATCTCAAAAGACACAGTTGTAAACAGTCACCCTCAGGGCCAGTGGCTCTGCTCCATAGCTCATTGACTCTGTGCTTGCATTCATTACCAGTCACCTATTATTCCTTCGCTCTGAAGTTCACTCACCTATTCCTTTCCCCACTGGCTGTGATTCATCTGTTACCCTGAGACAGTTTATCATTTTCTTTTTCTCTTTTTGCAAAACATCTTTTTATCCTTGGGGCCCTTACCCAGGAAAAAGACCGTGCAGTGTGGCAAATATCGGGCACTAGGGGGCGCGCGCCGCTCCCGCATACAGACGCGCTCTGGGAAGAACAGAAAATTGCACCAGATGTGCACCTAGCCGCTGGAGCCCCTTTTTTCTTGCAGCCCACATGAGGAAAGAGAGGCTGGGAGAACGAGCGCTGCTGGCCCAGGATCGCTAGCGAGTGAGTTGAGGACGTCTGCGCTTTGCAGCGCAGCCATGGGACCACCAGAGGGAAGGGTGGACAGACACATCTCTGAGTATGAGTGCTGGCTACTCCAGCCAGGACGGACTCATCTCCCGGGGGGGGGGGGAGGAAGGAGCGAGGGCCGCCTCAGCAGCACTTGGCCTCCCTGCAGAACTTGGGCTGGACGGTGAGAGAGGCTAACTGGCTACGTGTCCCTCTCCTTCCACCCCACTTACCCGTAAGGTTTGCCGTATTGTCTTACTACATATATTCTCTCTCTATAAAATCTAAAATAATGGTGAAAAGTATAGTAAAGTAACACGCTGACATAATTATCAAGTATTGAGTGCTCTTCATGATTGTAGACCCTGTGCTTTTATACAACTACTAGCACACAGTAGGTTTGTTACACCAGCCTCACCACCCAGTGAGTAGCGCCTTGTGCTATGACAAGAGGAATAAGCCTTTACTAGGTTGATGCGCCATTTTCAGCTCCATTGTATATATATTTTCATGGGACCACTGATGCACATGCAGCCCATTGTTTACCATAAAACTAATGAAGTACATGGCTATATTATGCTGTTTTAGTGTGTAGTATATAAAACAAGAAAGAAAAATCTACTTAAATTTTTTTTTAATACGGGCTGGGGAGTGACATCTGTCCATGTAGTGCTTGCCTCATAAACATGAGTGTTACAGGAATTTTGGGGTTTCTTGCCAATGTCAATGAACTAGTAAATTTAGGGTACTCAGATTCTTGTCTTAATGAATTTAAATAATTAAATCCATAGACCAGAGGGTAAAGCTTAAAAGGCTTTTTTTTATATTAAGAGAAGAAATGTGCAGTGAGCTTTTGCCATGTGGAAGGCAGGAGGGTGGAGGGAGCCCATGTGGGAGTAGAGGTCATGGTCCTCCCCCCATTCTCAGCCCAGCAGGGCCGAGATGAGGGGGTCTTACCAGAGCAGGTACCTGGAATTTCAGGAAAGGTGAAAAGCCAAAAAGAGACCCTGCCCACCTGGTAAGGATCTAGTTATAATCTTAGTGTGGTGGGCCTTACCCCCAGACTCAGGTGAGCCTGAGAGAGAGTTGATGGGTCTAGGCTAGGGCTGGCTCTGGAGTAGGGGGTGAGAGTGGATTGGATGGCTGGATCAGACCCTGAACTTTGGTTTTGCTAAAGCTGGCAGGTATAGTGTTTCTTCTTTGGGCCTCTCTCCTGCCTGGCTACTTAATTCCCCTCATGAGGACCTGAGTTCCATCTCCAGAACCCATGCAAAAATTCTGGGCAGGGTGGTGTTGTCTTGTCATCCAAGACTGGGAAGGAGGAGACCTCTGGGGGGTCACTGGTCAGCCAGTCTAGCCTAACTGGTTGTCTCCAGGCAAACTGGAGATTCCATGTAGCAGTTACCTTCTCATGGCTGGGACAAAAGCAGCTTATGGGAGGAAAGGGTTCATTTTGCTTTCTGTTTTGATGGGAAGTTTCATCCCAGCAGGGGGACCATGGCAGAGGATGCAGCGGGAGATCACAGCTTGTAACAGCTCCTCACCTATCAGTGGGAGGCCTCAGCAAGGGTGAGCACTCTCCAAACACGCAGGGGGCTGGAATGCAAAGCTCCAGGCTCCATCCCCAGCAAAGCCCCACCTCCCAAAGGCTCCACCAGCTGGGGACTAAGTAGGATGCCTGGTGACAAACACTTGAGGCTCTGGAGGACATTCTACACTCAAACTATCACACCTTTTCTCAGAAAAGGTGGACGGTATCTGAGGAATGACACTCATGGCTGTCCTCTGGCCTCCATGTGTACACACATATACATCTGTCCACACATGTATACACACACACACACACACACACACACACACACACACACGTGAACATACACATATGGCAAACAAAATTTTAAATGACTCCAGACACCCAGTGAAACCCAAATCTGTTCACTGTGCCTGTGGGAGTGGGGAGGGTGTAAAACCAAAGCTTTCTTGACCTCCAAGGCCTTGGGCATGCCAGTCATATCTAGGATGAAGCTCCAAAGACATGGAGGAAAGATCTTTTTACCTTGTTTTATGGTGAATTATGTGTGATGTACGTATTTGTGTGAACAGATGTGTGTACCCCATTCATTTGTGCAGAGGCCAGAGGAAGACATCAGATGTCCTCTGTCACTCTTCCTTCTTACTTCCCTGAGACAGACTCTCTCACTGAACATGGAGCTGAATGTTGCTCAGTTAGGCTGGCTTACCAGGGATTCCTAGCAATCCTCCTGTCTCCACTCACCCTCTCCATCTCAGGACTGGGGTTACAGGCATGTCTTGCCCTGCTTTTTACATGGGTGCTGGAGACTGAACTCAGGTCCCCATGCTTGTGCAGAAAGCACCTTCCCCCACTGAGCCATCTCCCAGCCCTTTATTTCTTTTTGTTTTGTTTTTTTAGTTATGGACATACTCAGTATGTAAATAGCACATGTTGGTATCATCCTTACCCTCATCCCTACCCCTCCTCCAAAGGGATCCTTCTTGTTGAGGATGCCGGTTAACCCATGGGGATTGTGAGTCGTGTGTTGTGGGGTTAGTCATCAGTTATGGGGAAGAATGTCTCTGTGCAAAATGTCCCAACTTGTGGCTCTGACAATTTTTCTACCCCCTCTTCCGCAAATTTCCCTGAGCCATGTTGGGTTTGTTTTAGGTCTATTTCAGTAATGGGCTCTGTATTAGAAGCCTCTGTATCTCTGGATCTCTGGTTTGGTGGGGGCTGAGTGTCCAGAGTGTCTATCTTCTTCACCCTTGTGCTGATATCAAGTTAAACGAGAAAGCAGCATTCTTGCTCATTTTCCCAGTTCCTCTATGGTTTCAGGTAGGTCCTGGTGAAATGTGATGCCAGACCTATATTACTTGACCTAAAAGTTTGGGCATGCAAAATGTTTGTATTCTCTGATCTTGTCTATCGTTGGGCATCCTTTTCTCTTCAAGGCCCTGTTCTGATGATTGCGGAACACTTAATCATACTCAGTTCTGTGTGTATGAGGTTTCTCTGGCTCCTCTGTCTGTTTAGTTTTCATCAGGGCAGAAGCTGAGCTCAGAAGGGTTGTAAGCATCACCCAAGCCTGGGTGGACAGGGTATCTGGTCCTTAGCCAGGGACCTCTGTTCATGGGCAATTGTCGAGGTGCCCAGCACATGGTCTGCCATCTCTGGCTGTGATTCTAATGCCAACTGCGGACATACTCTTTCTGCAGATGCAGGTTTCCTTGTCCATGCTATTTATTCTCTCACCAGTGAGTATCATCTTCTCAGAATCCTGGAAGTCTGCAGATGCGCTTGTTGTGGCCCAATCCAGGGTTTTCTCAGGCCCTCTTACCATTTGGTCTACCGCTCTGGGCTGGGTGGTAGGAACCCAGTGGCTCACGGAGGTTTCTGCCCACTCTGAGTCTCTTTCCATTCCCAGCCCCAGAAGGAAGTACCAAGTCTTTCTCTACCCTGGAGTACTAGGTCATCTGATGTGCCATGTTCCTCCATTCCAGGAAGCCAGTTTTTTGTTAGGGTCTCACTTTAACCCAGGCTGACCTGGAAGGTAATGTTCTTTTAAAAGCAGTGGGATGATAAAAGGAATCACCAGGAATGAAGATCATGCTTGTTACTGTTTCTTTCAGGCTCACCAGCTCTATAGAAGCTATGTAAGTACTTGTAGCAGAGACTGCTTCTGTGTTCTGGAAGAGTCCTCCACTCCTCCTGACGCAGGATCCTCGGGACTACACTGTCCTCTAGCACTGGGTTCTCTGCTCGCTTGGATCCCTGCAGTGATGGGACCCCGTAGACCTCAGAGGGTCTAGGTGCTGTGTTGTCTGTGGGTGTCTCCTGTGCCAGGCCCTGCTCCTGAGGAGGACATGGTAGCCAGGCATGGAGTTATAACGCATGCTTCCCACTCTCCCAGGCCACACTGTGGCCAGGCAAGGAGTAGCCTTTAGAAGCAGGGCCTGCACCTAGAAGCTTCTATACAGATGGAGCCAGTGGACCCACAGGACCTGGATCAGGGTTTCCTAAAGGAATAGAACCAATAGGACAAATACACACGAAAAGGGGATTTGTGAGACTGGCTTACATGATATGGACTGCCCATATGATGAAGAGTAGTAGACAGAAACTGGCTAGGCAGCTGAGGGTAACAGGGCTCCCAAAGGGGTCAGTTTTCTGTTGACTAGACGTGGGAAATGTCCTTGAATTTGTAAGGGGAAGGGGTCTTATTTTTTCCTTCTCTCTTTATCCCTTAAACCTGACAGGAGGATGTGAATAAGATCACCAGGTGCCTGAACATATGGCATGGGGTCAGGTTTTTCCCTTTCTTCCATTAAAGAGTTTTACTTCCTTAGAAATCTAACAGGAAGATGTGAATAAGATTACCAAGTGTCTAGACTCTTGACATAGGAACTGGGCTGACCAGGTAAGTGCCCATCAGACCCCAGTCAGAGTTACCAGGTAGGATTTCCCACTTCTGTGCCCCCCCTGCCTTAAGCAGGAGCTCTTCTTTCTTTCCTTCTCTTAAACTCTGTTATAAAAACTTTCTGAACCTCACCTGCTGTGGCCTGGTGGATTTCATTCTTTGAAATTCATAAGAAGAATCCAAAATCCTCAGACTCAATATTTTGTGTGACTGTGGCAGTCCAGCACCCTCACTCCTGGGTTAATGTGCAGCCAAGTGCTGAGAACGGTCCCGTTGTCCTCAGAGCCTCACGCTTTACCAACGGGACCATCTCCCTAGCCCTTAACTGTCTTTTGATTAATCTTTTTCCTTTAAAATTTTTTCTGTCACTGCTTCCCCAACAATCTTTAAAATACCACGTTAGTAAATCACGAAGTAAACCAGGAAAATGCCTCTAAAACTTGAGTAAGTGCTTTAATATGTAGCTAATAATGCTCTCTCTTCTCCTTTCCTGATTGAATAAAGCAAAACAGTCACCCTCAAACTGGGTTGATTCCAAAGCACTCCCAAGTTTGCAGAAAGTAATAAATCCCTTCAAACTGTCTCACAGGCTTGGGGACAGCATGGGTCAGGTTGGCTAATTTTAATTATATTCAGATAGTATGTCTTGAAGACCATAAATCTAAATGCCGATAAATTAATACAGACACTCTCCCAGGAACAGCATAAATCAGCTGTGCAGGGTGGACACGTGGAGCAGGGCAAGCTCCCAAGCTCCAGCATTTCAATTTCACTGAATTAATCTGCCATTAGTGTGGCCCTCAAGCCCCTGTGTCCATATGTGTGACCATGAGCCATGGAAACTTGCTGAGTATGAAGTTGGCCCACTCTCTTCTTGGCTTCTGGTCAGCCATCCACCCAGTAGCCTCCTAGATAAGCGCCTTACTTTCAGATTCCTCGTTTTCCTGAGGGGCTGGCTTCCTCTGTGGGGGATGTTAAGGTCAGGAGGGAAGTAAGGTGCCAGCTTCTCACCTCTTTCTTCAACCTCAGCTCTATCATTTTCCCCTTTGGAACTCTGAGCTCCACAGCATTTAGGTGAGCTGACTTAAGTTCTCTTTCATTAGGCCTCTTACCATTTTTTTTCTCTTTAAATATATGCATATATTTGAGTAATACTAATATACAATTATATGACATTTTCTGACTTATCAACTTATATTGAAAAATACAGATCAAATAGGTAGTAGAAGAAAGTCATTATTTTCTGGGTCACCCACATAATACAATAAAAAGTAATTACCTAATCAAAACTATAGATTTCCATGCAATAATAGCTTTATTTATCTCATTGACACAAACATTTAGACTCTCTCACTGTTTTTCCTCTAAAAGATGTGGTAAATAATTTTAGTAAATTAAATCATGTTTTCCATTAACATCTTCTAATTTAGAGATATGACTTCTTTTTCATTAATCACAAACTAAAAGTGGCATTTAGCTATTCTCTCTCTCTCTGTGTATGTGTGTTTGCATGCATGTATAGGCCAGAAGTAAATCTTTTAAAAATTTATTTTTATTTTATTTTCATTTACTAGTGGGAGGGGGTGGGGAAAGCATGAGTGTGCTAGGACCTCTGCTGAAAACAAACTCCAGATGCATGTACTACCTTGTGCATCTGGCTTGACATGGGTACTGGAGAATCAACCCCAAGCCTAAAGGCTTTGTAAGCAAGCATCTTAAACCACTGGGCAATCTCTCCAGCACCCAATTACCACTTCTGACCCCTGAGCCTCCAAGGTGCTCCAGTTCCTTTGTCCCCGAATTCTCTTTCCCTGCTGTATGATTTTATTCAGAAGGTAGAAGCCTATCTCTCTTTTAAGACCTCTTCTAGACTTTTCTGTCCCTATACTTTACCCTCTTGTCTATTTTATACTTAAATATTCTAGCAGTTACCTTCTCATTTCTGGCATAAAGCACCTGACCAAAAGCAGCTGATGGGAGGAAAGTTTTATTTTGGGTTACGGTTTCAAGGTGAAGCTTCATGATGGCAGAAGACAGTATGGCATGAGCAGAAGCTGGTCATCACTTCTGCCACAGCAGGTGGAGAACAGTAGCAGGACAGTGAGCCAATCTCTGTAAGAGGGAGCTGGCTATAACACCCCTCAACCCACCCCCAACAGCAGACATCTTCTAGCAAGGCTTCACTTCCAAAATGGCCACCAGCTGGAGAGCAAGTATTCAAAACAGATGAGCTTAAGGAGGACATCTCATTCAAACCACCACAACTTGTCACTTTGTGAATGGGCTGATAGGGTTCTTCTCAGAAAGGGCAATGTGTAAAATAAATCTTCATGTTTTCAAATAAAAATTTTATGTCCCCAGTACAGGGCAGCAGCCGGCAGGAAGGGAATATTTGTTGCATGCAGGTGTGATTCCAAACCATGGTGTTGAAAGTTTCTGAAAGCCCCACTGAATGTGAGTCTCAGAATTGTTAGTCTCAGAGTCTGAGTCCTCACAGTTCTAACAAGCCAGGCTTGCCCACTTGTCATCAGGAGGCCAATTCCAGAAACAAGTAATAATGAAAAGCAGAAAAAAAACAAAAAAGATTTATTCAATGTGGCCACATTAAGAATAGGAGCAACGAAGTTCAGGACTTCCCAGGTCCGTCCACAGAGGTCCTAACGCAAGGCTCAGGTTTAAATAGAGGACCCGAGCTATGCCTATCTGAGCAGCCATGGTCAAGGTGGTCCTGCCTGTCATTGTCTCAGCTCCAGTCTCTCCTGCAAGGTGCCCTGACAAGTGGTCAGAACTGTGTGACATCTCTTTCCAGGAGACAGGGTTCTCTTCTGCCTGGCTCTGGAGTACCAGCCTTTCCTGCTCAAAGCATGAGACTGCAGAAATTCCACATTGCTTGGGGTCCATTGTTTCAATAGTCTGATAGCCAAAGGAAGGGGCACAAGTATCTCTGTAGAATATTTTCCTTCCTTCTAGAAGGATCACACTCTTTGTTCCTCTGGGTCAAGGGAGAGATATGTGCAATCCCAATGCATCCCCATCAAGGAAACTGGAGACTTTGCACACCTTGAATGATTTTTCTTTCTTTCTTTTTTTAAAAGATTTTTTTTGTTCAATTTTATTTATTTACTTGAGAGTGACAGACAGAAAGAGAAAGAGGCAGATAGAGAGACAGAGAGAGAATGAGCATGCCAGGGCCTCCAACCACTGCAAATGAACTCCAGATGCAAGTGCCCCCATGTGCATCTGGCTAATGTGGGTCCTGGGGAATTGAGCCTCGAACCGGGGTCCTTAGGCTTCACAGGCAAGCGCTTAACCACTAAGCCATTTCTCCAGTCCTATTTTTATTTATTTCTTTATTTAACCTTGACAGTCTGCTATGTGTCAATATGACTTTCCATAATTTTTAAAATTTATTTATTTATTTATTTGAGAGCGACAGAGAGAGAAAAAGGTAGATAAGGGGGAGAGAGTATGGGCACACTAGGGCCTCCAGCCACTGTGATAGAACTCCAGACGCGTGTGCCTCTTGTGCATCTGGCTAACGTGGGTCCTGGGGAATCGAGCCTCGAACCGGGGTCCTTAGGCTTCACAGGCAAGCTCTTAACCGCTAAGCCATCTCTCCAGCCCAGCTTTCCTACATTTTTCTAACTAAAAAGTCCTTTCACACTGTAGGGAATCGGAGGGACTGAAGCACGGGACGAGCAGGAGGCTGACTCGGCAGCTTATAAAGTTGGTGTGTTCTTGTGGAGTGTCAGGGAGAGGCTGGTCCCCTGGCTGGGGCACAGGATCAGTGCTGGGCAGGAACGTTAATTAAAAGCAAAGAGTTGGCATTTTCTGGTCTTCACAGTCCCACAACCCCAGCTTTCAACTCTGCTATACAGCTGCTGGAAACTCTTACACTAAACAGCGAATTACCCAACAGCACAAGGCAAGCAAACAAAGGTGTGGAAGAATTCACCTGAGTCTCAGTATAGAGATGAGCAAGGATAAGCCACAGTGGCAAAACCCATAAACTCAGTGCCTAGAAAGATTGTTTTCAATGTAAATGGTTTTCAAGGATCCAGGGAAAAAAGTCACTGCATGTTTCTACTATCAGTCTACTGTTTTATAAAGTTGTCCTCCTTAGGGACTGTTAATGTAGCATGTCTATAATATATATATATGTATATGATTATAATATAATATAATTATAATATATATAATTGTATATATAATTGTGTATATATAATATATATAACATATATATATATATACACACACACAATTAAATGTATATTTATGAACAATTGAGTGACTTTTTTGTGTGTGGTGTGCAATAGTATAAGTGTCTGCTGCAACATGTTCTCATGAGTGGTTTGTGAAAGCCCGAAGTTGACATCAAGTGTCTTCTTCTAGTGATCTCCACCTTATTTATGTAAAATATCTTTATATGTGTATTTGTGTGGTGTGTGAGTGGGTGTATGTGTGTGACTACACTTGTGTGTGTGTGTGTGCATGTGGAAGCCAGAGGTTGATGTTAGGTAGCTTACTCAATCACTCTCTTATTTTTTTTCTCTTAATTTTTTTGCATGTATATGTAGATGGTGAAATATATATATATATATTATATAGATACATACACATAGATATGTATATATATATATATATATATATATATATATATATATATATATATATATATATATATTGTGGTTAGGTGCTTGGGGTAGTGTCCCTTATGAACTCATGTGTTCTGAAGGCTTGGTCCCCAGCTCATGGCACCTTGGGAGGTGGAGCATTGCTGGAGGAGGCGTCTCTCTGGAGGTGGATCTAGAGGTTTATCAGCACCTAGCTTCCCAGTGTTGATGTGGATTAGAAGCAAGTAGAAGCAAGGTAGCTGTTTTTTTTTTTCCCCTGATAGGTAGGTAGTTAGGGATTGGCCCATAAAAGCATGGATACCATCTTGTGTGCTCTGGCAAGACTAGAACTTGTGTCTGATTTGGTCTCATCCACAATGGCTGCAAACATCAACTCCAGCATCAGCTTCCTGCTTCTTCCTCAACTTTTCTGGGCTTAATACCTGTGGGCTGGGCCTGCCTCAGTCAGCCTCTTAAGCCCCCCAACCAATCAGCTCTCCCCCTTGCACACTTGCACCTGATGGTGAGGTTCATTCTAATTGGATGTCTGAGTCATATAAATGGGCCTGAAACATGTGTGTAACCCTCTTTTTACCCATTTTTGCTTCTCTTTACCCTCTTGGTCCCTTACTGCTCCCATAATTTCTTAGCCCCTGTATGAGGGGGAGATCTTCTCAGTCTCCTCTCCCTCTGGCTTTCTGGCCTGACCTGGAAGGGAGAGAATTTCCTTCTCCTGGGCACTTCCCTGCGTTGTTTTGGGCATTTTCTTGCTTTTCTTTCCGTGTGTGAGCCCCTCCCCAGGGTCTTCTTTCTCAGAGACAGACATTTCTTTCTGTGAGGGACATTTTCTCTGTCCCCTTTCTAGCCTGGAGATTTGAACATATATTCTTAGGCTTCACAGGCAAGCACCTTAACTCCTAAGCCATCTCTACAGCCCTGATTAATTATTATTTTTAAGGCTACAAAGATGCATGGTTTTATTTATATGTTGACCTAAAATTAAATTTATAAAATGTGCTTAACTCATTGTCTTTTCAGGATTTAACTCCAGAAAACACACGAAGGTGGTAAAGGTGTGATTGGGAGTAAAATGATCTTCTTATTTCAGAGTTTAAAGAAGGTAGAACATTTCTCTCTGAGATTGCTTCAAGAGGAAGATGTGTTAGAATACAGAGAGAAGTGGAATTTCCCTCTTCACCTTCTCTCTCTGTAATCAGAACCTTGGCTCAGCTTTCTGCTTTACCAAAAGACTGGATGAAAGGCAATGGGCTTATTTAGTTTGGGCTAGAAGTGCAGAGAGAATGATCTCATCTCTGCTTTGCCCAAGCAGTATTACAATTTACAAAAAGATGAAAGGAAAGCCAGGAAAAATATGCACATGTAGCTTTAGATGTGAGAGCAGTTACTAGAATCATGGGAGATTGTTCTATTGTAGGCAGATGTCATAATCCAGAGGACACCTCTGGTGTTTCCAGGTTCTTGTGTCCTGGAACAAGGAGTTGGTGCAGGGTCATATGGATAGTAATAAAAATTATGAGAATTCATTAAGAAAGAGCACTTTTGATCAAGGAAGAAGGCTGGAGAGCTAGGAAAGGTTATGTGGGAGTTTGCATGTTTGTCCCCCAATAGGCTCATGTATTTCATTAAAGCTTGTCTCGGGGGCAGCTCCTGGAGTCCAGCCCTAAGTGTCATTTGGGGCAGATCTGATTTCTAGCCCAAAGGTATGCAGAGAGGTTTTTGAGCTCTGTTTGGATCCATGCTGCTTGTTGCTTTTGGTGTGTGCTGTTTTGGTGGTGGTTCCTCTCTGCTTGGATCTGTGAAAGGGAGCCAGCTTCTTCCATCACTATGGAACTCCCCCCCAGTTCTGTAAGCTTCAAATAAATCCCTTTCTCCCATAAACTGTGTCTGGTTTGGAAGTTCATCCCAGCAACAAGGAGCTGACTTCAATGGGTTAGAAGCTTAATGGTGCCAAAAAGGGCCGTGGTGGTTTGAATTAAGTATCTCTGATAAAGTCATGTGTTCTGAGTGTTGCTTCTCAGCTGGTGGCATTTTGGGAAGTGGAGCCTTGCTGAAAGAAAGGTGTTGCTGGGAGTGGACCTTGAGGTTTATTAGCTCCCAATTTGCCAGTGTTAGTTTGGCTTACTTCCCTGTTGCCATTTCCACCTACTGTGGTAGAGGTGATGTCCAGCCTGTGCTTGGGCCATGCTTTCCCCTGTCACCATGAAGCTTTCCTTTGAGATTGTAAGCCAAAATAAATCCCTTTCCCCCAATCAGCTGCTTCTGGTTGGGTGCTTTATACCAGCAAGAAGGGAACTACATCAGGGGCCATTTATGCAGTGTCCGTCTTCTGCATTTGTATACGGCACATGCTCTGTACCTTATGTGCAGCCCTTGGTCACCTGCTTCCAGTCTTTTTTCTAAGTCTTTGGCTTCTTTAATATGCTAATCTTGATGCCTCTCTTTTTCTATGGTATTCTCCTGCTGCCCCAGTTCCTTCTCTGGTGCCAGGGTTTCAGTCTATTCTCATCACAGCATGGGCTTCCCTAGACTTTATTTCTTGAGGGTCCATTCTGTAGGGTCCCTGCAATGCAGCCATATTTCTACCTATTGTCCCATACCTAGAAGGCTGGAGTCATATTTTCCATGTTGCATGGTGGGGCTGGGTGATGAGCTGAGGGCAGGGGGCAGAAGAAGATAGATGAAACCTGGAATTCCTTATCAGTCAAAATATACATCTTCTTTCCTTTGACTTTGTACCATGTGTATACTGTGGTCTCTGCTGCAAGGCAAACAGATGCCATCAATGAGACCTAGTCTTTTACACTCTACTTCTGTCTCTTACCACTTCACATCTTACACTGTCACTGTATTTATGTACTTTATCTGTTTGGGCAATTACCTACCTGGCTGCAGAACTCATGATGGTCTTTTCATTACTCATAATTACTACCAGTAATTGATAGTTTACAAACTAAATGAGTGAGTGAATGAATGGGTAAAATCTCAGATTGCAATATTCTGTAGAGAATAGTGCTGTCTGTCTCATATTTTTTATTTTTTATTGTGCATGTGTCTGGAGGGTACACATGTGTGCACATGTGCGAAAGGAAAGAGGTTGGTTGGCATTGACTATTTTCTTCAATTACTCTCCATCTTATTTTTTTTTTTGAGAGGGGCTCTCCTATTGAACCGACAACTCACCAGTTTGGCTGTATTATCAAGTTAGTGAGCCCCAGGAATCCTCTTGACTCTTCCCTAGTTCTTGGATGAGAGGGATGCTCCACCATGCCTGACTTTTTCATGGGTGCTGGGGATCTGAACTTGGGTCTTCATGCTTGTGCGGCTGGCACTTTACCCACTGAGCAATCTTCCAAGGCTCTTGCTTTTAATCTAATAGTCAGCTGAGGTACAAAGAAGCAGAATCGGGCATATTTATTACTTTTATCAGGAGTAAGCAATGCGGCTATAATAGGCTATAAAACCTTTGCCACAGTGCCATCGTTGGTTGAATATATGTAGAATCATGTTGAGCTGCAGAAAATAAGCAGTTTGGCATTGCCTCAGGCTAATCACAGGACATGGTGAGAGCAAGAAAAGCATGTGTGAGGTCAGAGAAAGAAGTGACTAGAACAGGGCCACAGACTTCATGGGCCCAAAGGCTCACCTACTAGAGAAAGTTGAATACAGAAAATACATTTGGTAAGGTGTTGGAGAATAGATGCTCTTGAGAATGTTCCAGAAATATGAAATGTGTTTAAACTTAAAGTAGATTTAACAAGAATCTCATGAAAAAGAAATAAGCCCTGGTAATTGCAGCTCAGCCCAGATGGGGAACAGAGGTGTTCCCAGGGTATCCTAAGTGGCCTTATGTCTTTGAGGACAGGGGCTATATGAAATCTGTTTTGAAGCCCTGAGTCAGCTTGTTGGAGTCAGGGATGACTTTGCAAGGTCGATAGCCAGTGGGTAGAAGTGTGAAGGGGAAGTAAGAGCTAGCAGAAGTTAAGGAGGAGGGAAGAAGATAAGATCAACCAGGTGTGGGGGAGGTGGTGCAGGGAGGAAATGGTCCATCTAAGGACTTAATTTAGTTTTGTTAATGATGACATGTATAATATTCTATCCTCAGGGAGAACTCATGGCATACCCCTTTCTGGTTTCAGAAAGATGGGCCCGAGAATTATAGGGTCATAGCATGTACAGTAAGTACCTTCAGTCATTTAAAACACACTTATATCCTGGCTATCATATGCAAGGCCTTGCTCAAGGCTTGAGGAAAGCCTTGCAGAAGTAGACAAAGGACATAAAAATACCTTCCTTCCTGGGCCTGCATTTTTCAGGAAAATGGCAGACAATGTACAACACAAATTAGTAAAATCTGTACAAAGTCACAGGTGATAAGTGCTAAGAAGGAAAGTGAGGCAAAGAGAGAGGAAGAAAAGTGTGCGAGCTGGGCCACGGTTGCTACTCTGAACCAAATAGCCATGGAAAAGTTCATGTGTGACACTTGAGACAAGAGCTGGAAGAGATGACACTGTTAAGATGTGGTTCTTTGATATTCATGTGAACTTTGCTCCTACCACATCCTGGGGGGCAACGGGCCCCCTGTACATGAGTGCCAAGGATACTCTGTGGCTCTGAGCTTATTAGGGTCTAGGTCATCTTGACACATCCAGGATTTCCTCTGTTTAGAAGCCACCTTCTTGAGACTCTCATTGCAGGCTGATCCTCCCAATAGTGTTTGTCATTACCTTTTCTGTGTGTGGCCAACCCTATGGACAGTGAGCTTCCCTTCTCACTCTTGCACATTACCTGGCTGCCAGCCCCCATCTGGCAGGCTTGAGTCCAGGCTTCTGAGTCAATACCCATTGCAGAAGGGCATCTTTCCCAAATATCCTAACCTCCCATATCTTGTTAAGAAGGCACATCTGATCACAGGAAAAAATTACATGTACATATGTGTGTGTGTGTGTTAGAAAGAGAGAGAGGAGAGAATATGTCGGTGTGTATTTAGCATAGTACACATGCTATAGAGGACATCAGCGAACAACCTGGGGTGTCAGCCCTCATTGTCCACCTTATTTGAGACAGGGCCTCTTCTTGTTTACCACTGTGTATACCAGGATAACTGACCCACACATTTTTGAGAATTCTCCTGTCTTTGCCTTCCATCTCACCATAAGAGCTCTGGTATTACAGATGTAAGCTACCATGTCTGGTTTCTACATGGATTCTGGGGGCTCAAACTCACGTCCTTATACTTGTTCAGCAAGTAGTTTTACACATTGAGCCATCTCCACAGACCTGCATTTTTTTTTTTGGGGGGGCGGGGAGGCAGTGTCCCATGTATTCTAGGCTGGCTTTGAACTCAATGTCTAGCTGAGGCTGGCCTTGGACTCCTGATCCTGCTACCTCAACTTCCCTAGTACTGAAATAATAGGTGTGCACCATCGCACCCATTTCTTCTGATGGGACTGTGATATTGTCCTCTCAGATGCCTGTGTCACACTCTAGAATACTACAGTCTCACTGAACCTATGTGATTGTAGTTCCTGTCATCTACCTGTGCAAAGCACTTGACATGTAGCTAGCGTGGCTGAGGATCTAAAGCCTTAATTTAAAATTTCAACTCAGTATGAATGTACAGTGCCACGAGAAGCTGGTGGCAAAGCACTGTCAGGATTGGACTCTCCCTCACTCAAGATAAAAGTTCTCTTCTTGAATTAACTACAGAACTTGTCTGGTCCGCACCCTTTTGCCCTGCCTCACTCTTCCTTTCCCCTCCATGGTCTCCACTCTGGACTGCAAGGCAGTTGAATTTGGTGCTGTTGTACTTACTAGGTGGCCTTTGCAGTGTTGCCATAGTCCCCTTCTTGTCCACTACCACCTTCTGCTCTTCCCTTTCTCTGAGTTAAATTCTATCCAGCTTTAACTTTAGGCTCAAGCCCTGCTTCCCAGGAAACCTTCCCTGACGCTCCTCCCGGCTCGCTTCATCCTGCCAGTGCTTGGGCCTGTTCTGACGGCACACAGCTTGTGTTTATTCTCCTCCCTTGCATCTATTCTCTGTCATTTCGTGAGAATATACAACATTTCTGCTCTGCTCCTCACTTGTCCCCAGTGTCTGTGAAGAGTAGATGTCCTAACTGTACCTACTAAGTTATATTAGCTGGTGAATTCTGAGGCATTGGGAGCCAGGAGAGAGAATTTGACAGGTCTGTAGGGCTTGCCTGCCCAGTCCAAAAAAAGGCTGCATGAATGTGTTAGGTATCTTCCTATTGTGATGACTGAGGTTGACCATTTTCTCCCATATCTTCTTCAGGGAAGCGATCTGTGACCAGAGGTATGGGTTACATGAAGGAGGAAGGGCTCCACTGAGCATCATGAAAACCTGCTCCAATTGCATAACCTGATGGGGCTGCAGGTCCCCTGAGCTGTGTTTACTTACCAACCTTTAGCAGGAAAGAGTCCCCTCCTACCATGATGGCAAGTGTAACCATTATGACATTTGTCCACCCATTATCTTTTCCTTCCTTTCTTCCTTCTCCCCATCCTGTCTTTCACCCCATCTGCCTTTCCCCCTCTCCAAGTCTCTTTCTTCTTTCAACTGAGGTAGGTTTTATCAAGGCAGGTTCTCACTGTGGCCATAGCTGACCTGAAACTCCCTCGGTTGTCCCAGGCCGGCACCAACCGCACAGCACTCCTCCCACCTCGACCTCCCGAGTGCTGGGGTTAAAGGCGTGCACCACCACACCTGTTTCCTTCCTTCCTTCCTTCCTTCCTTCCTTCCTTCCTTCCTTCCTTCCTTCCTTCCTTTCTTCTTCTTTTCTTCCATGTAATGTGTGTGTGTGTGTGTGTGTGTGTATGTGCGTGTGCATCCATGTATGTATGTGTGTATGTAGGTGGTGCACATGTATGCTGGTGTGCATGCTTGTGTGTGAGCATATGTGAAAGCCAGAGGATAACCTCCAGTATTGTTCCTCAGGTACACTGTCCACTTCTTTTTGAGACAGGCTATCTCATTGGCCTAAAGCTTCCCAGTTAGGCTCACTTGGCTAGGTACAGAGCTCTAGGGAATATCCTGTTTCTGTCTTCCCAGCACTAAAATTACAGGCATGTGCCACCATGCCTGACATTCTATGTGTGTATTGGGGATGATGCACAGGTCTTCATGCTTGCAAGACAAGCATTTTACCAACTGGGGTATTTCTCTAGTCTTTTGACAAGTATTTATTTATTCATTTAAGAGAGACAAACAAACATGTGCATGTGGGCGCACGCGCGCACGCACACACACACACACACACACACACACACACACACACACACACACACGGAGGAGGGATGGGCATGCCAGGGCCTCCTGCTGCTGCAAACAAACTCCATATTCATGTTCTACTTTGTGCATCTGGCTTTACATGGGTCTTAGGGACTCTAACCTAGGCCATGAGGCTTTGTAAGCAGGTGCCTTTAGCCACTGAGTGATCTCGCCAGCTTCTTCCCTAGACTTTTGTTTCAGTCTTTCTAGAACATCAGTTAGTTGTTCAGGACAGGAGGATTATGTCCATCAGACAACTGTCCCACAGGGTTCATTTGGATGAATGTTTTAACTTCCGTATAGGGACAAAGCAGGAATAGTACAATCAGAAACAGGGTAGAGATGGAATAGAGCATTGTCAAAGGGAGAAATATAAGGGACCATTACATATTCAAGGAAATGTTCAACATCTTTAATCATCAGAGAAATACAGATTAAAACAACTCTGAGATTCCATATCACTCCAGTTAGGATGGCATTCATCAAAACCCTGACAACAGATGCTGGCGAGGCTGTGAGGACAGAGGAACCTTTACCCACTGCTGCCAGGGGTGCAAACTTGTACAACCACTATGGAAATCAGTATGGCGACTCCTGAAAAAGATGAAAGTAGAGTTACCATTTGATTCAGCAATACCACTTCTGGGCTATTCCCTAAAGACTCCACTCTTTTTTATTACAGAGATACTTGCTCAGCCATGTTTGTGGCTGCTTTATTCACAATAGATAGGGACTGGAATCAGCCCAGATGCCCATCAACTGATGAAGGCATAATGAAGATGTGGTACTTATTATACACAATGGAATTCTATGGCAAGAAAAAATGAAATAATGAAATTTTCAGGTAAATGTATTGGAGTGGGAAAAAAATCATTCTCTGTGAGGTCACACAGGCAGAGAGCCAAACACTGCATGTACTTTCTTACCTGTACTTCCTAACTGGGATCAAGTAGAGATGAGTGCAAACAGTAGTCAGCACCAGAAATATGGGCACAAAACTAGAATGGGACCAGTAGAGAGAAGAGAGGGGAGCTGTCTGACAAATCAGGAGAGGGCAGAATATTGGGGGTATGGGGTCTTGGAGGGATATGGGCTAGGGAGGGTGGGAAGGGAATTAATTGTTAAGACAACATGAATCAGTTTCATAGAAATCCTAATTCTTCTATCTTTCTGCAAGATATAACCACCAATAAAGGGGGTGGGCATGGAATTTGAACAGAAGGTGGAAAAAACTTAACTTTAAAACCAGAGACTCTGGCCAGTAATTCCCAGGCCCAGAGTTGGGTTGCCCCCCCACAGTGAGCTATTGGCCAGGGAGATTCATGAAGTCCCCCAAACAATGTAGATCATTGCCAAAACACTTGATTACCTGCCAGAGCTAAAAGGCAAGACCCTATTGCTGAAGACACCACAGGCTGTAGTCACAGGACATTGGAAAACCATGCTGGAACCAAAAGGGAAATTAGCTTCCTCCTGGCTAGCCCTCATAGTGCTGGAGAGCCCCAATGGAGCTTCTGGAAGAAAATGGTCACCAATAAGCAGGGGATCCTGCAGACTACAAAAATCAGCCATCAGGACAAGAAGTACACTTGTGCAATAGTGGCACACCTCTGCAGGTACCAACTATTCTCTGATTGGACATGAGGCCCAATCAGTGGGAAAGAACTGGTACTGAAAACCAAACCCCGATTTCCATAGTCAGGAAACTCATGCTTCAGAGAGAAGCGCCCACTGCTCTCTGAAGAAGAAGAGTGGGCTTGCACACCCAAAAGCATCTCAAGGAACTTTGCATACCTCTTTTAACCCAAGGTGCTCTCACTCTTGGTTGGAGAATCTGCTTTATTTTTTAGATGGAAGAGGAAACAGAGGAGAGTTAAGAACCACCAATAAGACAACATGTTCACTGACTGCCCACTGTGAGGCTTGTCACCTCTTCCACATCCGTCAGGGCCCAGGAGAACGTGTAGTGGTGCCATGAACTCTGCTCTCACTGACAGCCCGACAGTCAGCTTCAGGGTGACAGTGGCAGACAGAGTGATCAAGCAAAACGTATCAAATCTGAAATCCCGAGGCTAGAGAGAACTCAACACTAAGTCAGATTGCTAACAAGGCTTCCACGGCTCAGAGAACATTGCAGAAGAGGGGGTGTAAAGTTTGTAAGAGCCACAGAGTGGGTTTAATACCCTGAGGCCAGCTCCCCTCACTGCCCTATAGGGACTGACTGAGGCCTTCATGATCCCACAGTGAATCCCATAATCCCATTGAGGAGGGAGAAGGGCCTCAAGGAAATAGGAACACTGGTAAGGGAATAAAAGCATATATATATGCTTTTATTAAGAATATATATATTCTTTTATTAAGAATATATATATTTCTTTTATTAAGAATAAAGCAGGGGGGTATAGCAGAAATGTAAGTCAAAGTGCATAATAATGGGGCTGGAGAGATGGCTTAGTGGTTAAGGCACTTACTTGTAAAGACAAAGGACCCTGGTTCAATTTCTCAGGACCCACGTAAGCCAGATGCACAAGGTAGTGCACACATCTGGAGTTCATATGCAGTGGCTGAAAGCCCTGGTGCACCTATTCTCTCACTCTATCTCTGTCTGTCAAATAAATAAATAAAGTAAGAAAATATAAGTCAGGAATAAGCTCTATATTCAGGTGTGTCCAGCCTTTTGTCATGGTGACATATTCATACTGGAGAACCACATAGCTGAAGCTACAGAAAGAATCACAAACAATTTCTTAGTAGGGGCTGGAGAGATGGCTCAGAATTTAAAGGCATTTGCTTGCAAAGCATGACAGCCAGGGTTTGACTCTCCAGTACCCATGTCTTGCAGTCAGGTTTGCATTGCTGGTAGAAATCATCTCATCCAGAGCAGCTTTTGGGAAAAAAAGGATTTATTTTGGCTTAAAGACTCAAGGGGAAGCTCCACAATGGCAGGGGAAATCAATGGCATGAGCAGAGGATGGACATCAACCCCTGGCCCACATAAGGTGGTCAATAGGAACAGGAGAGTGTGCCAAACACTGGCATGGGGAAACTGGCTGTAACACTCATAAGCCCGCCCCAACAATACACTGCCTCGGAGGTGTTAATTCCCAAATCTCCATCCACTGGGAACCCAGAATTCAGAGCACCTAAACTTATTGGGATCACCTGAATCAAACCACCACACCATGTAAAGCCAGATGCACAAAATGTTGCGTGCATCTGGAGTTAGTTTGCTATGGCAGAAAGTCCTGGTGTGCCCGTACTCACTCTCATTATGTGTGCCTCTACCTCTGCTATTTCTCTTTCAAATAAATAAATAAATAAATAAATGAATTCTGTTAATATTTTAACTTACAATTTTGTGTTGGGCTATATGTGTGGACATATGTGGTCCAAAGACCACAGGTTGGATGTGACTGCTGGTACAGTAATATTTTCAGCCATAGAGGAAAAACAGTCAACATAAGTATTTCCATTGCCAATGGAAATCCCACTGGCTCATTCTTTAAGCATGAAATAATTACAGAGTAACTTCCTGCTGTGCAGAGCCAGAGAGGAGACGCCCGACAGTGTCCACAGGAGGCATGGAGGGATTTATGATGCATATTTCAACCATGAAGTGGTTCTTGTGACCATTTTGGGCTTAAAATGTTGCTGTGTGACTTTTCCTGGGAAAGCCTGAACAAACATGTATTCACTTTAGATACAGCACCAATGATACTCAAAGGAAACAATTCCACCCAAGCTTTGTGAAGCAATGAGTTTATTGGGGTTACTTACAGAAGTGTGAGCCCTTAGTTTGCTGGAGCCAGAAACCTCATGATGGTCGTTCACAAAGTCAGCTCTGAGTGGCAGAGGACCCCTGGGGGACACTGGCCCTCTGATCAGATACTGCTGAAGGGCTGTGCTGTGAGGGGACATGGCTGGTGCTAATGCAGCACTGTGAATTGTGATGGAGTGATTGAGTGAGAAGCTCATGCTTAGAGATGGACTTGTGCCCCCAAACAGTTATGTGGAACCACATTGCACCCTGGTAGCCTCTGCTTTTCTCATCAGTGAAGGATTAGGGGTGCACGGGATGATATAATACTCAGTGAAAGTCCCCATTCTGCCCACTGTGTGGGAGTGATAAGATGTTCTAAGTGACTATGGGAATTTTGCCAGAACTAATGCCCTGCCTGTTGGAGTGAACAAGGTCTTTATGACAGGGTTAGGTAACTTCCCTCCCATCTTCTTCCTCTTCCCCTCACTCTCTCATCCTTTCCTTTCCTTCTCTCCTCTCCTCCCTCCCCTCCCATCTCCTCCCCCTCCTCTTACCTCTCTCTACTCTCTTACTTCTTGACCTTCCTCTTTCAACTCCCTTCCACTCTCTTCTTTTTTCCTTTTTCCTCTCCTACCTTCCCGCTCTTCCCTTCTTTTCCCTTTTCTATCACTTTCTTCTTTTATGTGTGTGTGGTGTGTATTGTTTGTTGTTCATGCACATATTGCCCACATTAGTATGTGTATGGAGGGGCGTGTTCATACACAAGTGTGTGTGCATGTGTGTGTGTGTGTGTGAGAGAGAGAGAGAGAGAGAAAGAGGGGGGGGGAGAAAGAGAGGATCACATGGGCCAGAAAACAGCTATAGTTGTCATTCTCTAGAATACTGACCCATTATTCTGAGACCAGGTTTCTTATTGGCCAAGAGATCACCACTTATGCTACATTAGCTGACCAGCAAGCCCCAGGGATTCTCTTGTCTCTGCCTCCTGAGCACTGGAATCAGAGCATGTGCCACTCCTTCCACCCCTCTCTACATTTTATGGTTGGGGTGAAGGAGAATATAGGCAGTCAGCCAGGGACAGAGGAGGAAGAAGGAAGAAGGAGGGAGGAGAAGGAGGAAGTTAGGGAGAGGAGGAGGAGGATTTATTTTTGTTCATTGCTTTCCTGCCTTGCTTTTGGGTGTTTCCTCGCATTGCTAATGCATGACATCTCCTTAAGCTCTGAGTCCTTTACTGAATCTTAGTGTCTTCTGACTCCCTATATGGCGAGTCTTTTGATATGGGCTCTCAAGCTTTGGCTCCCACGTGTGTGTGTGTGTGTGTGTGTGTGTGTGTGTGTGTGTGTGTGTGTCTGTCTGTCCAGACTTTTCCCTACATGGGGGAGACTTTCTCCATTTCCCTGCTCCCTTCCCAGGCTGCCTTGGGCTTCTTGCTAGCCCTTCCTCTGGATCTTAATTCTTCCTAAAATACACCTCATAATTCATAACTTATCCTTCTTGGAGTCCATG
The DNA here is from genome assembly GCF_020740685.1 of Jaculus jaculus. Classification (NCBI taxonomy): domain Eukaryota; kingdom Metazoa; phylum Chordata; class Mammalia; order Rodentia; family Dipodidae; genus Jaculus; species Jaculus jaculus. Next base: position 29,298,091 of record NC_059106.1, on the reverse strand, counting down.
TTTTCAATTCTTTGCTAACTTAAAAAGGGGCTCAAAGGTTGGAGGGAGTCCATGAGCCTGGGGGTGTTCTGCATCATTATGGAATTTAGTCCTTCCCTGGACCCCAAATCCTGCATCACGGAGTTTTGCACTCAGGTCCTTCTGCTTGCCTGGCAAATGCTTTACCAGCTGAACCATTCTCCCTGGCAACTGAGCCATCTCCCTGACAACAGGTGAGATTTTTCTTGGGAGATTTGGTGGGGTTTATTCCCCTCTGCTTATTCCTTTTACTCTCTTTGACAAGGAAATGATTAAAAAAAGACTCATGCCTGAAAGAAAAGCAAGCATTTTTATTGCACACTAAACAGTCCCTGAATATCTCCTCTCTTCCCCCAGTGCACAGTGCTTTAGTTAGTGGGGCTCAAGCTGGGAGGACCAAGCCATGGCAGGAGAAATTATGAATTCTCCTGGGAATTCCAGGTGCATTTGGCCATGAAGTACCTGTGCCCGAGTGTTGCCCTGTGGAAGATGCTGGGGACACAACATGAGCTACATCCAGGAAGGAAACCGATGAAGCTAGGGACGAGAGCACCTTGGTTCTAGCTAGTTCTAACTAGGGCAGTAAGGCAAGAAATCCGAATAAACCACATCCAGATTAGATTGCAACCAGCCTGGAATCACTAGCTGAAGTTATAAAGTCTTCTAGATACAATGTTAATATACAACACTTATAACTTGTATGAATGGGCTGAAATCCCACTACTTTGTATGTGAGCCTAAAAATGAATTTTAAAAATATCTAATACATAATCTAAAAATTCACAATTAATTGCATGGTTACAGACTAGCAACAACCAGATATTGAAACAAGAATAGCTGTGAATTGAATTGCAAAAAAATTAGACACTTTAAAAGCTAGATCTTTACTTTGAAAGCTATAAAACGTTGCTTAGAGAAACAAAAGATCTAAATATTCAGAAAGAACTATGTGGGTGAGAAAATTCAAAGCATATTAAGGCTCCTCAAATTCATCTATAGATTCAATGAAATTCAGTTGCAATTTTAGCAGTCTTTACTTGTTTATTTGGTAGTATTTTGTAGAAGTGGGCATACTATTGTCTGGAGCTTGCAGGGTTGAATTACTCAGCTAGTGACTGGCAGAGCTAGGATGCATAAGAGCAAACAAAAGAATAGAAAGGCTTTAGAGCTGGAGGGGGCTTTCATAAGGATCCAATTTAACTTCCACAGAGTAAAAATGAGAGAAGCAAGGTCAGGAGAGAGGAAGCAGCTGCCCAGGGTGTCACTAAAGCTAAATTGCAGCCCCAGACCCTCAGAAGAGCAGTGTCTCCACATCATAATAGAGGCCAGGCAGTCTGAAAAGCCAATGAATAGTCAGCCTTCTTTATTTCTTTTTTTTTTTTTTTGGTCTTACTTTCTTTCTTTTTCTTTTTAAATTATGCCTAAAGGAGATATCTCAGTTAGTAAAGTGCTTGTCTCACAAGCATGAGAACCCAAGTTTCATCTTCAGAACCCAAGAAAAGAAAGCTGGGTTGATGGCTTGTGCTTGTAATCTCAGTGCTGTGTAGGTGGAGAGGAGGATTCCTGTGGATCAACGATCAGATCACTCTAGCCTATATGGAAAGCTCTGGGCCAGTGAGAGACACTGTCTGAGAAAAAAAGTGGGTGGTGTCTGAGGAACAACACCTGAGGTTGTTCTCTCGCCTCCACAAACATATGCTCACACATGGTGTACACACTTGCACACATACAAATATGTAGATGCACACACGGTTATATCTAAAGGATGAATGCCTCTTGTGGTGAGTATATATCCCCGAGTAGTTCACATGGTGGAATCTTGGCCCCTCTTGTGGCACTGTGGAGCTGCTGGGGCCTTTCAGAATTGGAGCCTTGTAGAAGGTGGTTAGGTCACTGGCACTATGTCTGGGAGAGATTGATGTCACTCTGGTAGAGTCCTGGTTAGTTCCTATGAGCATGGTTGATAAAGAAGAGAAGCCTAACCCTTATGTCTTTCTGGCTTCCTGTCAAACCATGTGCTCTCTCCCCTGGCAATCTCTTCTATCTTATGCCATGTGTCATGATGTGCTGTGCCCAAAGGGCTCCTCACTAGAGGCCAAATCAGTAGGCAGGTCCTCTTGACCTTAGACTTTCAGCCTACAAGGCTGTGAGCTAAGTAAACCTTGTCATAATACACTAAAACAAATTTTACTTGAAAATTCTAGAATGAACGCTACCTAAATCTCTGTATGCCAAGTAAAAAAACAATATACCTCACCTCAGTATTTTGTATAGCAATGAAAATAGACCAATATATCCCTTATTATTTTTTCACTGGGTTTATGGCACAGTATAAGAAAACTATTCATCCTTTCTTTCTCAGTTCCAAATGTGAAGATAGCAGACAACTTGTGGCTCCAGGTGGAATGGGCAGTGTGGTAGTTTGAATGCATGGCCTCATAGACTCAGGTTGGCAAGTTAAGTCTCCAGTGAGCAGAGAGCCCTACTGGGGAAAAGTATATCACTGGGGGAAGATCTTGAGTCCTGCCTTAAGATGAATGGAGAATCATTGGAGCTCTGGTGGTTTTGTGGTACTGCTAGCCATTGGTGGTGTCTCTCTGCTTCGATCTGTGAAGGCGAGCCATTTTCCTCCTCCACTGATGGTGTTCCCTTGGAATTTGTAAGTGTATACTTGTTAGCATATACTTTCTGATTGGGTGTTTGTCCCAGCAACATGAAGCTGATTAAGTAGGCAGTATTAAATTATAGTACTGTCGTGTTATTAAAATATCTGATCCTGATGAAAGCAATCGTATCAGGCCTGGACTCATCCTTAGGCATAGAGTAAAAGCCTAAAATCAGACAACCTGAGAATAACTTGGCAGCATAAAAAGGCACAGTGGATGGTGAGCCACAGGGGTCCTGCAGAACATCCTGAGACCCTGTCTGTTGGAGAGCCACTGGCTTTCATGGTGAGTGGGAAAGTGGCAGACATCTCCTACTTTCTCTCCAGCCCCCAGGATGTGGGTCATCAAATATAGGAAGAGCATTTTCTTTAAAGTGCATGATCTAATTTCAAGACAATTATAGACTCATATAAAGCATATGCAGTAATAATACAGATTGTTTGCCCTTCACTAAACTTAAATCTCAGACAACATCATAGCAAGTTACAGTGCAGTACTGTGACTGGGACATTGGTGTGGCTAAAATCTACAGGTCTTATTTAGATTTCTCATTTTATTTATGTGTGTGTGTGTGTATATATTTTACACATATGCAATTAGTTTTATAAAATGATGGCTCATATGTAAGGTCCTGTATAAAACACTTTTATCAGTATAAAGACTCTTTCATGTTGTCTTTAAAAAAAACAATTTACTAGGTGAAATTCACATCAAACATACCTTGTCATTTTAAGTGAACTTTTGACATGGCCCCATCATTATGGATATTTTTCTTCTTTTCTAGACCTTTCTCTCCCCTTCCCTTCCTTCTCTCCCTTTTCCCTTTCTTTTCTTCTTCCCTCCTGTTCTTCATTTATTTCAACATTTTCTTTTCTTTTAAAATATTTTTTATTTTTATTTATTTGAGAGAGAGAGAAAGAAAGAGAGGAAGATACAGAGAAAGAATGGGTGGCCAGGGCCTCCAGGTGCTGAAAACAAACTCTAGACTCATGTGCCACCTTGTGCATCTATCTAGCTTACTTGGGTATGGGGAATCAAACCTGGGTCCTTTGGCTTTGCAGGCAAGCACCTTAACTGCAAAGCCATCACTCCAACCCTCTTTTTCATCTTTTTTATTAGTGCATTTGTACTTTTTAGTACTGCAGGATGTTTTAGCCTCCATAGGATGCTTTTGTCCTGGTCCTAGAATCTTCCATTAATCTAAGGAGACCAAGATCCTCTTACTAGTGATGGTATGAGAGCTGTGATCTAGGTGGCAGGTACACTCATTGCTCCTGACAGTCTTTTTTATTTTAGAGAGAGAGAGAGAGAGAGAGAGAGAGAGAGAGAGAGAGAGAGAGAGGGAGGGAGGGAGGGAGGGAGGGAGAAAGAGAGAGAGAGAGAGAGAGAGAGAGAGAGAGAGAGAGAGAGAATGAGAATGAGAACGAGAACGAGAACTGGCACACAAAGGCCTCAGCTACTGTAATCTAACTCCAGATGTTTGCACCACCTAGTGGGTATGTGTAACCTTGTGCTTGCCTCACCTTTGTGCTTCTGCTTTATGTGGGATCTAGAGAGTCAGACATCGGTCCTTTGGTTTTGCAGGCAAGCACCTTAACCACTAAGCCATCTCTCCAGTCCTTATTAATTAATTAATATTATAAGTGTTTTGAGGTAGGGTGTTACTCTAGTTTATGTAGTCCTGGAATTCACTATGTAGTCTCAGGGTGGCCTTGAACTCACAGTGATCCTCCTACCTCTGTTTCCCAATTTCTGGGATTAAAGGTGTGAGACACCATATCTGACTGATTTTTATTTTTATTTTTATTTTATGTTAGAGGGGGTGGGGAGAGGGGCTAGGCTCCTGGCACTCTTAACAGACACAACAAGGCAGTGTTCCTTTCTGTGTATGACGTCTGTATGTACATTAAGCTAAGCAAGGGGTCATGCTGAACTTCAACTACTTTTCTTTCCCTGACTCATCTGTAAACTCCCTTCAAAACAGCAAGACCTGGTTCCCTCCACCTTCCTTCCTTTAAGTGTTCACTTATAGTGGTTGTATTCATCTCTCTCACAGCCATCAGGGTACCTGTAATGCACGGGGTGGGGGGGGCTTCATCAATCAGCACCTATGCAAATCTTTCTGCTTTTAGACATCCAGAGTCTCTCATTTTGTTGTTTGGATTCCGTTCAGTGAGGCTGTTTCACACATTAGCAAGACAGCTTCTTTTGCAAATGATCTGTACTTGTATCTTAGGATCCCTTACCTCCTAATAATTATTTTAGAATTTCACACATTTTCCTTTTCATGTTCTAGATTCCATGTGCTTGAAACATATTTAATATCATGTCTCCATTATTTCATAATCATAGACAATATCCTAGCTTTTAAAAGCCCAGGTCTCACCTATTTCCCCTCTTCTCTCAGACCACTGTACATTAGTGGATTTTTTTTTTTTTTTGGTCATGTAGTTTTTTCTTTTTAATCATGTCATGTAGTTTGAGTGATAGAGTATGCAACCATTTTAGAACTGGATTTTTCACTAACCAACATGTATTTAAGATTCATCTATCTATTTCATGGTTTAATATCTTATTTCTTTTTATTGTTGAATCATTTTCCACTCTATAGATATGTCACAGTTCATTTATCCATTTGCTTATTAAAGAATATCTTGGTTGCTGCTTGGTTTTGGCCATTATGAATAAGGCTGCTATAAAAATCTGTGCACAGATATTTTATGATGTTATAAGTTTTCAATTACTTGGTAAATATCTTAGTGTTATTTCTGGACTGAGCTGTCTGAAACAATACCTAATTGTCTTCCACAGTGCTCTATCATTTTGCCTTTATGTAGCAATGAGTGAGAGCTGCTCATTAAAAACTTTTTTAGCCATTCTAATGAGCATGTAGTCGTCTTTCATTTTAGTTTGCTATTTCCAATATTAAATTGTAATTGAACATCTTTTCATGTGCTTGTTTACCATTTGTAGGGCTTTTGTGGTGAGATTTATGCTCAGGTCCTTTGCCTAACTTTTTGCTAGGGCTTTTGTTTCCATTTTACATATTTTTGTATATTTTATATATGTCTTTTACACAGTGCAATATGTGTTTTACTAATTTTTAAAATAACCTGTGTCTTTTCTTTTGATTCTGTTAATAGTGTCATTTACTGAAAGAAAAATGTCCACTTAACCCAGATTTTAGCTTTTTACTTCATGGATTCTGTTTCTAGTGTTATATATATATTACTCACCAAACCCAAGGTCGTCCAGATCTGTGTGCACTTGCTTTGTGCTGATGTGGCATGGGAGTGGGAGGAGAGGCATGAACATTGACATGTGAGGGCTGGGAAGTTGGCTCAGACAATCAAGTGCTTGCCTCTGAAGAATTAAGACTTGTGTTTGATCCCCAGAACCATGTAAAAATGCAGACATGGTGGTATGTGCCTGTAATCCCAGTGGTAGGGAGATCCCTGAAGTTCACAGGCCAGCGGAGTCTAGCCTAACTAGCAAGCACTAGGTCAATAAGCGACCTTGTCTCAAAAAAAAGTAGGTGCTATTTCTGAGGAACACCTGAGGTGGACCTCTGGCCTCCATATGCATGTGCACATGAACATGCACATACCTACACACACACACACACACACACACACACACACACACACACACACACACAAGATATTAGCATATGAAAGGAACCAGTAATAGTAAAAAAAAAAAAAAAAAGCCTGGAAACCTCCAACCAAATGCTACAGAGCCTGTGTGGCATCCAAATATAGGAGAAGGCAGGCACTGTATAAATACCTTGTAACCCTGCGCCTCAGAGCCTTTGAGCTTCTAACTTTTTCCAGCTCTCTGGCAAATTCATCTCACAAAGGCTGTTTTTCTTAATAAGCTATCTCTGTTTCTACCACTATCCATGTGTCTCTGGCTCAATTCCTAGTTCTGAGACACAGAAACTAGGAACTTCCAGGGGGTGCCCTTTGGAGCTCAGTCCCTGCCTGGAACACTGAGCTGAGGGCATGAGTGATGCCATTTATTAACACTAGCTGCCATCTCCACTGTTCCTTGTGCTCCTGGGCTGTGGTGGACCTCTGTGAATTCCACATCAGCTGTGTACTGAATGCATATACCAAAGTCTTCCTTACCCTGGCAAAGCTGGGAGCAAGGGGTCTCTTCCTTATCATCTGACACTGTGCCCGGGAAGCCAGAAGGTGTCTTCTTATTTGGCTTGGGGCGGGACCACATTCTTCTTGGAACAAGGAACCTGTCGTTTCTGATGTTCACACAGGAACTTGTTGGCAGTTGTTGCTGAATGGGTGTGTTTATGGGGAAAGGATGGCTCAGGGCTTTCTTATCTGCTGTATTGCTGACATCATTTATGTTGCTTGTTATGCATCTTGGCAGGACAGACAAGGTACCAACTTAAATCCTGCTGCACAGTTTTTGAACATTAGCCTCTAACTACTTTTCTGGGGGTGTGTGCAGAGGGTCTGTCACTGGCCTGGAAATCATCTAGTAGAGCAGATTGGGTGGCCACTGAGCACAAGGGATTCTCTTGTTTCTGTCTCTCCTGCTCTGGTATTATGCCAAAATATCCAGTTTGTGTGTGTGTGTGTACTGGGGATCTAAATTCAGGTCTTCATGTTTGCAAAGCAAACACTTTACCCACTGACACATCTCTAAGCCCCCTGTAAGGTCGTTTCTGCTGCATTCTTATTTGGAATTCAGAGTGAAGTTCTTACAACTGGGGAGCATCATTTTATAGCAATGGGTGGCTGAGGAGTGCATACCATGTTCTATAACAGCCAGATCTGCTGAATATTGGGTCCACATAAAATGGGGGGGTGTCTGAGGTTTTTGGGGTCTTACTGGATGCTCCCCTCATCCAGGGGACATTCTGAAGTGGCCAGTGCTTGGCCACTTGGAAGAACCAATCATTCTAAGCAACATTTCTGAGAGGTTGCTCTCTGCCAGGCAGCATGGTGAATTCTTGGCACACATCACACCTGTCCTCATCTTGTCAACGTTTGCCAGTAGAACTAAAGGCTTGCTGTTATCACCTGGTGGTTGACAGCCCCTTATTGCAATTTGTGGTCCCTGTCTATCCTCTGCCAGGTAACTCTGAATATGTACAAAATGCCTGAATTCTCTGGAGGGGCCACTCATTCTAGGTTCTCTCTGGCCTAGGAGCTCAACTTGGGCCACAAAGATGTCATCACTTGTGTGTGTATGTGGGTATGCTTACATGTGTATGAATAGTATATGTATGTGGGTGTGCATGCACATGTGTGGAGACCAGAGGTTGACACCAAACATCTTAAATCGCTCTCCATTTTCTTTACAGAGGCAGAGTCTTTCCCTTGAATCTAGCACTCACTGATTTGGTTACTCTAGCTACCTGGCTTGCCCTGGTATCCCTTCTGTCCGTTATAGTTTCCTTCTTGTGGCTGGGACAAAACACCCAACCAAAAACAGCTGGTGGGAGGAAACATTTTCATTTTGGCTCATAGCCTTGAATGGAAGCTTCATAGTGGCAGGGAAAAAAATGGTAGAGCAGAGTCATCACCTCCCAGCCATCAGCAGATGGAAAACAGCAGCAGGAGAGTGAGCCATGCTCTGGCAAAGGGGAGCTGTTTATCACACCCCTAAGTCTGCCTCTAGGAATGAACCTCTTTCATCAGGGCTCTGCTTCTTCTTCTTCTTTTTATTTTATTTTATTTTTTTGTTTTTTGTTTTTTTGAGGTAGGGTCTCACTCTGGTCCAGGCTGACCTGGAATTAACTCTGTAGTCTCAGGGTGGCCTCAAACTCATGGCGATTCTCCTACCTCTGCCTTTCAAGTGCTGGGATTAAAGACGTGCGCCACCATGCCCGGCTTGGGCTCTGCTTCTTAAATCACTGTTATCTGGGGATCAAGCATTCAAAACACATGAGTTTATGGTGGACATTTGATTTAAACCACCCCTCTACCTTCTGAACCCTGGGCCACCATGCTACCTGACATTTACAAGGGTGCTCAGGACTAAACTCCAGGCCTCATATTTGTGTGACAACAGATTAAGCTATGAAGCCATCTCTACAGCCCCATGGGGTGCTTTTGGGTCTTCACTGGAGCTGGAGCTTTGTTTGGGGGTCAGCTTTGTTGTCCTTGGATCACATTTATCTACTCTGCTGGCCTCCCCTCTTCTTGCTGAGCAAGGAAACCAGTGCCTCCTCTGTTTACCCAAAACATAACAAATGCCAAGGTCAGGCATTTTGAAGGCTGGGTACAACCTGGGAGATCTGAAAGTTGAAGAGGCCAGCTGCATGCTCATCTACATGCACGTGTAAAACAGACACGGGAAGAGGCACAGGTCCTGTTTGTCATGGCACAGCTCAATTTACTGTAGAGAACCATTAAAGTGATACTTTCTGGTATAAACCTTTTGAATTTTGCACTTAAAATTCCTAATCATAGACATATATGCCATTTTCTAACTCAATTAATCATAAGCAAACATGAAAGCTGGGTTGAAGTGATTGCATAGAGTATAAAGCACTTCTTGTACAAGTGTGAGTATCTGAGTTTGTATCCCTAGGACCCATATAAAGCCAGACATGGTCGTGTATATCTGTAATCCTAGCACACCTACAGTAAGGATGGAGCTGGGAGAATCCTTGAAATCAAAGCTTGTAAGCCAACTAGATTGTGTTTGCCACAGTGAGCAACAAGACATCCTGCCTCAGACAGGATGGAAGGAGAGGACTGACACCCGTGACTGTCCTCTGACTTCCACATGCAGGCTGTGGCACACACATGCCCAAACACACACACACCATAAATGCATAATCAAAAATATAAGATTAAAAACTGTGAAACTAGACACCATTCATTCTTTTAATTTAATTTAATTTATTTGAGAAAGAGAGACAGAGAGAGAAAAAGAGAGAATGTATGGGTGCATCAGGGCATCTAGCCATTGCAAATGAACTCCAGATGCATGCTCCACCTTGTGCATCTGGCTTATGTGGATCTTGGGGAATCAAACCTGGGTCCTTAGGCTTTGCAGGCAGGTGCCTTAACTGCTAATGCATCTCTCCAGCTCAACACACTATTGAGTCTTCATCCAGAATCCCTTACTGGGAAGCCTTCTTGCTTGTTTGGTGCCATCTTGCAAGGGTTAATTTATGTCCACCACAAAATCCTCCATACTCGTGAGTCTCCAGGGTTCCATTAACATGATCAGGCCAGCAGAAAAGGAAGAATCCAACACTCTGAGGCCCCACATCTTCTGAGTCTCATGGTCTTTCCCTAAGACATTCCTGACTCTTTTCAGATGGTGTCTTGTATGAAGTTCTTTTTTTTTAAATCAAAAATTATTAAGGGGGCTGGAGAGATGGCTTAGCAGTTAAGTGCTTGCCTGTGAAGCCTAAGAACCCCAGTTCGAGGCTCAGTTCCCCAGGACCCAAATTAGCCAGATGCACAAGAGGGCGCATGCATCTGGAGTTCATTTGCAGTGGCTAGAGGCCCTGGCATGCCCATTCTCTCTCTCTCTATCTGCCTCTTTCTCTCTCTGTCTGTCACTCTCAAATAAATAAATAAAAAATTATTTAGGGGCCTGATAAATGACTCAGTAGTTAAAGACACTTGCTTTCAGGGCTAGAGAGATGACTTAGCGGTTAAGACACCTGCATGCAAAGACAAAGGATCCAGGTTCATTTCCCCAGGACCCACGTAAGCCAGATGCACAAGGTGATTCATGCATCTGGAGTTTGTTTGCAGTGGCTGAAGGCCCTGGCATCCCCATTTTCTATCTACCTCTTTCTCTATCTCCTGCTTTCAAATAAATAAATTAGAAAAGATGCTTGCTTGCAAAGCCTGATGACCTGAGTTTGATTCCCCAGTACCAACAAAAAGCCAGATGCACTATGTGGTACATGTGTATGGAGTTCATTTGTAGTAGCAAGAGCATATGCTCTCTCTCTCAAATAAATAAAGATTAAAAATATTTTTTGTGTGTGTGCACAAATGCATGCCTCACCTGCACACATCAGGGTCTCTTAGCACTAATTGAACTTCAGATATTTGCATCACTTGGCTTAACTGGGTTGGCTTGGGAATTGAACTAAGGTCTGCGGGCTTTGCAAGCAAATGCCTTTAATCATGGAACCATTCTCCAGCATTTATTTATTTATTTGTGAGACAGGCAGATACAGAGCGGGAATGGGTGCTCCAGGCCCTCCAGCCACTGCAAACGAACCCCAGGTGCAGGTGTCACCTTGTGTATCTGGTTATGTGGGTTCTGGGGAATTGAACCTGAGTCCTTTGGCTTTTCAGGTAAGTGCCTTAACCACTATGGCATTTCTCCAGCCTGAGCTCTTCTCTTTAGTTCCATCGAGGAGTTGGTCTCAGATTGACGAGACGTGGTGACAAACAGAAGAAAGGCTGCCTCTCACCTGGTTAGAAAGCGCGAGACTGTGGACAGCTCGGCCAGACCACATTTGACCTTATCAGTTTTGTTGCTTGGTTTCAGCCAGCTGCTACTAGGCTTCTAGATAATACTCTCTGTTTTACAATGCTTTGCCCATGTCTTTCCCAGCAGATGGTCCTGTAATATCCTGGGGTAACATGCTCAGGTTCCTAAATCCCTCTGCCAGGTTACCGGTGGCTCCTCTTTCCCACCAGCTGTTGCTGGGGCCAGCTGAGCTATTTATACCCTGCCAGCTAGTAGCTTTGGCACACTGCACAGTAAGCAGTCTGATCCTTGGCTGACTCTTCTAGAAGTTGGTGCTATAGGAAGTGGGTATCTAGGAGCTTTGGGGGATGGCGCCTGGATGTTTGCTATGAGTTTGCCCAGTGCCTTACTTTCTGGATCACGCACAGGTTTTCCGTCCTAAACGTGTGTGTTTCTTGATCAATGTATCCTGAGGTACTTTAAGTTTCTTAAACGATTGCAGTGATAAGCAACAGTCTTGGTACTGAGGCACCCTTCAGTTCCTGCAGCAGGGCAGTAATCAGGTAAAAGCACGTGATAAGGTTGGGGGGATGACTCACTGGGTAAAATGCTCACCTGAGCTCAGATCCCCACAGCTAGTATAAATCCAGATGTGGTAGTGTATCCCTGTAATCACAGAACTTTTAGGACAAAACGGGAGGAAGCAACAAAAGAATCCTAGAAAGCTGATGGGCCAGTGGCAAGTAATGAGAGACCCTGCCTCAGAAAAGCTGAACGGTGAGGACTGACCCCTAAGCTGTCCGCTGACCTCCACACGTGCCCTGTGAGCCTGCATTCACACATATCATGCATAAAACAATTGTTAAAATTATTTATTTATTAAAGACACTACAAGGCATAGGCTGGAGCCTTCAGGATATGGGCCTGAGCTGCCAAGCATGGCTAAGGACCCCTGGGCTACAGGAGGCCACTTGTGCTCCAAGCCTGGCACACCTGAACTTAGGCTTTGCCCATAGCTAGTGACCTTTGGCCAGTTGCCTAGGAACCTCTTTATCAGCCAGCAGCCTTCACAAGCCCATCCCCTTGCAACCCTCTTCCCACCTCTATGTAGATCTCTTGACTTCCTATGTGCTGGAATGAATGTTGCTAGGCATTGCTAGCAACATTTTAACCCACCAATCCCCTTAGGACTCTCTTCCCATTCTCAACTGCTTGTAAACCCATCTTCCTGACAAATAAATGAGTTGTTCACTGAGACTGTTCCCCGTCGTGCTCATGGTGATTCAAGACTCTGCTCTCCATGGTTGCCTGGATGCATTTGGGGAACCACAGCCCCGAGGATCCCAGGGACCCACGAGAGAAAGAGGGAGAGAGAGAGAGAGAGAGAGAGGGAGGGAGGGAGAGAACGGGTGCACCAGGATCTCTAGCCACTGCAAACGAACTCCAGATGAATGTACTACCTTGTGCATCTGGCTTATGTGGGTACTGGGGAATCGAACATGGGTCTTTAGGTTTCTCAGGCAAGTGCCCTAACTACTAAACTCTCTCTCCAGCCCATATACAAATATTTTTAATGGAGCTAACTAGGAGGCTCTTAGGTCAGTTAACCTATGTTAAACTTAAATAGTTCAAATGTGATACCCATCACCTTTGTCACCTGTTTTCCTGTCTCCACTGTCATCTCTGCTGCCATCAACTACCACTACTATATAGCCCATCTCAACTTCAAAAGTACTGCCACTATCATCATTAATATTATCCCTCCTAGCTGTAAGACAGATTGCTACACACCACAATCAACAGCAGTGCTCACCTCAACTTCATGGTTAGGTCATCACTACCAACTCATGCCCATTTCCACGAGCTTCCATTACCACCACTGTGGTTAAGGTCCCTTCCTATATATAAATGACCCAGGATACCCTTTTTTCCTAAAGTACAACTCAGGTCTGCATAAAGCCTACCTCACTTAAATGGCAGGGATGCCTTCAGATGTTAACTGGGATGATGATAATGGAGAAATGTTGACAGGCCCCTTATGGTGCAGCCTTAAATGCTGTACTTTTTCAGTAGAGTGGTGGGTGATGGATTACAGTATCCCCCTTAGTACTCAAACCTTTTATACAATATGGCCTATTATTTTCTTATAGCTTATGCACACCCCCATGTACTAATTTCTTTTTTTATTGTCATAGCAAGACACTTGATAAAAGAAACTTATGGAGGCTTTATTTTGGCTCATAGTTCAAGAGCAAAGTGTGGGGGTTAGGAACTGGAAGCAAGTAGCTGGTTGCTTTCAGTCCACTGTCATGAAGCAGAGAATAATGAACTCAGGAGCTCAGCTAGCTTTCTTCTTTTGATATAGTCCTGGGCCCTTGCCTATGGACTGTGCCACCCACAGTGAGAGTGGGTCTTCCCACCTCAGTTAACCTAATCTAGAAACTCCCCCATAGACTTGCTCAGAGATTTGTTTCCATGGTGATTCTAAATCCTTTCATGTGTATAACCAAGATTAATCACCACACCCCCTAATATCTCATGTAATATCTATATTATTTGATATAAATACACCTATTTATATAGAATTTGCTTAATAAAAACTAAAGGTGATTGAAAGTTATTTTGTTAGTTAAGAAGGTTTCAAAACAGTGATGTGACAATCCAAAGACTCACAGGCTCAAATGTCAATGGTAACTTCCTGGATATATCAAAGGAGAATCAAGGTGATCTGAGCCAGATGCCTGGGGAGAAGAGACAGAATAAAGAAGAGTCTTCCATAGAGTCATGGTTGGCAGATGAAAAGACCCAGATACAGAAAGACCATGACTTGGAGCTGGGGACATGGTGCAGGGGTAAAAGTACCTTCCGTGCAAGCCCAATAATTAAGAGTTTGCATCCTCAGACACTGCCTAAAGCCAGATACAAGCACAACATCTGTCTATCATCCAATGGGAGGCACAGCCAGGAGAATCCGAAAGCTCACTGGCCAACTGGACTTGCATTCATAGCAGCAAAACAAGAGAGACCCTGTCTCAAATAAGGTGGAAGGGGAGGACTGACACCTCACAGTTGTCTTATGTCTTGTTTGTGCACATTGCATGCGTGCAGACACACACACACACACACACACACACACACACACACACCATATATACATATGCCCAAACAAACACCCACAAGAGTATGACTTATGTGAGAAAAAGAAGAATGGATGTGACAGAGCCCCTTGGCCTCTGAGCTATCCTCTCTTCACTTACTAAAGGGGTAAATAATACAGCCTGCATTGTTAGCATCAAGAATAAATAGATGATATATTTTTAGCCCATGGCAGAATATGTAACACATACTTTGTGTTTAAAAAGGAAGAGTTGCTATTATACTTCTGTCTCCAGAAGCCTCTCCCTGTCTGCCTCCTCTACCTACAAAAAGTGGGACCAGGCTAAAAATCTCCAGTCCAGGCAGCCAGTGGAATGTATTAGGCTCAATGAGACAGGAGGGCTATAATGACTTTTATAAAGTGGCTAACTGGGAATGGAAAGGCACAAGATGGCAGATGAAAATCAAGTTACTAAATTACATTTTTCTTAGAAACTGTGAGAAGTCATGTTGAGGCAGGCAGCCCGATACTGCTAGATAAATAAGATATATGAATTTTTATTCATGTCCTATCAGACATTATTAATGAAAACATACCTTTTGGGCATTTGCTAACTCTTTCCTGAAAGATTGTTCCTATTTCTTGGAGATTTTTTATTTTGCTATTAGAAGAATGGGAGAATTTGATATCCCTGGCCATAAAACTTTAAGGGACTGAAAACAGAACCATTGCCTTTGATAATAAAGCCTCACATTAAAAAATTTTCATATACATCTTCTATGGTTTGAAATGTGTCTCCTCCAAAATTCATGTTGAAATTGAACACCCAGTAGAGTAGCATTATAAAACTTAATCCCCAATGCAGCAGAGCCCTCCTAAATGGTGGTGTAGTTTGAATTTGAAATGTTCCCCTCAGGCTCAATATGTTCCAGCACTGGGCTGCCAGCTGGTGGCGCTGCTATGGATGGCTCTAGAACCTTTAGGGTGTGGAATCCCACTGGAGAAAGTGGGTTGCGGCAGCAGACATGGAGATATTTAGCCTGGTCCCACTTTTTGTTCACTGTGTTTCCTGACCATGGATTCAATGTCATCAGTGCCCTCTGATTCCATTGTCAAGCCTTTCCAGTGATGGCAGCTTTTATCTCCTTGGAGTATAAGCTCAAATAAACCCTTAAGTTGCTTCTTGTCAGGTATTTGGACACAGCAATGAGAAAGGTAACTAATACAGATATTACTGGTCCTTCTAAATGACTTGGGAGAAGTGGCTCTTCCTCACCCTCCCACTTTTTCTGCCTTATTGATGTCCATGATAGGGTCCATCATCAAAGGTCAAGTTGCCATTTTGGAAGCAGAACAGTGACTTGATCTTAGAGTCTCTGCCTCCAGAACTGTGGTGGACTTCTGTTCTTGATTAATTAATTTTATTATGGCAGCAGAAACAAAGAAAAGCTAGCAGGTGATTGATTTCATGGTGGATCTACTATGAACAACACAGAGTCTTGTACTTTGGTCACTGTCAGTTGATCTTAAATTTGACCTTGAATCTTGACCAGGAGGAATACCATTCTATAGCTTTAGCCAAACCCCACATATACAAGGGTCAAGCCAGCATCTCTCTGAGTGAATGAGTCAGGGTGTAAAAGCTGGCATTTGCTTATTTCATAAAGACACATTCACCATATTTTCCCCACTGATTTTATTTGCTTCAGTACTAAATGTCTGGGAAAGCACCATCTTCCGGGTTTGGCTCCTTCTCTTCCATAAAGAACACTGAGGGGGCTGAGGAGATAACCCATTCAGTAAAATGCTTGTTTCACAAACTTGAGGACCCAAGTTTGATACCAAGAACCCACATGAAAGAAGCTAGTATGGTGTCGCTTCTTGTCATACAGCACTGTGGAGGCAGAGAAGAGTGGGTCCCTGGCACACACTGGTCAGCGGCCTGTCTCACTTTTAAGATAAACACATTAGGTTGTCCTCTGGCTTCTGTACATCTGCATGTGCACCTGTACACGAACACACACACACGCATACACACATACATGCACACTCGCGCACACAAACACACACACGCTGCTGGCTGGTCTCATTGCTTTTGGACCTGTGGTGAAGCAGCACATTGCACAGAGCACAAGCTGCTCCTCTACTGGTTTCCAGAAAATGAAAGAGAAGAGACAGAGATTCCATGGTCTCTTTGAGGGTACACCTTCAGTGGCCCAAGACCTTCAACTAGGCTCTGCCTCTTAAAGGTCCCACCATCTCCCAAGAGCACAAAGTTGGGAACTATGCCTCCTTTTAACACATAGACCCATGGGACATTGGTATTCTTTAATGCCTCTTACTGAAGTTTATGACTTTATCCATACCTTTCAGGTGCATATTTTGTTAGACTTATTCTTTTAGACTTTAAATTCTTGAGATAATCTTTGTATGTGTGTGTGTGCATATGTGGTACGCTGTTCTGTGTATGTGTATGCATGTGTGTGTGGAGGCCAGAGATCAACATCTGGTGTCTTTCTTGATTGCTCTTTGCCATATTTCTGGAAACAGGGCATCTCACCTCACTTGAACCCAGAACCCACTGATTTGGCTCATCCTAGCTAACCAGCTTGTCCCCCAGGATCCCTCAGCTCTGTCTGCAAGTGCTGGGATTATAGGAAGGCTGCTATGGCTGCCCAGCAGTTATTTGAATGCTGGAGTTCCAAACTCAGGTTTTCCCACTTGCATAGCCAGGGCTTGACAAACAAAATCTCCCTAAGCCTTAAGTAATGCTTTTAAAATCACACACACACACACACACACACACACACACACACACATTAGCATTGTAGTTAGTATACTGTAGACAATTTTAAATGCCAATCTTTATCCAATAATCTACTTAATAAGAAAGTTATATTAAATTCTTGTATGAGTGAAGGAATTTTCTCTGTATTTTTAGCTTGATTGAACTTTTTATAGTGAAAATAGTAAAATGTACTTAAAATTTATTTTTCATTTACTTTTATTTATTTATTCAAGAGCAACGGAGAGAGAGAGAAAGAAAGAGAGAGAGAGAGAGAGAGAGAGAGAGAGAGAGAGAAAGAATGGGTGCACCAGGATCTCCAACCACTGCAAACGAACTCCAGACGCGTGCGCTCCCTTGTGCATCTGGCTAATGTGGGTCCTGGGGAATATTGAACAGGGGTCTTTAGGCTTCATAGGCAAGCGCTTAACTGCTAAGCCATTTCTTGAGCCCAAATGTACTTTTCTTGTATTTAATAGATAGGCCTTTGTTTTTCTCTTTGTTTACAAATTTCATTCATTGATTTTTTAAATCTTGAATCAGCCTCACATTTCTAGGATAATTCCTGTATGGCACATTTATACATTATTGAATTCAGTTTGAGAATACATTTTAAGGGCTTTTAATGTCTAGTTTCATGAAGGAAAGAGTGTCTGTCTTTTTCTTTTCATCTGTGGTTGAATTTGGCATCTCCACTATCCCAGTTGTGAGCCCATTACTTATTCCCTGGATAAGTTTGCATAAAATTAGAATTGTGTATTTCTTGTATATTTTATATACCTCCATGGAACCCTGCCAGTCTGATGTATTCCCTTGAATTACTGTTCCTGTTTAATGGTTATAGGGCCATTTAAAATTTATGTGTTAAAAATTCCTCTAGCATTGATAAATTACATTCTTATGAATATACATGTTTCATAAGTTTTCAAGCTGATCGACACAATATTGTCCAGAGTATCTTACCTTTTAAATAACTGTAGCTTTTAAAGTTAATTTTTGTTTTATTCCTTAATTATGTGTTCCTGCCTTCATTTATGGTATTCTCAAAGGATTGTTTTTTTTAAAAAATTTTTTTTTAAAAAATTTTTATTTATTTATTTATTTGAGAGTGACAGACAGAGAGAGAAAGAGGCAGATAGGTAGGGAGAGAGAGAGAGGGGGGGGGGGGGGGAGGGGGGGGATGGGTGCGCCAGGGCCTCCAGCCACTGCAAACGAACTCCAGACACGTGCGCCCCCTTGTTCATCTGGCTAACGTGGGTCCTGGGCAATTGAGCCTTGAACTGGGGTCCTCAGGCTTCACAGGCAAGAGCTTAATCACTAAGCCATTTCTCCAGCCCAAAGGATTGGTTTTTGATGTTGTTTTTCTGTCTATTGCATACTACTACTTTTCCTTAAATTTGTCTTCATATTTAATAAGTACTGATCCATATTCTCTAGGTATATTCTGATGTCTCAACCAACTGTTTAGTTTATTAAATTATAGTGTTTTATGTTATATTAATATTCAAGGTTATAAATTCAAGGTTATAAAACTAACAATTTACTCCATTTTGATATGCAGTCTTTTATAATAATATTAAATTTCTTCTTTAACTTGCATGTTATTGAAAACTATGCTATTGAATTTATTATCATTATGTTATCCATATTCAACTTAATTCCCTTGTAATTGGGAAATAGACTCTGTCAATTGGAGGAACAGAAAAAAAGAAAGAAGGGATGGACAGAGGGTTTAGTGATTAGGGTGCTTGTTTGTAAAGCTTAAGGACCCAGGTTCAATTGCCCCAAACCCACACAAGCCACACGCACAAGGCTGCTCACGTGTACAAGGTGGTGCCTGCATCTGGAGTCTGATTGTAGTGGCTGGAGGCCCTGGTGTCCCTATTGTCTCCCTCTCTCTCACAAAGAAAGAAAGAAAGAAAGAATGAGCATAGGGAGTGGAAGGGTCCTTGGTGAGATGGAGGACAGGGAAGGTAGGTTACACAAAACTAATGACAATATGAATCAGTACCATAGAAATCTTCTTTCTGGATAGCATTCTACAAGATACAGCCCTCAATAAGGGCAGGGGTGGAGACCCTAGGCAGCTTAATTCTGGAAGCATGGGTTTGGCTGGTAAATCCTAGGTTTGAATTGGGTTACCCCTCACAGCTGTTGGTTTAGGAGACCCATCAGGTCCCCCAAATAATACTGGCTATTGCCAAAGGACTTGGTTACCTGCTAGAGCTAAAGGTAAGACCCTGTTGCTAAAGACAACACAACCTGTGGTCACAGGACATAGAGAGACCACTCTGGAACTGAGAGGGAAGGTACTTCTCTCCTGGTTAGCACCTCATAGTGCTAGCAAGTGCTATGGAAGCTGGTGGGGGACAATGGTAATCAACAGCACGAATAAGCAGGATATCCTGCAAATTATGAAATCAACCAGCCAGGCATGACTGCATACAGGTGTAGGAGAAGCATAGCCAGGTGGACCCTGGGAGGAGGCCCTGAGATTGCAACACGTGCGCTACTGCTACTCCCCCCGTGACCTAAACCCTGCCTGAACACGCGGAGACCGCTGACGCAGGGAACGAGCCAATGAAAAAGGGACAACACAACGCCAAACAAGGAGAGGACCAATGGGAAGCGGGGAAGGGGTATGTCGAGATGTCTGTTTGCCTCAAGGAGGGAGTCTGCTTCAGCTTCTGACCCCCCAGGTCTGCGTCGTTGACCCTGTGCCTTCCTCCCCCCGCCCCCAAGGGCTGTTTGGGGGATCCAGCAAGCGCTGGTGCCCAGCGTGGGGCCCCTTCCCTGTGCCGGCGCGCGTTCTGACCTCACGTCTTGGGTCCTGGTCTTTACTCCCTGTAGCCAGCCGTACGGGTGTCTTCTCCTGCTGGCAATCTCGCGGACTCCCTTCCTCTCGTGGCATGGCGTGGTGCCCCCTACTCGGTGTTTTCCAGACAAATTGGCCCCTTTTGTGTTCCTCGAAGGTGAGCCCGGCAGCCTCTCTTTGTTTTTCTCTCCATGTTTGTCCGTCTGAACGTTAGGGAGGTACATTCTTCATGCTCGGTTCGCCCGGCCTCTCCACATAAGGGCTGACCGTGGCCCCCCCCCCCCCCCAGGAGACAGAACCCCGAGTGGTCACCGACTGGCCCTCCTCCACCGGAGACACCGGGTGGGCATACGGCCACCGCCTAACGAGCCAGGGGAGTCCACCACTAAGAAGACACCCGGTCCGACACACTTTTCCTATGAGATGCGCAGCCTGCCGCCGCACGGCAAGCAGGCCCCAGTCAGGACACTCAAATCCCTTCTTGTAACTCAGGGCCTGAAGGTTAAGTCTGCAGAGTTGTAGGATTTTTGGAATGAGGCTGCGATACTGGCACCCCGGATCTCTCCCGAGAACATGTGGGACCCAGACTTAGGGATGAGGGTTCTCTTCCTGGCCAGGAAGCGCGAAGTTGGCTCTGGGATTGTTCTCCCTGCCTCTTTTCTCCCTATTAGCCCTGCCATCATGGCAAGTTTGAAGTCGTCTTCTCCTGAAGAAGTCACAGCCGCCCATAATAAACACTGTCAGAAGCAGGCTAGTGTCAACCTTTCCATCATCCCACCACTGACAGCTGCCGGGCCTCAGTAGATGCCCCCCCAATCCTCTGATGACGAGGGGGATGGTACATCTAACTCAGTACCTCCTGCCAAGCCCCCACTTCTGTCCCAGCCTGATCCCCTGGCCACCGCATCTGGGCTGCCTCCCCAGTATCCTTGACAGAACCACTCACATCTCTCCTGCCCAGTGCCCCACTGCCACAGCCTACATCTGCCCTCCTGACCCTCGTTACATAGGGGCGGCCGCCTGAGGCCTACCCAGTTAATCTGGGCCCCAGTGCGGCCAACCAGCTGTGAATACCTACCCTACTGATCTCTCCCTCATAAACAATGCAGCCAATGAGTCTGGCTCTGACTCTCTTATTTTGAACAAGTTCTCTGACAATGGGCCATGCAGCTTCAAACACATTATGATTGGTACCACCTTCTTTTTTTAAAAATTTTTTATTTATTTATTTGAGAGCGACAGATACAGAGAGAAAGACAGATAGAGGGAGAGAGAGAGAATGGGCGCGCCAGGGCTTCCAGCCTCTGCAAACGAACTCCAGATGCGTGCGCCCCCTTGTGCATCTGGCTAACGTGGGACCTGGGGAACCGAGCCTCGAACCAGGGTCCTTAGGCTTCACAGGCAAGCGCTTTAACCGCTAAGCCATCTCTCCAGCCTGGTACCACCTTCTTAAGGCTGTGCTGGAGCCCTCAGCTTTTCTCAGCTGGCGCTCTGCTTATGATGACCAAGCAGAGGCCCAAGCCCGCCTTAATATTCAGTATGATCTCAGTATACTCTGGACCTGGTCACAGGACACGGCCAGTACATTGACCCAGTGTCCCAATCCACCATTGGCCTCCACGTTTATTTTCAGCAGGTCTCTGACTTCAAGGCCCTCAAGGCATGTGCCCCCCCCCATCCATCTGCCTTCTTCCTTAATCTTAACCAACACTTGGGGAATTCATTTACCGACTTCCTAAACGACACAGAAGCCCTCAGATTTCCCCATTGGAAGTTTCGACAGGCCCCCCCACCATTAGTGGAGCTGGTGGTCAGCAGGATACCTGAGCCACTGACCGACCAGTACACTGGAAGGACCTGGACGGTAATCAAGGATCCTTTTCCCCAACTGTGGCCAATGTCCCTCATAGTCTCTGGGGGAGAGACATTTTGGAGGACATGGGTGTACTCCTGACTACAGACTACTGTGTCTTCTTTGATGACATCATAGCTCGTGATAGGACTGGCCTTTTGGGGTGACCATCTCCATCTGACCCACCTAATGATCACCCCCAATTCTAGAGGCCATTACCCACCAGGAGCTGTGTTGTAAGTGGGTACCTGACCCGATACCCCATCGTGGCTCTCAGATGATGATGTATGTGTGGAGCAGTGGCCCATCATTGAACCCAAATTATCAGCAATCAAGCAGCTGGCTGCTGAGCAAATTAAACTGGGTCACCTAAAACCTTCTACTAGTAGACATAATTCTCCCATCTCTGTCGTCCGCGAGAAGTCCGGTCATTATAGGCTATTACAGGACTTGTGGGCCATTAATGACCAGATGGTAAAGATGGGCACTACCCAACCTGGTTTACCACACCCTAATGCCATCCCTCCTTCTTATCACATTATTATTCTGGACAGTAAGGATTGTTTCTTCCAGATCCCCTTGACGCCCCCTGACAGGTGCCGCTTTGCTTTCACAGTTTGGGAACCAAACATGCAAAAGCCCATTCAGAGGTATCAGTGGACAGTACTACCCCAAGGCATGAAAAATAGCCCTACCATCTGTCAACTCTGTGTGTCTGAGGCATTACACAACATCCCTAAGGATGTCCTGCTCATTCATTATATGGATGACCTCCTCATAGCCCATCCAGACCCTCAGTGATTAAAAAAGTTATCCTTGACCCTCCTGGATGATCTGACAGCTCTCAACCTCCAAGTGTCCCCCAAAAAGATTCAGTCAGTGCCCCCTTATGCATTCCTGGGGTTCTCTATTACTAAACAAATCCATCCCTTCCCTTTATACTGACCACCAAAGAAGTTTGTTCATTGGAGGAACTTCAACGGCTCTGTGGTAGTATTAATTAGCTTAAATCATTCCTGCCAATCCCAGATCAGGACATACGCCATCTCTTCTCTATTCGAGGGCTCTATGTGCCCCTCTTCAAAGATTTGCCTCACTGCAGAGGCTATTGTCCTCCAGAGGGTTGCTTCCTTTTTGGCTTCTGCCTCCTTGAGCAGACATGACCCCCACAGACTCCTTCTGGTCATCATACTTTGGACATCCACAGGTGTCTTGGGCACCCTGTGGAAGACAGGCCCCCTGATGTGGATACATCAAGCCCATGCAGACCTCCATAAGATCACATCACAATTTGAGTTGGCCTTCTGCCTTGCCTTTAAAGCCTGCACTCAGGCTGTGAGCCTGACAAGATAATCCTCCCCTTCTCCCTCCACCACTCCCAATCACTCTGGGCTGACTCTATTAGGTTCCAGGAAATAATTGCTGGGTATCCCGGAGCCCTTGATAACCACCCCCTCAAGATAAAAGGCAAACTTCATTATCTGTCATCCCCATTAAAATTAAACCACACAGTATACCTTGCTCCTCGCCCATCCCTAAGGCGACCATGGCATTTTCAGATTCAATAAACAGAAGTATGGGGTCTTAATCCAGCACCCAGGGAAGAAGGATTTCCTCATATACTTCCAAACCCAGGTTCAGCATAATTAGGAGAATTACTGGCACTGCTAAAAGTATTGGTAGAATGCCAAGCAGAACCTGTCCATATCTTCTCAGTCAGTATGCACTGCATACTGTCCATGTACTGTCCTTGTCTCAGCTTAAGGACTGCCTTAACCCCCTACATGTAACCATGCAGTTATTCGAGGCGGCATTAGAACAAAGAGCACGTCCCTAGTATGTGTCACACATACGATCTCACTCTCAGATACCTGGTATCCTAGCCGGGGAGAATGCCTTAACAGATAAAATGACTATGACTGTTGATCTTGACCTCCTTGAACAAGCAAGAACATTACACCAATGATTTCATTTATCCCCACAGAGCTTGCATAGGCTCCTTCTGGAGCTGGCAATCTCCCAATGCAAACACTTGATTAGATCTTGTGCCACATGTGCATCCCTGGCCCCCCTTGGCCCACTGAATAGGGGCAGGGTGAACCCCCGAGGCCTAATGCAATTTGGCAGATGGATGTCACCCATCATTTCCCCTTTGGAAATCTTCACTACATACTTGTGATAGTGGATACTTGTTCCCCCTTTACTTATGCTGTTGTGCTCTCAAGGGAAAAGGCCTCCATGCCATCAAGGCATTCAAATCAGCAATGCTGGTCGTGGGCCTTAAAAACAGATAATGGCTCAGCTTATACGTCCCATCAATTCAATAATTTTGTGGCCTCATGGAAGATCAGCCACACCTTTGGCATTCCTTACAACCCACAAGGCCAAGCCATTTTGGAGAGAACTAACAGAACTCTTAAGGGTCTCCTAGCCAAGGTCACTTCACCAGAATCTAGGCGTGACCCACACCTGGCCTTAACAGAAGCCCTATTTCACCTCAGTTTCCTTACTTTTGATGAAATTGTCCTTAGCCCTGCCTACAAACTTTGGGCATTCCTACACCTTTAATCTCAGTTTGGGCTTACCTTACTCCTTCTCTAATACCCACCCAGTGCCTATAAATGGCACTTGGGACCTCTCTTCCTCACTTTGCTTTGATGTTACCCCTGATGCAAGAAATCAGTCTGTTTATGTTCCATTAGTAAAACATTCAACAGGAGACTTTCAGGGTAATAGTACCAATGGTAAGGTTAAAGGACTATACCGCATCACAGTCCCCACTTTGCTAACATCTAAAAGGAATAGGACTGAAAGGGCAATGTGTACTATGGCATCACACTGCTTGTATACAGTCAATACTCTACTGACCTTGATGAACCTATACCACGGGCATATTGCAACCCCTCTTCTGCTCACTTTTCTTTGTACAATTCTCCAGATCTTTGGCTTTGGCAGAGACCCCCGTTTGGCAATACATCGGTGGTCCTTATTGACTTCACCTATCGCAACCCTGCACAGGCTACCTCTTGGCCTGTCTTTGGAGACTGGATGCTCTGTGAGACATCATCATGTCTTGACTTCTGCTCCTTTCTATTTCTAAGGGACTCAATTTACTTCAATGAGACATACACTGCTAATGGGTCTGGAACTTTTGAGGGATCTGTAACTATTACACCTGATAAAAATTTTTTCCCTGTCAAGCTCCTTGGCTTGTGTCAAAACCCCCTTCTTCTTTGTAATGTTTGAACACCTACAGAATTCATCCCCACAGGGGGGCTCTGAGCGCAGCTGCTCTGGGAGCTCTCCTTGCTGGCTGCCGGATTGTTGGAATACAAGCGTATCACAAAAAGCAGCCATATTTCGCATCCCTGAACATGTATGGGTCCCAGTGGAAAATTCTAAACACTTTCCTGAGGTACACTTAATGAAACACACTCACATTAGAAGGGACTTTGGCATCACCACTGCTATTATTACTGCAATTCTAACTGCCCTGGCTGGTGCCTCCGCGGCAGCTGTAGCTTTAACTCAAACCGCCACGACAGCGAAGGCTTTAAATACTATAGTTGACACCACTTCCAAAGCCCTGCAAACCCCAAATCTAATCAATGC
This sequence comes from Jaculus jaculus, assembly GCF_020740685.1. Lineage (NCBI taxonomy): Eukaryota > Metazoa > Chordata > Mammalia > Rodentia > Dipodidae > Jaculus > Jaculus jaculus. The sequence continues at coordinate 29,272,828 of NC_059106.1, read as the reverse complement.
TCACCTACATATGGCTGTACTAAACTTACAACAACAAATTGACCTAGTGGGGGAGGAAATCAATACTTTAAACTCTCTAGTCAGATACAATTGTGATCCATGGTTCTCATCCTTTTGTCTGACCCCCTTTCCTGTCAATAATATTACCCAGAGGCACCATGAACTGGCTAATTATATTAAGGGCTCATGGTCACAACAGTTCCTAAATCACACTTTCCAACTAACATATGAAATACAATCCCTTAATCAGACACATGTTGAAGTACTGTTATTTGATGACTCCTTCATCCAAAAGATCTGGGATAATATTAAAAGACTATTTGGCCCCTCCTGGATCGTTACATATGCTATTATGCACAGAGTTATTTTGTTTCTAATTGTTCTCCTTAAGTGTCTCCTACAGCATATGTCACGCCAGCGCACCATCAATAAGTCCACACTGCAGGTACTCATGGCTCTTGAACATCCTAATTGTGCTCCACCTCATGACGTCCTTCAGGCCTGGCTCACGGAAATCCGTGAAGCCTCTATATAACTTGCCCTCCCAAACACCCCAGCATGTTTTCCCTCTGGGTCATCCTTCCAGGGCCGGTAGTCAAAGACAGGTAATGTTCTCTTAGACTGGGTCAACCTAAGACAGGACATGACTTAAAAATTCATGTGCCAAAGCCAAAAAAAGTGAGGAAGGGGTATATGAAAGGACCAATGGGAAGCAGGGAAGGGGTATATAGAGATGCCTGTTTTCCTCAATAAGCCAGTCTTCTTTCAGCGTCTCACCTGACTCCCAGAGGCTGTGTTGTTGACTCTGCGCCTTCTTACCTCCCACCCCCAAGGGCTGTTTTGGAGGATCCAGCAACATAGGTTCTTTGCATTTATCCTCCTTGGAAAATTTTGAGATTCCTGTTTTGTTTTTAATCCATATGTATGGTATGTTTGTATGTGTGTATGTGTATTTATATGTGTGTGGGTACTTCTGTGTGAGGGTGTGTGTGTGTATGTGTGAGTGTACATATGGAACCAGGGCTCAACTTTAGATGTCATCATTTTTCACTCTCCGCCTCTCCTTTGAGACAGAGTCCTCACTGGATTGGGACTTAACAAGTAGGATAGACTGACTTGCCAGAAAGCCCCAGGAATCCATGTGTCTCCACCTCTCCAGAGCTGAGATTACAAGTGTGAGCACCATGCCTGGCTTTCTTTTATCCACATAAGTTTTGGATATCAAACTCGGGTCCTTATGCTTATATAACAAGCATTGATCGATTGATTGATGGTTGATTAATTGTGTTCTGGGTACACAGGACCTCACATGTGTTAGAAAAGTTCTCTTTTTCTTTTTCTTTCTTTTTTTTTTGTTCTTTGAGGTAGGGTCTCATTTTAGCCCAGGCTGACCTGGAATTCACTATGTAGTCTCAGGGTGGTCTTGAACTCACGATCCTCCTACCTCTGCCTCCCGAGTGCTGGGATTAAAGGCATGTGCCACCACGCTGGGATAGACAAGTTCTCATAAGAGCTCCATCTGCACATAACCTTTAAAATTGTTATAAGTAGGCTTGTACTCTAAAATAACAATAAAAGGATAATGTAGTAACTTTTCCAATCAGTAAGTCATTTATTACTATTTTTTTCATTATCAAGCATTATGTAGCATTGATATATGTGCTATAATTTTATCTGCCTGGTAGCATAGGTTTCTCACCACACACAGTGAGTATTGCATGACATGACATTATGATGCCCACTTCATTAGGCAACAGGAAGTTTTCAGCTCCATTATAATTTTACATCATCACCACCTTACAAGCAGTCCAGGACTGTCAGAAATGTCATTATAGGGCATATTTCTTTAAGAATCCTCCTCGGTTATAGCAAACATGCTCTTCCCTGGCTTATTTCCTGCCACCTCTATCCTCTGCTTACATTTACCAACTTCTCTCAGGTCTGTGAACATATCTCCTTCCTTTCTGCCTGGTCACCCATCTTGTCTTGAAGTCCTTCATTTACTAAGTCAAACAACTGAGGTCTATATTTTCCACTCAGCCATGCAGAACAACAGAGTTGTTTCCCACAAGCAGGTTTGCTGAATCAATTCTCTCCCCCCACCCCACGTCTTCTGGGCTATGCAGGAAAGCATCCCATGGCTATGCAGGAAAGCATCCCATGGCTCCGTTTACCTCTGCACTTAGCAGTTGGTCTGAACAATGGGTTTGGGGATTTGGTCACGTCTGCTATGCCTATGATCTCCTAGAGGATAAGCACTACTCTCTGTGGACCCAGTGCAGACACAGGGCCAGCATGCAGGCGCTTCTCCTCCCTTATGTACCCTGTGGCTTGGAATGAGGCTTATGTCCCACAGGACGATGCCTGGGTCCTCTTGGAGCAAGTTCATCTGTAGGTTATAAGTTAAAGGACAAGATGTACTTATAAATACAGTATAGCTCTTCCACTAAGAACCAGCAGTTTCTAAAAATTTTTGAAGTTGGTTGAGTGTATTGGCTGGGCTTGAGTTCTGATTCTTGTTCTATCTTATTACATGGGCAATCTTGATAGGCTTCCTGGTGTTGTTTTTTCTTCATTTTCTTGCCTGTGAAATTGGGAGAAAATAAAAATAATCTAATGGTCAGTGTTCTCCAGAGAAACAGAACCAAGCAGAATGTAGAACCACCAGAATGTATCTGTGTGCTTACACACACATAATGTGTGGATTTATTAAGCCTCAGAACCAGGGAGGTGGTGTGGAGGTTTGGTTCAGATGTCCCCATAAACTTAGGTGTTTTGAATGGTAGGTCCCCAGCTGATGGCAATTTGGGAATTAAAGCCTCCTGGAGGCCTGGAGGCCTGGAGACAATGTATTGTTGGGGACAGGTATATGGGTGTTGTAGCCAGCTTCCTCTTGCCAGTCCTTGGCACACTGTCCTGCTGATGTTGTCCACCTGATGTTGGCCAGGTGGTGACACCCAGCCTCTGTTCATGCTATTGTTTTCCCTGCCATCATGGAGCGTCTGCTCGAGTCTGTAAACCAAAATAAGCTTTTTTCCCCCAAAAGCATGGTTGGGTGTTTTCTGCCAGCAATGTGAACCTGACTGCAACAGGTGGACAATATAACTTCTAGTATGAGGGTGAAGACCTGTGCACCTTTGAAAGGTTGCCAAGAGAGCTCTAGAGTCCCAGGGCTGGAGATAATGCAGTCTGCTAGTCACTGGCCACAGAAGCAGGAAATGTGCCTAGCTGAGATGGAAGGGAGGAAGGAAGAAGTAAAGAGGAAAGAAAGAAGGAAAGAGAAAGAGAATATGAGACAGAGAGAAAGAGAAAAAGAGAGAGAAGGAAAGAGAACTCTTCCTTGTTTTAACATTCTGTTTGGTCCCCCAGATGGTGCTACCCACATTGAGGGCAGGTATTTCCCAGTCACTTTGTTGACTTACCTCCTGATTTTTCTCATAAACACCTTCAAAGACACACCTCAGAAGTGTGTTTCATCCATTCTCTAGCAATCCCTCAAGCTAGTCAAATTGACACCTGTAATTAATTGTCATTAATGCTCAGTACACGATGGAATGAGATCATAGCTCACCTCTAATGCACTGTATAACCTTAGACAATTCTTTGGTCCATTCCTCTGAGTTTTCTACTTGCTCAGCATGGCTGTACAAGATTTTTATGCCTCTCAGTGGCTGGAGCTTCTGATCTTGTCCATCTCAACAGCCACCTTGTGTAGATTCCAATCACCCGTAGCCTTACTGAGCAGGACAGTTGGGCAGAGGTCTGGAATCATTATATGAATAGTTTATTCTTTTTGTTTGAGTTTAAAGTCTACACTCTCGAGGGTGGATCACAAAATACTTTGGATATTGCAGTAGTGCCAATTTTGGGAGAGTCTTACCCAATTTTTCATTTTTTCTCATTGATTTTTTTTGAGAATATTTGAAAAAGTACTTGGTACAAGAAAAGTGTTAGATAACAATTGATTTGTAACCAGCTAGTATGTACCAAAGAGTCCTATTTTGGGAGTTTAGCCCTCTGCTAAGTGTATGGAGCAAAGGGTGTGATGGTTGATATGGATCTAGAATTGTCTAGGAGATGAAAGCTCTGGGAATACCTGTGAGGGGATTTCTAGGCTATGTTAACTGAAGTTAGAAGACTCAACCTAACTGTGGTGGCACCATTTTACGGGCTGCAGAGGGAGAAGTTGCCCCTGGACTGACTAAAAAGAAGAGAGCGGAACACCAGCATTCACCCCTGATTCCTGACCATGGATACAGCGCGGGCAGCTGCCTCATGTTCCTGTCGCTATGATTTCCCTGCCGTGATGGATGGTACCCCTGAAGTTGCTTTTTCTTAAAAACATATTTATTTTCAAGCAGAGAAAAAGAGGGAAAGAGATAAAAAAGATATGCTAGGGTGTCTAGAAACTGCAAAGAACTCTAGGTGCATGTGCTACTTTATGCATCTGGCTCTAGGTAGGTGCAGAGAAATCAAGCCCAGGTTGTTAGGCTTTGTAGGCAAGCTTCTTAACTGCTGAGCCATTACAGTATTTTGTCATGTATGGGGTAGGGACCCATGAGGCTTCACCCCTACCTCAGGAGCTACCAGCAATTCATGGTTTCTGGGGTGAGAGGAAATATTTTCTTTTTTTTTAAAATTATTTATTTATTTATTTGAGAGTGACAGACACAGAGAGAAAACCAGATAGAGGGAGAGAGAGAGAGAATGGGCACGCCAGGGCTTCCAGCCTCTGCAAACGAACTCCAGACGCGTGCGCCCTCTTGTGCATCTGGCTAACGTGGGACCTGGGGAACCGAGCCTCGAACCGGGGTCCTTAGGCTTCACAGGCAAGCACTTAACCATCTCTCCAGCCCGGAAATATTTTCTTTAATGGTATAGTTAAAGGTAAATTGTCCATGCTATGATAAATAACCCCTCTCCTATGAACATGCTATCAACCCTAATTAAACTCAGTGTGTCTTTAAAAAAAGACATGCAAGTAATGGGACTAGTTGGGACTATAGGATTCAGTGGGAACGGGAGGGGGACAAGAGAAGGTAATGAGGAATGGATGTAACCAAAAATACATACATGTCTGAAATCAAAACTTAATTAAGAATAATCTTTACCTTAATGCATCATAATGTGATATAGACACAATACTTAGAGAGATGTGTATATGCACATGTTTACATGTACATAAAAGGCAAATTTGAATCTTTTGATTAGCGATGCAGCTGCACATATTTTCCTGCTAGAACCATTTTTCAATAGCATGTGATTAATAGTGGCTAGAATAAACAAGTTAGAGAACTTCCTTCAACCTCCCTAGGGGGTAATTGCAGCTAGCTGCCAAGAATTCTAATTCAACTCATCTGCTTCAAATCTCTAGCCATTTTTATTTTGAAAATTAAACATGTCAGATAGGAATAAGCCCCCTTCATATAAACAATACAAAACTCTCTCTGACAGCAATGGAAAAATACTTATGACACAAGGCTCTATCTCTTTTAAGCACCTTGCATCCCATGGCATTGGCATATTCTGGGGTTTCATGAAAAAGGAAGGGGCGGTCGTTACTATCCATTCTCAGACCTACAAAGAAGATTGCCTCTTGTATTCTTCAAGCCATAAAAGTCAACTGTAAGACACTGTTGCAGTCTGGTTCACATTGCTGGCAGAAATCACCCAACCAAGAACATCTTGTGGGGAAACAAAGGGTTTATTTTAGCTTATAGACTCTAGGGGAAGCTCTAGGATGGCAGGGGAAAATGATGTCGTGAGCAGAGGGTGGACATTACCTTCTGGCCAACATTAAGTGGACAATAGCAACAGGAAAGTGTGCCAACCACTAGCAAGGGAAAACTGGCTATAATACCCATAACCCCTCCCCCAACAATACACTGACCAGGATGCTTTAATTCCCAAATCTCCAACAGCTGGGAACCTAGCATTCAGAACACTTAAGTTTATGGGGGACACCTGAATCAAACCACCAGACACCAAAAGGTTCCTTTTAATTGCAAGTCCATCTCTGTGCACAGTATTGCATGGGTGCTGAATATTTCAAAGATGAGATGCTCACTATATTATAGGTGGCAGCATCACTCAGGAACAGGGAGTGTACTGATGGTAGTACGTAAGTGTGCTGTATCACACAGGTGCTCAATAATGCTCAGGTAAAGGAAGTACCCTGGGACCAGTATTGCTCAGGTTCAAGAAGTGTCCTGGTACCCATCTTGGCCACATACAGGGAGTGCCTTGGAGCCAGTATCACACAGGTGTAGGAAGTGCCCTGGACCAGTTATTGCTCAGGTGCTGGAAGTGCCCAGAAGTCAGTATTTCTCAGGTGCTTAGCACTGTACAGGTACCCATTATCTCACGTGTGTCTGGTATAGAATTGAGGTTAGCATAGCAGAAATGTGGGTATTGTGTAGGTGTATATGAAGCCTTTTCTCTGTAGAATCTCCAGACCCCTTTCTTCCTCTTACAGCAAATCCAAAAGAGTAGATATCAGTTCCCCATTGGTCCCTTTTATGATATTTAACACCCTCTTGTGTATTTGCCTGGTTTCAGTACAGCTTTTTTCCCTTTTTTTTAGTTCATGTACTGGCCTAGCATTCTGACATGAGAAGGGAGACAGAGCTGAGACTCCACACAGCAATCACTTGTATTCTCTTCCCTCCTGAGTCTGTCTGCTTCTGCACGACACAGCCATGCCTCATCACCGCTCTGCTCACCCACCTCCAGATTCTTGTGCTGCAAGTTGTTCTGGACAGGGAAGTAAGCAATGTATGTGGCAAGGAGGTTGGTGACAACTGACCCTGAAGAAGGAAACTTGAGCTGTGGAATTTTTGCCTTTCTCAGTTTTGAAAATTTGGGTGGAATGGCCTTCCCTTGGCATCTCCGTGTCATTTTTGGCAGGCCTGATATAGCTCTCTTGAATCCTTTGCTTCAATCTTCCCTTTGGGAGTCTAGTCTAGTGTGCTTTTCCCCAGAGAAGCCACTGGTGCATCTGGATGATCCTGAAGAATTTGGTTCATTTCATAAAGATTTCAGTTATAGAGATTGATAGACAGTCTTCCTTTATTGTTCATCTGTTCTCTTTCCTTGAGACAGATTCTCTCACTGAACCTGGAGCTATATATATCTATAGGTTGTACTCTTTTATTTATTTTTTAATATTTATTTGAAAGATACACACACACACATATATATATGGAGAGAGAGAGAGAGAGAGAGAGAGAGAGAGAGAGAGAGAGAGAAAGAGAGAAAGAATGGGATTGCCAGTGCCTCCAGCCATTGTAAGCTAACTCCAGATGCATGTGTCACATTGTGCATTCGGCTTAGGTGGGCTTTGGGGAATCAAACTTGGGTTCTTTGGCTTTGCAGGCAAGCACTTTAACCACTAAGCCATCTCTCCAGTCCCATACTCTTTTATCCCCTTGTCTCTGCTCCCATTATCCTGGGAGGCCTTCCTCAGTGGGGTTATGGTATTTATTATTCACTGTGGTATCATGAAGGCCTTAGTCAGTCCTTATGGGGTAGAGGGAGGAGAGGGGGCCCATGTCTCAGGGTATTCCAACCCACTCTGTGGTCATACAATCTTTCTGTTCCTTCATCCACAATGTTCCTGGAGCTATGGAAGGTCTGTGGACAGTCTGATTTAGTGCTGAGTTCTTTGTAGCCTCTGGATTTCTGCTTTGATGGTTTGTGATTGATCACCATGTCTGTCACCATCACCCTGAAGTTGGATGTCAGGCAGCAGTAACAGCATTATTCATGTCACCACTTCCTCTGCAATTTTACCGGGCCCCTGGCAGATGTGGTAACATTGACACATCCCATAGTGGGCAATTGGCTGTTGCTATCTTCTTGTCTTATTAGTGGATCTTGGTTCTCCATTTTCTCTGTCATCTGTGAGATTAAACAGATTCCCCAACTAAGAGTGAGAGTGGCTTGGGCTAAAGGGAGTATAGAAAGAGTTATTTGAAATATTTTTTTGGTGTGAAAACCCACTCTTCTTCTCTCTGAAGTGTATATGTATCCTGACCATAGGATTCGGACTTGGTTTCCAGTACAAGATATGAGTTCTCTTCTGTTGAGAGGGCCTCATGTCCAATCAGAGAACGGTTGGCTACACACACAGGCTGTGTGCCAATATTGCACAAGTGTGCACTCCTTGTCTGGCTGGTTGATATTGTAGTGTGCAGGGTCCTGTGCACACTCATGCTGTTGGGGATTGTTGTCCTCTGGAGGCTCCTATCAGGTTTTCCAACACGATGAGGGCTAGCCAGCAGGGAGAGACCCCTGTGTTTTTCATTAGATTGGCTGACTAGCAAGCCCCAGACATCCTCTTGTGTATATTTGCCACAGCATTGATACCATAGGCATGAACTATCATGCCTAGTTTTTAATATTAATATTTTGATATTTAATTTTTTAAAATATTGATGCTATCCTCATGCCTGCATTGAAAGCACTGCTCCCCACTGAACAATCTCACCATTCCCTTCAGCATATACCTTCTAATTCACTTTTAACATTGGCTGCCAAAGTGACTTGCAAATCTGCCCATGACTCACCCCTCCACAGTGCTTTGATGCCCCTAGAATGATGTTCAAAACTCACAGCCTGGAGAGGCAGCTCCTGGTAGCGTGGTTCTCGACAACCTCTCTGCAAGCCCCATACTTGGTCACTTCCATGTATGCCTCATGTCCTAGGGAGAATAGCTCAATTACAGTTTCCAGCTGCAGCTCCACTTCTTTGCATTTGTGTCCCCTCCCACTTGGGTAATTTCTACAAACCAGATGGGCCCTCCAAGAATCTTCCTCTCTGGCTATTAGCACATCATCTTCTGTGGTGATTGTTCTCTGGAGCCAACCTGCCTGCCATACGGTGTCAGCTCAAGCTATGATTGTGGAATGAATGAAGGGGCTTCACTGCATAGAAAGTGAAGTCGGGGGTTTGCAATCTTTTGGTCATAACATTACCACTGTCATATTACAGGAAAAGTCTGGGCTGGGGGGGGTGGCTCAGTGGGGAATGCGCGTTACATGACAGCATGAGGATCCCTGTTCTGATCTGTAATATCCACGTGTAAATCAGACATGGCAGTGCACACCTGTATTCCAGCAGCAGGGATATAGGAATCTGGGGTGTCTTTGAGAGCATAAGAGGTTTCTTCCTTCATGGGTGGATTCTAGAAGAACACTGGTCACACCAAGTTCTCAAGAGTCATTTGCCTTCTGGATTCTTATCTTTATAATTTTTAAGAATTGAAATTGGCACACCAGAGGGTAAAGTTTAGAGGAATTTTATTATGGGGAGAGCTTAGAGCTTAGCAGCAAGAGAGATCAGGGAAGGATCAAGTGCAGAGCTCATGCTCAAGAAGAAGGCAGGTAGGGGTTCAAAGAAAATGGGGAAATAACACTCTGAGACCGAGGCTGGGGTCTCTTATGGAAGTGGGGACTAAACTGCTCAGTCTAGCCATGACACCAGGCATCTGGGGTCAGGTGAAAAAACAATTATTTCCAGAATCTTGATCTTCCAGGAAGGGCCATGTTGGCTGGTGATTATCTCTCCTAAGAAAAGAGAACTCCTCTAGGTAGGCGAGAAGAGATAAGACAAAGCCAGACCCTTCTGATGTTTTCCATTCCAGCAAAGTGGCACGACCTATATTCTCTCCCCACAAGCCCAGACATTCCTTGCTTCTACTATTAGGGGCCTGTTATCCCTAAACTGCCTCACTAGGAAGGCAGGGGCAGGTGGATCCTAGGGCTTGCTGGAAAGCTTTGTGTAGCCAAATTGGTGAGTCAGGCTCAGTGAGAAACTGTCTCAAAAATAAGGTGGAGAGCAACTGAGGAAGAAGACACCCCAAATCTGCCTTTGACATTTGCACATACACATGGAAATGCGCACGCGCGCACGCACACACACACACACACACACAGAGACACACACACACAGAGAGAGAGAGAGAGAGAGAGAGAGAGGGACCTCTGAACTAAACGGTTCTCCTGTGGACGAGGGCACTGATGACCATGGACATCAGCAGGCAGCAGGATCTTGAGAGGGTTGCTATAAAAATCTTTTGTTTAGCACTTAACCTGGAGAGAAAAGAATAATTTTAACCAATCAAAAAATAAAAGTTGGCCCAAATATTCAGTTCAAAGCTGAAGATCGGGAGCTCTGCATATGTTAAGTATAAACCCTTCTTTAAATGGTGGTAAGAGACATCTCTCTGTCACAAGGTGATGTCTGGAACAGGGGCTGGCAGATCCTTCTCGACATTATTGGTAGGCTCTGGATTTATGTATACACCAGGGGCCGACTTTCTCCCAGCTGTGTGATTCTCTGTGTTCCTGTGAAAGGAAGGCAATCCAAACAACCAAAGTGGCAGCTATCTCCTGCATACATTACGAAGAGAATAGATACCATGTTCTACTTTATCCTGTATGGCTTAAAAGCAGATATTTTGATTCTCTGTTGGGAAGGTTGGGATACTTTAAAGGACTACAAGCCCAGTGACTTATGGCACTGTAGGGCTTATTGTATGCACTCTGGTGTTCACTCACAGCTATTAGACCCTCACCAGGTATCAGGCACTGTATAAGGCAATGCCTACTTTGTTGCAAAGCAATTCTTCATGGGTCTCTTATATATTTATACATATATTTTACATCTGGTAAGTGAGACAAATAGTGTCCCTAGTTCTGGACTGTCATTGTGTGAGTGTGCTATGGACACATGTATATGCATTTGTGTATATATGTGTGTGTGTGTGTGTGTGTGTGTGATACATGTGGAGGCTGGTGGAAAACCCTAGGTATTATCTTCAGAACATCACCCACCTCTTTTTGAGACAGAATCTTTTATTGGCCTGGAGCTCACTTAAGAGGCTAAGGCTGGTCAGCCAGAGAGCCCCAGGGATCTACCTGCCAGTCTTCATCTTGCCAGCACTGGTATTGCAGGTGCATGCCACCATGTCTAGCATTTTTATGCGGGTACTGGGGAACTGAACTCATGTCCTTAAGTTTACAAGGGAAAAACATTACCTACTGAGCCACCTCCTGAGTCCTGGACTATCATTTTATTTTAGTTTTTACTTTTAGAGTGAGAGAGAGAGAGGAAGAGAGAGAGAGAGAGAGAAAGAGAGAGAGAGGGAATTGGTATGCCAGGGCCGCAGCCACAACAATCAAACTCCAGATGCTTGTGCCACCTAGTGGGCATGTGCAACCTCATGCTTGCCTCACCTTTGTGTGTCTGGCTTACCTGGGATATGGAAAGTTGAACATGGGTCCTTAGGCTTCACAGGCAAATGCCTTAACAGCTAAGCCATCTCTCCAGCCCTGCATTACCTTTTATATGAAGCAGTCACACATTTGCATATCAAGCATATTTGTGCAGAAAGCAGAGGAAGTGCCTCCTCTCAGCAAAGGACAAGCATGCTTCCATCCTGTTGCACAGAGGGTTCTAGATTTCTCAGTTCCAGATTTCTTTGCTGCAGATCAACCCATTATGGGGGCAAGCATTGTCTGGGTCAGTCCACACCAGCCACATGGAACTTAGGGACCTTGGATGCAAATATGCTGATGTTCTACTCTTTCCTGAGTTGAGAGTCACTCCACTGTCTCTGACCAAGGAGACTCTGTCTTCTATCAATATCCATGCAACTGTCACTGGCTGGCTTGCTTATCTGAAAGCAGATAAAATCTCAGACTGTTCACAATTCTTGATACATGTACCTTTATGAAAATAAATGTGCACATCACCTTCAGGTTCCAACACTTTGAGTTTCATATTGCTGGTGAGAAGCCCAGAGTGTGGTGGAATTGGTCAGAGCCTCAGGTGAGACTTTTGTCTAATTCTGGAGATTCCAGAGCTATTCTCCTGCTGTAGCATCATGTTGGCATGTTCAGCTGTAAATTTTTAAATGACTGTAGTTCTATTCGTGGCATTGGGCCAGTTGAAATCTTTTTGGCCCTAAGGCAACCCTGCTGCTATAATGATAAAATGTTCAGGCAAGGAATAGAAAATAACTGAGCAGCATAAATAAGATAAAACTGTCAGGAGTTCCTTCCATTGAAACAAGAAGCAAACATTCTTCTCTAGTATTTACGTAGTGATTGGCTCCCAGCCCTGACCTACTGCCCCTATCTTCTGAGAAGGTGAAGCTCACACCCCACCAGGCAGGATAGGCTGAGTCATGTGGAATCTAGACTCAACAATGGGGTCGTGGGAGCAGCTGAGCTCCTGGGCGGGGATGTCTCCAGCTCTGGGAGTAGGGTGTGAGCCATGCTCAGTCTTCACAAGCTCTTTTTTATGAGGGGGGTGGGGGAGAGAGAAAAAAATTGGCATGCCAGAGCATCTAGCCACTGCAATTGAACTTTCATTGGCCTGGAGATCCCTCTCATGCCACCTTGTTCACATGCATCACCTTGTGCATCTGGCTCACATGGGATCTGAGGAGTTGAACCTGGGACCTTAGGCTTCACAGGCAAGTGCCTTAACAGTTAAACCATCTCTCCAAACCTACAAGCCCTTTTATAAATAAATCAGTTAAGGTGTGTGTATGTGTGGAGGTCAGAGGACAACCTCTGCTGTCCATCTCAGGGAAGCTGCCCACCTCTTTCAAGGCAAAGTCTCTTATTGAACCTGGAGCCCACCAATGGGGGTAGGCTGGCCAGTGAGCTCTTGCCAGTGTATGCTGCCATGCTCAGATGGTTTTTAAAACTTGGGTTCTAGGGATTAAACTCAGGCCCTCATGGTGGAAAGGCAAGCACTGTAGTGATGGAGCCATCTTCCCCGCCCACCCACTTTGTGAATTTCCACCATCCACTTTCATCTTGTGTTGTTTGATCATTGCCTTGTCTTTATGGTAGAAACTGGCCTGTTCCCTTCAGTGGCACCTGCTTGCCATGTGATAAACTCCAAATTTCCTAGCTTGGGGCCCTTCTTGGTCCAGTTTTCACCTACTGTTCAGCTGACCCCTACCCCTTTCTCTGTGAGGCCTTAAAGTCCCTCCCTCTTCCCAGGAGCAGCTGACCCCTCCCTCCTCAGTTTTCATTTATCTGCAACACTTTCAGCACTGGTAACACTTTAGGACTGTGTATATTTGCATACATTTGCATGCTTATTTTGTCTTCTAAGTCTCAGATCCCTGAAGGCAGGAACTATTATCTTCATCTGTAATCCCCACACTTACATGGCTACCTAGTAAATGTTTGTGGATGCTCCTTTTACCATTCTCCAAACATGCACAATCTATGAGTTTGAAATTTCTTCACTCAATACAGATGGCCCCTGACTTTGACTCAGGAGTTTTTGCCTTTGTGGCGGTGTGAAAATGTACTCCTATAATCACACTGCTTTTCACTGTCAATACAACACTTAATAAATTACACAAGATGGTCAGTACTTTATGATAATTTGGGCTTTGGGTTAAATGAATTTGCCCAGTCCTACAAAACCATTTTGGGTGGCAGTACTGGGAATTCAACCTAGGGCTTCACTCATGCTAGGCAATCATTCTATCATTAGACTATGCACCCAGCCATTTTGTCCAACTCTAATGGGCAAAATACATCTGTTCTGAGGACCCGTAAGATCAGGTAGGCTGAACTGTGTTTGAAGCTAAGCATATAAAATGCATTTTGTACTTAATGGTCTTTTAATTTTATGATAGGTTTACAGGGACAAGCATGGGTAGGTCAAGGAGCAGCTGTGCTCTGTGGGATAACCATGTGTCTAGGAAGAGCAAGTCATCTAAGAAGGGCTGGCATAACTGCTTTATCATGATGTCATCTAGTGGATCATTTTCCTGTGTGTGTGTGTGTGTGTGTTGTGCACATATATGTGTGTGAAGGAGAGGCTGACATTGGATGTTTTCTTCAAGTTCTCTCCATTGTTTTTTTGAGACAAGGTTTTTAACTGAACTTGAACCTCACAGATTTAGTTAGAGTAGCTGGCCAGCAAACCCCAGGGATCCGCCTGTCTCTGACTCCCCAGTGTTGGGATTATAGGTGTGTGTCACCACGCTTCTTATGTGGGTGCTGGGAATCCAAACTCAGGCCCTCAGAAAGCACTTTACCCAGTGAGCTATCTCCCAAGCCCATTTTCCTTCCCTAATCATGGCCTGGGGTATCCTCCTGGGATCTTGAGGCATGAACGAGAGTAGTTAGACAATACAGCGTTCTGTCTTTGCTTTACTGTCTTCGAAGGTCAGGCCTGCCAGCCCATGTGAGGGCCTTCACCCTCCCAAAGAGGTGTCTGGCTCCAGGGCCGCTCTCAACGGGGGTGGGAATGGTGTCATGAGGCAGATGCAAGACAGCAGAGACCAAGAGCCCTGGTGCTGCTGCTCTGTCTTCTGCGGGGCTCTGGTTGGTCACCCTCAACCTGCCAAAGGAAGGAACATTAGGCAGGCCTGAGTACTGATGTTCTCTTTCCCATTTGGAACAGCCTCCAACAGCACTTAACCTTCTGAGCCTCGCCCTCTGCGGATATCAGGGGTTGAAGGAATGCTCACCTGCCAGGGTTCCCATGAAGGTTTAATGCCCTCTTGTGCAAAAGGTTTCCTCCAGTGCGTTCAAAGTCTCTCTGCATCCAGCCTCCCACCCTACCCCACCCCCGCCTTTCTATCTTCCAGCTCCGCTTTGTGCTTCTGCCACCGCGCCTTCCTCGTCATGAAATTTCCCCTTAAAGCTGTAAGCTGAAAATCAACTCTTTGCTTCCTTAAGTTAGTCCTGGTCAGGAACTTGTTTACAACAATGAGAAAATAACTTTTATGGGGGATATTAGTCATTTGCCCACCTCTGTGTGTGTGTGTGTATGTGTGTGTGTGTGTGTGTGTGTGTGTGTCTGTGTGTGTGCACTCTATTACTTTACTCTTTGCTGTGACTAAATATGTGACAAAAAGTCGTGAACCTTTTTTTTTTTTACTTACATTTCTAGGGGATACTGTCCAACATGGTCTGAAAGACACAGTCGAAGCAGCAAGAGGCAGCTGGTCACATTGCATATACCATCAGGGAGCAGTGAGAGTGAACATAAGGTGGGACCAGGCTATATAACCTCAGGGTCTGCTCCTAGTGACCAACTTCCTCCAGCAAGGCTGAACCTCCTAAAAGTCACACAACTTTCCTTTACAGTGCCACCAGCTAAAGATCAAGCATTCAACAACACATGAGCCTGTGGAGGACATTTTGCATTTGAAGCACACCATGTACATTACATCAGTTCACTTTACTCTTTGGCATGCCTTCTGGCTTCACTAGAAAACTCCCTCCTTCGTGGCATTTGGACTGGTCTGCCTCTAATGACCCTGTATCACCATTACTGCTGCTGGGCCTAATTTAGACTGGGATGTTTTACTTGTTTTCCAGCCAATAGGCAGTCAAGAAGATGAAAATGAGAAGGGCGGGTGAAAGATAGTTATCTAGTTGGCAAGCCACTTCTCAGAGACTGCAGGCATCACAGATGACTCCTGAGACATATAAGGGAGGCTAGAGCTTCTTGGAGGCCCAGAGGACTCTGGGATCAGCCTCTCACCATGGAGTTTTTCCAAAGCAGACCAGTCTGTGTGAGGCTCAGGTGTCCCCTCTGTGCCCACAGAACTACCTTCAATGCTGATATCCTTGACAAGGCCCCAAGCCAGAGTCCTCTCCAAAGCCAGCAGTGATGGGAGTTATGGAAATATGCTCAGTTGGTAAAGTGCTTGTCTTGTAGGCACAAGGACCTGAGTTCCCCAGAACCTACTTTTAAAAGCTGGGCATGGTGAGCTGGGTGTGGTGGTGCACACTTTTAATCCCAGTACTCTGGAGGCAGAGGTAGGAGGATTATTATGAGTTCAAAGCCACCCTGAGACTACATAGTGAATTCCAGGTCAGCTTGGGCTAGAGTGAAATCCTACCTTAAAAAAACAAAACAAAACAAAACAAAACAGCAAAAAAGCTGGGCATGGTGGAACTTGCTTGTACTCCCAGGGCTGGGGAGGTGGAGACAGGCAGATACCTGCAGCAAATTGGTCAGCCAGCCTATTCTACTTGATGAGTTTCAGGCTGAGGACAGACTCTATGTCCAAAGAAGTGGACATTGTTTCTGAGAAAAGCTATCTTAGGTCAACTGTTCTTCATACACATGTACATGCACGTATACACACACACACACACACACACACACAGGAAGTGATGTCAGTACAGGAAGAAATCTTAGAAGTAATTGAATGCTTCCTAAACATGTTCCCAGGATCACTTTATCCATGAGTGAATTTGTCAGAGGATTCTGTGAAGATCTGAAGTCTCTTTTAAGCCGACTGGCAAATGTTATCTTTTCTGATCCCCACTCAAGAGCCTCAGCCTACCTATGACTTCTAGATGCCATGAAGCCTTATCCTGTTCTATTTTATTTTAATTTTTTTGAGGCAAGCCCAACAGACTGGCCTTTTTTCATGAGAGAGGAAAAGATGGAGGGAGGAAAGTAAAAAGGAAGGGAGAAAGAGAGAGGAAGAGAATTAGCATGCCAAGGCCTACAGCCATTGTAATTGAATATGTGTGCCACCTTGTACACCTGTGCAACATTCTTCAGGTGTCACTTTGTGTGACTGGCTTATGTGTGACCTGGGAGCCAAACATGAGTCCTTGGGCTTTGCAGGCAAGTGCCCTAACCGTGAAACCATCTCTTCAGCCCCCTTTAAAAAAATATTTTATCATTATTTATTTATTTGACAGAGAAAGAGGGAGAGAGAGAGAGAAAGAGGAAGAAAGAATGGACATACCCAGGTCTTCAGCCACTGCAAACAAACTCCAGATGCATGTGCCCCCTTGTGCATCCGGCTACTGTGGATCCTGGGGAATCAAACCTGGGTTCTTTGGCTTTGCAGGCAAAATGCCTTAACTGCTAAGCCATCCTTCCAGCCCCTTACCCTGTTTTTAATGCTGCTTAATTATACAAATTTCTTAATTTATTTGCACACGGAATGCCTTGTTTGCTGGCATTTTCTCTAGTTATTTTACTAGGCTATGGTTCTGTACTGTGCTCTGGGGAGTAGGCAAATTCAGTAGCCACCTTCACCACGGCTGTTTTCTGTTTCAATTATCTATAGTAAACTGTTATCCTATAACAACACATGAGAGATTCCAGAAACAAACAATTCATAGTTTTAAGAAACCTTTATTGCTGTTTATGGTTATAATGATACTATTTTACTTTGAGCTATTGCTGTTCATTTCTCCCTGTGCTTCATGTATGCATTAGACTTCAGCACAGGCATGGGCGTCTAGGAAGAGCAGAGCGCACTGGACTGGCACTGCCTCTGGTGTCGAGCGTCGGCGGGGGTTAGGAATGGGCCCTTCTTAAGTAACGGGTAGTGAATGCAGCCAGCTTTTCTCTTCATAGATGACAAGGTGGAGGGACAAGAAGAGGGGTGTCCAAGGAACAGTATCACATCTGACCAACCTCTTGCCATCATCAGTTCTCTGCTTCTCTCCCCACAGCATCCCTGAGGGCTTCCTTTGTCAGGTGACTGTTTATGACTTAACCTACCATGGAGCCTCATGGGGGACATTTTTGCTGACTCCAAGGTAAAGACATTGCATTGCAGTTGAGAGGCTCCTGAGAGGACCCTGAACCCAGGGTGTAGTCATTAAACTCAGAGCTGCTGGTCTCTCAGTGATGTCGAGCTGGTGGGAATTGTAAGACTCTCCTGGAAGAGGATGGTTACTGTGCTCGTTTCCCCTCTGTTATTCATTCTATTTTTATTTATTTATTTTTAAATTTTTTTGTTTTTATTTATTTATTTGAGAGTGACAGGCAGAGAAAGAGAGAAAGAGAGAGAGAGAGAGAGAGAGAGGGAAAAGAATGGGTGTACCAGGGCCTCCAGCCACTGAAAGCTAACTCCAGACATGTGTGCCCCCTTGTGCATCTGGCTAATGTGGGTCCTGGGGAATCAAGTCCCTAGGTTTCACAGGCAAGCACTTAACCACTAAGCCATCTCTCCAGCCCTCTATTTTATTTATTTATTTATTTGACAGAGAAAGAGGGAGAGAGAGAGTGGGGGGGGGGGAGAGGGAGAGAGAAGGTGAGCCAGGGCCTCCAGCCACTGCAAACGAACTCCAAATGCATGTACCCCCTTGTGCATCTGGCTAACATGGGTCCTGGGGAATTGAACCTGGGTCTTTTGGCTTTGCAGGTAAACACCTTAACTGCTAAGCCATCCCTCCTGCCCCATTTTATTTTATTTTATTATTATTATTTTTAATTTAATTTTTATTAACATTTTCCATGATTATAAAAAAAAAATCCCATGGTAATACCCTCCCTCCCATTTTATTTTTTAATTGTTTTTTTTCTGTGTGTGTATGTTCATGTGTGGGTGGGTACATGCATGTTTGTGTGTGGAGCGCAGAGGAAAAATAACTTGGGGTGTCAACCCCAGGAATGCTGTCCATGTTGTGAGACAAGGTCTCTCACTGACCTGAAGCTCACCTATTTGACTAGCCTAGGTAGCCAGTGAGCTTCAATAAGCCTCCAGTTTCCACCTTCTCAGTGCTGAGATTAGAGGTGCTTGACACCATGGCTGGCACTTTACATGGGTTCTGGGGATTGAACTCAGGTCCTCATGCTCATGAGGCAAGCACTTTACCATGGAGCCACCTCCCCAGATCCCTATTATTCATTATAAATTAGTTACTTCCCAGGAGGTTTTCAGAAGCTACATGAGGAACACTGTGTGTGCCACTGGACCACAGTGAGGGTTGAGTGTCTGACACCTCTGTTCTTGTCCTCGGTGCTGTGAGTTAGAAAGCACAGGTACCACTGTCAGTGTCATTTCCACTTGAAGGATGCCAATATGTGGTCCAGAGAGCTCAAGGGTCCCAAGAACGAGGAGCCGGAACCCAAAATTAGGGTTGGGGCTCTGTAGTCTATGTTGTAACCACAGGTTGTCACTGTCACTGGGCCTACACACAGATGGGGTTCACTCATAACTGCTTAGAAAGTCAACCTTACCTCTATTACTTTGATTCAGAAAATCAATGCTTTAGTCAGTTCTCTGACCACTGGGGCAATGTGTGTGCAGAGGTACATTTCTTCCTTATGTATGTTTCATGCAGATGGTACCAGTGTGGGGAAAGAATGCGGTTCAGTCCCAGCCTTAGGCACACAGATTCTGCCAGATGACACAAAATTGCACTGCAGAAAAGTCAGCACTGGGTGGCATTTACTGTTCCCTAGACAATTGTGGTAGTGCCATTTGTCACGGAATGCTCAGTTACATTTCAAATTTATTTTTAATCATTCTGAGCTGGATCGATGGGAGACAAAGGTGACTTTTAGCTCTGGCACCTGTTGTTCCCCCCAAATGTCAAGGATTGACATTTGATGCCGTTACCCCCAGTCATTTGTCTTACTTCCTTTCATACCCACTCCCAGGCCCACCCACCCCTCTTACACGGGACTTTCACGTTGGTTCATTGACACCTGCATTGTCCAGGGAGACCTGTGCCCAGGTGTTCTCTCTTCCTGGCAGAACCAAGGCTTTCTTCTCAGTGGCCATTAAGTCCCTGCAGCTGGGAGGAGCCACCTGTACACGTTGAGACCTCCTGTCTGCATCTTCTCCCTGGCAGGCACCCAGCACACTGCGTTCTTGGGAGGACTGGTGCCTCTTAAGGGTTTCCTCAGTGCTGGGGACAGTGGTAGATGTGAGCTCACTATTTCTCCTAAAGTCAGAGGCGGCTTGCAGGAGGGTGAGGCGTGTTGTCCATCAGATAAAGTATTCCTTCCTGCTGTCACCAGCATCCTGGAGGGCGGGGTCGCTCTGTAGGGCCGCATCTGCACTCTCAGCAAACTCCGTGCCCTTGGCCTCGTTGGTGTGGTAGGTACCCTTGTGCCGGTACAGGTAGCGGAGCATGATGAGGAGGAGACATACGAGGATCAGGGCCACCACGGCGATCACTGCTGCACGAAGGAAGCAGGGCATAGGTCAATCTGGGGTCTTGGGACCTGAGGCAATGGGTGGCACCTACACAGGTCATGCCAGGAAAGACACGCTGCTATAAATGACACCAAGACCAGACAGGTTGGCTCCTTTCTGGCCTGTCGTGTTTCTCCCGGTCTGGATGTACTCCCTGCTTCTGCGTGCTTATCTCGCCTCTGTTCTCTCCTTCTCCTCTCTGCATCCCAGCTAGAACAGCCTCCCCTCGGGAGGTGCTCCTGTCTTCAGAAGAAGAAGATTCACAAGGATTATTTCACATGACCAGTTTTAGTACATGTGCGGGTTCAAAATTGGGGAGTTCCTGGAATGCAGAAAATTTCGTTTCTTTACACAATCCTAATTTATGGATTTCTGTGTCCAAACTAGGAAAGTCCTAGAAAACTGGGAAGAATTGGTTATTCTCCACATACTCCAGCAGGAGGATAAGGCCAGGGCTATAAGCTATGCTTGGGAAAGGGTGGCGGGGGAGAGGGATACAGTTTGGAGAGCTGCCTCTCCCCCAGCTGACATCAGCTCTTGGGAGCTGGAGAACTCCCAGGTGTGGCAGGAGAATGCGGACTTGGCCAAGCAGAGGATACAATGCTCAGGCCAATGTCAAGGGTGTGTTGGGACTCAGGATTCAGGGAAGTGAGGCAGGAGGTAGGACAGCAGAGGTCAAGTCATTCAACAGTGCCTGTGAAGGAGAAACTTAGAAGGGTTCAAGGGCAGCAGTCCTATAGGGGGTATTTCAAGTTTGGGTATTTGTTTTAAGTTGCAGAATAAGCCTGTCTCTTTACTTGGAATACAGGTTTATTGTAGAGGCTGTTGGGAAATACAGGGGAAGCTAAATTGTTCCCAAATCCTATTTTTATAGATGAATTTCCTAAATGTCCTACTGTCCTCTGGGAGATACTTGTGTCTGTTAATAACACACACACACACACGCACACACACATTTGGTTTTTCAAGGTAGGGTCTTGCTGTAGCTTAGGCTGACCTGGAATTCACTATGTAGTCTCAGGCTGGCCCTAACTCACAGTGAGCCTCCTACCTCCAGCTTTTCAGTGCTGGGATTAAAGGTGTGCATCACCACACCCTGCTTTTAATAATATTGTCTGAGAAAAAAAAAATCAAGGGCTTGAGTGAGCAGAATGAGGGTTAGTGAAATTGAACAGAGTAAGAGACATCTCCCAAATGGGGAGCCATCTGCCTAGGGTCCAACAGGAAGCAAGGGAAAATCAAATTTCTTTTAGGATGGAGATGTGAGGCTGAGAAGGGACTAGTATGAGATTAGAGAAACACTGAGGTCCTGGCAAGATTGGGTCAGTCCATCTATCCATTCACCACCACCCCAAATCTGTTCTATACAAGTAGTTCTCTTTCTAGCCTGAGTTCTTGGGTCTGGAGAAGAGGTGCATCTGGACAGGTGTTCCCTTATCTTCACTCCCCACCTATTCCACCAGACACCATGCAGGACATGTCCAGGACTGGACTATTTCCTCTCACCCTAAATAGCCCCTTTGAGTGATTAGCAAGATAACTCAGTCAGTAAAGTGCTTGCCTCTGAAGCATGATGACCTGAGTTTGATTCCCAATATCCATGTAAAATGCCAGGTCTCATGAGGTGTGCTTTTAATACCAGGGCCAGGGCTTGCTGGTCCACTAGTCTAGCCTAATTACTGAGCTCCAGGCCAATGAAAGTCCCTGTCTCAAAGGAGGTAGATGGTGCTCCTGAGGATGCCACCTCAAATGTCTTCTGGTCTCCACATGCTTGAGCATTCATGTACACACACACACACACACACACACACACACACACACACACACACATCATGATAAAAACAAGCCATCCTCTTAGGGAGGGAATCACCAGGCAAGGCTACCCCTCCCTTCACCTGGAGCCTCACTCTGGTTCTGTCCCGGACCTTTCCTAGCTGCTAGTAGGTATCAGCTCACCTGCAATGATGGCAATGTCCTTAATGTTGTTGGATGTCCCTGGGTCAGGCTCTGTGGACAAAAGAGAAGACACTGTGATGAGAAAGGTTCCCTATACTCAGCGACAACTCTGCTAGCCTGCAGGCTCTATACATCTGGAAGCAGCTCTGTGAGTGGCCCAGACAGACAGAAAAGGTACAGCACATATAGAAGGTACCAACCCAGCTCTTCCTGACCACTGAACCATGCTAGAGAATGCCCAGTAAATCCTAGTGCACCCGCGAACCACATAAGCTCACTGGCTGCACCCCAGCATAGAGCTCCATTCCCATACCTGCTAGGTGTTCAACAGGTATCTGGGGTTGAGGCATGCACACTGTGTTTTACACACACCATGGTAGGCGTTTTGTTCATGTCAGGTATGAATTTGTTATTTTCTTGCTGCTGTCACCTTGTGTGGCATTCAGAGCTACCCTATGAGGTGTTTGGCATCACCAGCCTATTTCACAGGTAGGAATGCACAGGCTCAGAGATGTGACATGTCTGTGATCAAACAGCTTATCTGGTGATGGTGAGAATTCACGATCACTTTTACATCTGGGGTGTGCTTTAGTGGTCTCTTTTTCTCTCTTGTTTCTCAGTCCCTCCCTGAGCAAAAGGACTCCGATTTTTGCATTAGCCTCCCTGCCGTGCTATCCATGTTACTGAAGATAATTACTGGGCAGGTTTTTCTACAGCTTGAGGTCTGGCCAGAAGGAATCTCTCTTAGTGGTACTTCCAGCTGCTGCACAGTCTCCTCTCCTCTGGGAGACAGGGGAGAAGAAGGATTTGTTAGACCATGGAAATAGCAGCATTAACACAGAAATGCCATGTTCCTATTACCAGAATAGTTCATGTTAAATCATGGAAGGATGTTCCACTCCAGCCATTTCTGCTCAGATAATCACCACAATTATAGCACGATGAGGCTGTTCTCCCAGGGCAGCTGCCACATACCTCTGCCTGATAAGATATTGGCCAGGGAGGGCAGTGAGTGGGGTTTACAGTCCCTAGGCAGCAGGAGAGACAAGTTAGTGAGGAGGGGTCTGCCTTGAAACCCAGTGTGTATATGTGTGTATGTGTGTGTGTGTGGGAAAAAACTCAGGCATCAACACCCAGGGGCAGTGCAGGAGATACTGGAGCTAGGTAGGGATGAGGACTCCACATTCACTTTCAAGCAGTTATACAGTCAGACCCGAAGCACAAAGCAGGAAATCCAAGGAGGTGCCGGACTCTGATCCAGCCTGGACAAGGGCAGCCTGTCATTGAATATGGAGCTCACAGTAGATGCTGGATAAATATCCACCCAAGGCAAGAATAAATATGTGGACGTATGAGTGAATAGATCTAGCAGCTGGAGATCTGTGTCATTTATAAGGAATAAAGGGGCTGGAAAGATGGCTCAGCTGTTAAGAGACTTGCCTGCAAAGCCTAATGACCTGGACCCTAGTATTCACATAAAATCAGATGCACAAAGTGGCGCATACATTTGGAATTTGTTTGAAGCAGGTGGAGGCCATGGCATGCCCATCCTCATTCTCTCTCTCTTCCCCCTCTCTTTCTCTGCTTGCAAATAAATAATTAAAAAATATAAAGAATACAAATTTATTCAGCTCATGATTTTAGAGGCTCTGAAGTCCAAGAACACAGTGCTGGCACCTGGTGATGGCCTTCTTGCTGCATCATAAAACACCTCGGCATCACATGGCAAGACAGTATGCTAGAGAGCTCCATCTTCTAGCCAGTCCCTCAATAACTGACTAAGTCACTGATTCATGAGTGGATTAATCCATTCTTGAGGGCTCTGCTCTCATGATCCAAGCACCTCTTAAAGATCCTGCCACTCAATCACTATGAACATTTGGGTCTGGGGAGTACCTTTCCGACACAGGAAACTTAGTGGGGAAACATTCAAACCACAGTGGCTAGGAAGCTCCATTCCCCCTTGCACGGCCCTTTTCCCAAGCTCCTGGTCCATCCTACACTTCTGCCTTAGGGATTGTGAGAGAGTTCCCACTTCTTCTTTCTCACTTTCCACCTGGTCCAGAAAGGGAGGAAATTTTCAGCCACAGGGATGAGGATATGAGATGTGAGTTCCTTAGAGCTGGTAGTGAGCAGGCATCAATACAAGAATATTCACATGTCCTTGGAGGAGGACAATCTAGGCTTAAAATTAAGAAGGGGAATGAAGGTTTGTCATGGAAGTCCTTGGGTAGTTGTAGTGATGACACAATGACACACCCTGACGACAACAAAACTATTCTAGCTAGCCGGCTTGCCCTAGGTTTCCCCTCAACTCCACCTCCCAAGGGGTGGGATTATAATCCCATTTGGCCTTTGCCTGGGTGCTGGAGATTTAAATGTCAGTCCTCACACTTGTAGTAAATGTTTTGTCCAGTGAGTCATCTTCCCAGCCCTCAAACCCATGTTCTCTGATATTCTCCAGGAAGGCTTCCTAGAAGACATGATCCCAACCCAGCCTGCTGAAATGGTGGTGGCAATCCTGGCAGAGGAAGGCAGGAAGGGGGATGGGGCAGAGAGGGGCTTGGAAGGAAGGTCTGCAGGTTTGGGAGTGAAGAGAAGCTTCTGGGTGGGGCAGGAGGGAGTTTCTCAATGAGGATGTCTGGCCACTGTGGCAGAGGCTGTCTCCAAGCAGCTGGAAGATGCGTGCTTTGGGGTTTGCTTCACTCACTCACTCACTCACTTACTCACTCACTCACTCGCTCACTCACACTCACCCAAGACCAGTCTTCCAACCTGTGCAGGATGTACAGATGCACTCATGTGGACTCCAGGGCACATTTCACTGGTTTAGCCACATTCTAGTTAGAACATGCCTGGCAGCCCCCAGATCAAAATGATGGCCCTAAATACCTCATAAATCACCTTATAAACAATAATCCCAATACCAGGACTTCCCAAATGCTGAACAAGGTAGTGAAACTATCCTGACTGCCCCACGACAAATGACCCTATCACACAGTCCTCTTCTGACCAGGATCCTGTCTTCCCTGCTGCTACTGCTCAGAAGTACGGAATAGCTTTGCAGGCTGCCCACCATCCATAAAACATCCCCACAAAGCAAGGGGCTCCCGTGAGCCTGCAAAGCCAGGTGGCCAGGAAGACAGTCTTCTCAGTCCTGGGGAAGACAGTCTTGCGTCAGCACAGTGTGGAGGAGGCAGACCGAAGGCTCCAAAGGCCACTTCTGAAAGGGCGTCCTTTCGTGTGTACTCCCTGGAGTCTTGTTGGGGAATTTTCACACATCTAGGCATTTGCTTCAGGATGTGCTCCCAGGAGGAAAATGTGCAATCAGGGCCAAGATGCCATAGCTCACTACTCAGGTGATGGCCTTCTAACCTTTCTCTGCTATTATCTCTGTATCCTTTCAAGAAAGACTTTCACCAGAGCCTCATGTATGTATGTGTATGTGCTTGTGTATGTGTGTGTATATGTATGCATGAGTGTGCCCAGGTGTGTGGAAGCCAAAGGACAATCTTGAGTATCATTCCTCAGGTGACATTCACTTTTACTAAGATATGGTTTCTAACTGACCTGGAACTCACCTGATAGGCTAGACTGGTTGGCCAATGAGATCAGGGGTGCTCCTCTATTGCTACCTCCTCGGCACTAGGGATCACAAGTGAACTCCAGTGTTTTTTTTTTTTTTTTTTTTTTTTTTATGAGGTAGGGTCTCTCTTTGGTCCAGGCTGACCTGGAATTAACTGTGTAGTCTCAGGGTGGCCTCAAACTCATGGAAATCACCTACCTCTGCCTTCCGAGTGCTGGGATTAAAGGCGTGTGCCACCACGCCCAGCTGCTTTTTTTTTTTTTTTTTTAATGTGGATTCTGTGAATCAAACACAGGTTCTCATTCTTGAATGGAATGCATTTTACCTGAGCTCTCTCTCCAGACCCAGAACCTCATTTAAAAAAAAATGTAAATACTTTATTTATTTGACAAAGAAAGAGAGAGAGGGAGAGAGAGAGAAAATGAATGGCATGCCAGGGCCTCCAGCCATTGCAAATAAACTCTAGACACGTGTGCCCCCTTGTGCATCTGGCTAATGTAGCTTCTGGGGAATTGAACCTGGGTCCTTTGGCTTTGCAGGCAAGTGCCTTAATCGCTAAACCATCCCTCCAGTCCCAGAACCTCATTTTTATACCATAGTCAAATCTGTTCATCTGAGATGCAGGATCTAACTAAGAACAGGAAGACTTTGTGGCCATTCTGGTGACAGTACAAAATGGGATAATCTCTCCTAAATTCAGGGCAGCAGGGAAGAAGCAAGTGTGGATTGGGAAAGATGAAGCCAAGGCTGTCATGTGTGCATTGGGGTTCTCCTTCACGGAGGAGACTGTACTAACTGTGGACTGCGTGGAAAAGGCAGTGTATTAAGAAGGTGGTGGTGAAGGACTGGGGAAACAGCTCAGTGGGAAAAGTATTTGCTGTGTAGGACTGACAACCTGAGCTCGTGTCCCCAGACCCATCTAAAACCAGGCAGCTAGTATGAACATCTGTAACCCCATCATGTCTACAGAGAAGTGAGGTGGAGGAGGGAGTGCTTTGAAGCTTGCAGGACAGCCACCCTATGAACAAGAGACCCTGACTCAAAACAAAGTGGGAGTGAAGACTGACACTTGAGATTGCCTTATGAGTTACGCATGCACGTGTGCAAAGGAAGGCAGAGAACATTCTTCTGCAGTCATGGTGTGCAGTGAAGAGGAAGCCATTGCATTTCCCAGACCTCCCTCACCTAACAGTTGTTGTCTAGCCTAGGATTTTTAGGAAAATCAAATTCAAAAGAAGCAGGAGGGAAGGGAAGAAGAGATTCCAGTTCAGCTTTCACGTCAGGCTTTCAGGGAGGATTATGGGAGTGGAAACCTGCTGTGAGGGTTAGATCAACATCTGGCTGTTTGGGCTTGGTGGGAAAAGGGTGGCTGGTATCATCAGACAAGTGAATAGAGAAAGGGACTTGAGACAACGTCAAGGCCACCAAGCAGGTGCTTGGTGTACTTGTTCTTATTATGAAGAGGGGAAAAAAATCTACCCATGGGACACAGTTGGTGTGGCTTTAGCATGTGAGGAGCGAAGAGCCAGCTAATTATCAGATTTGTGCCTGTCTACCAAGTTGACTGATGGTTGCAGTGAAAGGGAATAACGTTATTGGGAGGAGGAGAAGTGGAAGGCAGTGAACCTGACAGTGTCAGCATCCAGTGCCAGGTTCTGGAGAACCCATGCCTCCTGGACATAGTCCATTCCTGACCTTACAGAGAGTCAAATCCGCCACTGAACATGTCTGTCTTCACACCCTCCTCTGCATCCCAGTACACTTGCTTCAGCATTTTCCCAAGGGTAAGGACACCCCATCGTGGGTTGGTCTGCTTGCTGCTGGTTTGGGGTCTTTTTGCATCTTTTCTCCACAAGTGGAGCTAATGGGAAAGCCTCTATCCACATGGAAAACAGACTTCCTTATGGCGAACTGTCAACTAGGGACCTTTCTGATTTCCAGCCTCTGAGTAGATAGATGTACATCGTGTACCTGACAAAAACCAGTGTTTTGCCTCATGTGGGTCCCCAGTGCAGAATATACCTCCTGTTTATCTTGCGAGAACCAGCAGAAGATGTGAACATGGTGGCAACATGAGAATTTGCTGGGTTATGCACAGTTGGGGAACAGGTTAATGCTTTCACTATCTACTAAGCACAAAAGCCAGTGCCTAAGGAGGGAAAGGAATTAAATACTCTTGATTCTTGGTCCCCTTCTTCAAATGACACCTTATCTTTTCTTCTCATTTACTTTGGAATGTGGTAGCCATGTGTGTGTCTGTGTATAGGCATACGTGATGCATGTGTGCATGCCAGAGGTCAGCCTCACGTGTTCTCCTCAGGAACACTGTCCATCTCTTTTTGAAATTGGATCTGGCATTGATCTGGAGCTCATCAATTAGGCTAGACTGGTTAGCCTGTGATCTCCAGGGACTCTCCTTTGTCTGCCTGCTCAATGCTCAGATTACAGACATGTACTGCCCTGCCTGGCATCTTTAAAGTAAATACTGAGGTTAAGACTGAGGTCCTCATATTTGTGAGGCAAGTACTTTACCTACTGAGCAGTCTCCCCTGCCCTTATATTACCTTTCTTGGGATAGGATCACATCTATGGGGTGAAGCAAAACTTCTGAGTCAGTTAATGTCACCTCCTTGAGTCTTCTTTCCTTTTCTGCAAAGCAGAGTTAGCAGACCCCTGTACAGTAGGTGACAGTGGGGCTGAGGGGTAAGACACTGGCCCTCAAACTTGGGTGTGCATGCATAACTTCCACTGGGGAACCTGTGAGCCCACAGATCACTGGATTGTCTCTGTTAGTTACTTTTTCTTTGTTTTGACCAAATACCCAACAAGAAGCAGCTTAAGGAGGAAGGTTTTCTTTTGGCTTTCGGTTCCAGCAGATATAATCCGTTGTGGTAGGCAAATCACGGCCCCTAAAGTAGGAGGCTGGCTGGCTGCATGGCATCCCTGCTTAGGAGGCAGAGTAAACAGGAGGTGGGCTGGACTACAAAGCCTTAAGGCCTCTTCCAAGTAGGACTTCACTTCCCAAAGGTGAGACAGCCTTCCCCGGCAGTACCAGCAATCAGAGACCACGTGTTCCAACACTCGAGCTTATGGAGGACACCAGCGCTTCCTCACCCTGAGATTCTGGGTGGTCAGTTGGCCTGTGGTCATGCTGGCATTTCTACCTTACTCTCAGGTAATGCTAATGCTGTTGTTCGGGAGCCTTGCTCTGAGGACCACTGAGCTCATGACTGTGAAACTGGTCTACAGATCACAGGACATAGTTCACATGTTAGCTATTACACCCCATCCTTGGCCAGAGGGTGGTGGGAGGCCCCAGTAAATCAAACTAGGAGCCATGACAGACACCCCTTTTACCAGCAAATAAGAAATCACAATCACAGCACCATAAGCCACATCTTTGACTAGTGTCTCCCCTCCTGTAGGAGCCAGCTGATGTCATTGAAGACTTAGTAGAATTGAAAGCTGGGAATCTGTCCACCTCTGCCTGTCCGCATGGCCGGTACTGGGGGTGGGAGCTCTTGTGCTTGGCTTTGGGAGATTCACACACCCTTCTGCCTGAAGCCTCGTGAGACCACAGTTGTTTTTTAACTTTCCCTGAGGAGACCTGAACAAACATCTATACACTTTAAATAGTGCAACATACCAAAGTGATTATAGGGCTGGAGGGATGGCTTAGTGGTTAAGGCCTTTGTCTGCAAAGCCAAAGGACCCTGGTTCGATTTCCCAGGAATCACGTAAGCCAGATGCACAAGGTGGCACATGTGTCTGGAGTTCATTTGCAGTGGCTCGAGGCCCTGGTGCACCTGTTCTCTCTGTCTGTCTGTCCCTCTCTCTCTCAAATAGATAAAAACTTAAAAAAAATAAAAATTCAAAGTGACGATTGTAACTTAATGAGCCAGTGAATTTACTGGGTATGGATGGATAGCATGTGTGAGGGCTTATCAGCAGTATCCCAAGTGGCAGCTGCATCATTGAAAAGTCCACACCAGCATGGCTGGTGATGCACAAAATCTTCATCCTTGGAGCTTCCTGCGTATCTTATAGATAGCTTCGTTTCACAGTGTCTCTTACCCATAAAGTGTTACTCCTTATATAATCTTGGTGAGGGGCCTTGTGAATCTTGCTAGTTTCAGGAATTTCCTAAGGCTACTTCCTGCCCCTTGTGAGTTTCATTTACTTTCTGAGCTTTATCGAGCCACCCTCCAGGGTCGATGTTTCAGTCGAGAGGAAAGTGCTGCCTGGTAGCAATGCTCTCGGCCTTGTTCTCTGGAGAATAAGCAGACCCTATGCTGAACAGCCCTGGCATCCTCATGTATGCTAAGTGACTACAGTGAGATGAGCAAAAGGAAAAATGGTCACCACTGATTACTTGAAGGACCACTAGGCTGTGCTGGTGCAGTGGGAAAGTACTTCTCCCAAGGAAGGTCTCTGGTGACACCCAGATGACAAAGGATGTCCACAGATCATGTGAGGAACCAGGCAGTGTCTGTGTAACTATCAGCATGGGCCTTCCTAACTCGGAGCACCAGGGCTGCAGCCTGGGGCACATCTTCTGTAGCCCCGTCCAGGCACCTGTTTGAGGAGAGTGAAGGTGCTCAGGAAGGCATAATGTACTTCCAGAGTCTCCACCTGTCCAGCCCACAGCTCTGGAAGGTCAGCACATGAGGCGGAAATGGTGTGTGCAGGAGTGGATGTTCGGTCAGCGGCTCAGCTCTGACATTGCTTCTCATGGTCTTTGCAGTGTCATTTTTTATGTTTTTACATTCAAATGTGGTAGCACTACAATGTATGCTTAGGGAATTGTGTCACAGTATGGTTTAAAAAAAATTAGAGGACTGGGGAGATATCCCAGTCAGTAAAGTGCTTGTCTTGTAAGTGGGAGGACCTGGGTCTGAGCTCCAGAAACCAAGTTAAAAAATGTGGGGTGTAGTGGTACATACTTGTAATTACAGCACTGGAAATACAGGTACGAGTGGATCCCTGGGCTTGTTGGTCAGCTAGTGTAGACTAACTAGTGAGCTCCACACCAATTAAAGTGGGCAGAGTTTCTGAAGAATGACACCCAAGGAATGACACCACATGCATGTGCACACCTGTTCACAACTTTCACATACCTATGCACACACATGAATATATACAAACATGCATATACATGAACACACATGCCTTGAGTTAAAACAATCAAAGAAAAGGTACAATCAATATGTTCCACATTAAGGAGTTGGTTATGGTGGTCACGAGACACCCCTATGATAGAATATCAAGCAGATTCTGAATGACACAGGTAAATTCCTAGTGACCTGAGGAAGTGCTTATGGTGTGATGTTATGTAAAAGGAGCAGGTCCCTATAAACAGAAATGGTGTGAAACATTCTAGAAAAGAGTCTTAGCCATCTGAGAAAGGCAGTGCATGGCTGCCTTGGAAGGAAGAGGTGCCTATGCTCTGGCTTTGATGGGGCTTTGAGGAGGAAGAATTCATATTTCAAAGTGACTGGGAGAAGCATGGGCATCCCAGTCTAGAGATGCATCTTTGTCTATAGATTCAAACATGGAAGAGAGAAGTGGCCACTGTAAGTGGATAACCTGGTACCCACTGTATCCTCATGGGGAGTTAGCTGGATACCCAGGGCTAGGATCCTATGAGGTGCGCTAATGAGGCTGAGGTTAGGTTGTGGTCTCCTTGTGCAGGCTGGAAAGGTGTGTAGGTATTATGGGTACGTGTGCCCGAGGGAAGTAAGCAATATAGACAGCCACACAAAGAGGTGTGGTCACAGGCTGCAGGATTGCGGTGTCTGGATGGCAAGGTTGTCCGTTCCAAAGCCCTGTGCTTCTTACACATACCTGAATGTTCTGTTATTCCCTCAGCTGCCTCCTTCCATATCGATCAGGTCTAGGACCAGACCCTTTTGTTATCCAAGGACTAAAGTCACAGTTGTGAGGGAGGCTAGACATGGTCTGCAAAGCTGGCAGCCCATTCTTACCCTACACCTTCGTCTGGAGTGACAGGCCAACTATGTTTGGTTGGATGACTGTGTGTCCTTCAGCTGAAGGTCCAAGTTCCACTGCTGACCTTTCAGAAGTTCTCAGAGTTCTCATTACAGTACAAGCCTGCTACGTTGCATTTGACTCTGCTTCCTGGGTGAGAATGTGGGGGCTGTGCTGGAAGGAAACCACCCAGGAGACATTGGCTCTGTACCAGTCATGAAGACTCTCTGTTTTCCAACTTGTGCTCATTCTTCAAATTCACATTGGTGTCACCTCTTCCAAGAAACACTTCCTGGTTTCTGCATAAGGATTGCATGCTCCTTCCTCTGTTGAACATGCCATTTAACAGAGTTCATGCCATGCAGTAAATATTTTCAGCTTTGCGGGCCACACACAGTTTTGACCGCATCTCTACGACACAGAGATAAGCTGATGTACTACTCTGTGTTCCTGTGTGTGCTCATGAATGCTTCTATCTGCTCACATGTGTGATTCAAGTTCATAGCAGCTGCCCCTGCACCTCCGAGTCATACAGATGTCCCTGCTCTCCAAGTGGGTCATGTGTGCTCATCTTTAACTCTCCTCTGGAGGATTTAATTTACTTAAGAAACCACATAATTGCATTTTATGCACAATTAGGCACCTTATTACATGACTAGATGTCCTCAAATGGGTTGCATGTGTAAATAATGATGATTTAGTTAGCCACGCTCTGTTACTGGTTTCCAGGAGACTCATCTGCCTGTGCACAGGATGGGGAAAGTGCTCTTGCTTCCTTCATGGGCAACAGCAGAGGCCACGTGTACAACAAGCAGGCCAGCGGGGCATGAGGAGATGGGCCCCTCTTCTGCCATCTCCATTTAAACAGTGCCTTTTTCTTTTAGCATGTATAAGGGTGTGGTGTGCCTGTGTGCATGTGTGTGTTTAGAGACCAGAAGTTAACATCAGCGTCTTGATTGATTGCTCTCTGTCTTACTGATTGTGGAAACATCTCTCATTTATGCCCAGAGCTGGCAGATTTGGCAACTCTAGCTTGCCAGCTTGCCCAAGGATCTTTTGCATCTCTAGCACTGGGATTATTGGTGGGCTGACACACCCACCCAGAATTTACACTGGCACCAGGGATCCTAACTTTGATTCTCACACTTGCACAGCAAGCACTTTATCCACTGAGCCATCTCCCCAACCCCATGAAGGGCTTCTTCACGGGGAGCTGAGTTTCCACAGCCCAAGGCAGCCAAGCTCCCACAGGTTCACTGATCAAGGGAGACAAGTGGTCTGAGACAACAGGGCGTAGGGTTGAGGGTGAGAAGGAAGGTGGTGGACTGGTAGAAGGTCCTAGAAGGAGAGGACACATGGGGAAACAGGAAGTGGGCCTCGGATCCTCTCCTTCCCTTGATGCTTTCCCCCACTCCTGTGTCTGGATGGCTCTCAGAGAGCTTCAGGGCTGCAGGACTGGCACTGCCATGCAGTGTGCTGGAGACTGTGACCAGCTGAGCTGCCTGCAGGTTGTGCAGTGCGCTCCAGAGATGCATCTTCCGTGACTCGTCACCTATGCCGGGTGGGCTTTTCAGTGATGCCTTTGAATCCTCCATGCTACTGTAAGCAACCCCTCACCCTGCTCTGTAAGTAACCCCCATAAACTCACCAGTTTACCCAAACTGGTTTTGGTGCAACTGTACTCTGGTGTGTTGTCTTAGCCCTAGCTGTGGTGAACAGACGTGTGCTTGAGTCTCCCCAGGAAAAAATGTTTCTCATGTCACCTATGACAGAACATCTTGGATGGCTCCCAGGGGGTGATGCCAAGCCCAGGACAGCTCTTACTATACTCATATGCTTAAAACTGGTGTCTTTATCTGTACATGTGGACACAACACACACACACACACGCGCACACACACACACACACACACACACACACACACGCACGCACGCACGCACACAGCCTCAGGGGCCAGAAGCCTGACCTGTGCTAGGAGGGTGGGGTAGCAGGAGGCTCAGAGGCCGGTTCCTGTGGCTGGGGTGGCTGGCAGGACACATTGTGCTTAGTTATCTTCTGGAACAGTGGACTTCCTGAGTGCTTCCCAATGTGCTGTTTGCCCTCCTTCATACTCCCAATTCCTGTCTTCTGGGTATTAAGACAGGAAAAGCACATTGGTGAGTCACCAGTTTGCTTCCTCATTTGTATCTGGGATGGAACCAGGAAACTGCCTGGCCCTAGTTCCATCCCTCTGCTGTCTTTCCTTTGTGCCTGGGGAGGAAAAGCCATTTCTCTCCACCATCCGTGGCCCAGTACTCTTCCAATCTCTTCCTCCCACTGTTTTTCTAGCTGATGGAAACACTCCCTAATGCATCTCAACCCACCACTCTGTCTCTATCTTCTCAGTCCCTGTCCAGGTCTTGTGATTTATATTTGTCCCACATTAATCTTTAAAATCAAAGGAGCCATAAATATGTACATAACTCTTCCTTCTGGCAGCTGAAATCCCATGACACAAATGAATTGCCATCTAAATGAAGTGTTACTTTAAAGAAAGTGATAAATGCCCTGGAGACTAATCAAGAAGCCACAAACTTAGACTGGGTTTCACATCAGGAGTTTGTAGGTGATGTGGATGAAGTCTAATCCCTGGCTCATATCTTATGACCAACAAGAATGGGCAAGCTGACACAGATGTGTGGCTTTAATACTGCGTATGCAAACAGGGTGCTTTGTGTTTCACTTCTCACTGGAGGGTCTCAGCTCTCCAAAAGTGGGTTTGAACCCTAACACATAATCTTTGAGTAATCATAACACAATCTACTCTTCTGTCAGACAAGTGCACTGATTTCTTTACTGACAGAAGATGTTGCTTAATTAAACCAAGTAACAGGATGAACTCAGTTATCCAAGAAAACTACTGGGATCAAACCTATTTGAGCAATCAGACTAGGAATTTCTCACTATGCCAGATGATCTAAGAAGTGGTTTCAGATACTTGTATCCTTTCAAACACAGATGTTTTCATACTGAAATAAATGCAGGGTTGTTTTTATTTTATATTTTTAAGAACTACCTTTTGTTTTGAGAATTGTAAAACCTGAGGTTTTAGGAGGAAAAGAAAGAATATGAGTGACTAAACACAGTAAATAACATGAACTTATTATCTTCCCTTTCATTTCCTTATCTTATTACTTGTTCCACCATTTCTGTCGTGCTTGACATTACTGGTTGTATCACTTTATTTTTCAGCTGCTTAGGTGAGTGGTGGACAGTGAAAGTTCCAAAAGGCCAGGTTAAGTAACTTGAGTCTCATTACATGGGCATCTAGCATATGCTGTAGGTGAGAAACCATAGAAAAGGGGATTTTTTTTTTAAGAGATGTTGAAGTTGGACATGGGCCGAAGAAGTGCTTGTAGTTTAAAAGAACACTTGGAAGCTACTGAGAAAAGATCAGGTGTCAACCAAGAGAAGCCAAAAGTGGTGAGGGTGGGCAGTGATAGAGCAAGGCTGAAAGAAGGCAAACCTTGAAACTGCTGACAGACCAGGGTCCAAGGGTTGGGAGTTCTGGTGGGACTGTGATTAGAAGTGGATAAATTTCCATGTGGAAGAGAAGGGAGGGAGATTGTGAATAATAATTTGTTCTATATTTATATACATATAATTATGGAATTCCCAGCTACATTCTTTTAAGTACTAAAAATGAAGAAGCCTTTACAATTTTCAAATTTGCATAAAAATATGTTACTAAGAATGGAGTTGTAACTCAGTGGTAGCCTAGCATTTGTGAGGCTCCAGGTTCCATCCCTAGTACCACACACACACACACACACACACACACACACATACACACACACACAAACGTGTTGTGATAGGCATCTATGAGATGAGTTGAAAATATAAATAAGAATGGAGTTTGGGGGCTGGAGAGATGGCTCAGTGTTTAATGCACTTGCCTGCTAACTCTAATGACCCAGGTTCGATTCCCTATTACCCATGTAAAGTTAGCTGCACAAGTGACACATGCATCTGGAGCTCATTTGCAGCAAATGGAGGCCCTGGCATGCCCATTCTCTCTCTCTCTCTGTATCCATCTTTCTCCCTTTCTCTTTCTGTCTGTTTACAAATAAATACATACAAAATTTTTTTTTTTTAAAAAGAATGGAGTTTGGAAGTGTTCTTCTGAGACTGGTTTCTGGGTACTGGGTACAGAAGGTGTTCTATCATCCTGAAAGGCTCTGAACTGGAGACCAGGCTTAGGATTAGTGCAAGGCTCACACTTGGAGACTGTCACAACAGTGTCACCCAGTACCCTTTCAAAAACACCCATGTCAGTCTGAGGTTGTAGAACACATTTAGTGTATGAGTCCCTGGGTTCAATTCCTAGCAGTTCCAAAACAAAATAAAAGTAAAACACCCACGCCAAGGTTATATCCTACTAGGGTTTCTGCATAAAACTGAAAGCATACCTGTTAAATTTCAACCCTGGATAAAGAACTAGATGTTTTCGTATATGTCCCAAATATTACCTGCCAGCTCCATAGCTATTCAGCCCTTCAGCTGAACTAATAGGATGTGCTTGAAACTCCCATCAGAGAAGCTCCTAAGTTCACGTAGTGTTTGAGTGTGCTGTGGACAAGATGATGTGCTTGGGAGGGGGAATAAGCCCCTCCCCAGTGGGTACTCCAGGAGAGGGAAAAATAGCCTGGGGACCAGCCAACCTGGAAAGAATGTATGAGCTGGAGAATGGGGAACAGCACTGTGGAATTCTGTCATTCAGACCCTACAATGTCATTGCACTCATGAATTCACAGCAGCTATGGTGGCCTGTGCAAGACTTGTACATGATGGAGCCAGTCGACGTTCTGTCATGGATATGGGAAGGGCTTGTGAGGCTTCACTCCTCCCTGAGAAATTAACGGCAGTTAATGGTTGCTAGGGGCGGGGAAGTCACTCTCTTCTATGATGTGGGCACTGGTTAAGTGGTAGGAAGAAGTAGTACAGTGGTACTGGGTGGGGATAAGGAGGGTAATGTGAGGTGCATATGATCAAAATGCAATATATATAAATGTTAAAGAACAAATAAAAAAGAAAAACAAAAGCCTAGATTCCAACATGACCACCTCTTAGGAGCAAAACCTTCACGCCTTATCTGTAGGAGTCTCAGTGTCTCAGCAGTAGAAAGAGGACAGCAGCACTAACCTGATGAGACATCCAATGGGCTCAAACTTCAAGCATGATCCCATGGTCCTGTGGGGGGACTTACTCTACTGTTCCCCGTGGGGCCTCCCCTGCAGCTGTGGTGTGTAGAACAGTCAAGAGGTCTTCCGAATCTCGGTCTCCTATTTCTGAGTACTGTGGCCCTGGGGATAGGTTCCACGCAGCAGCTGGTGGGCGGCTGGCTCAGGTCCACTTTATCAGTACCAGGTGTCCAGTACAGGGCCTTCATGGCCACTGAAATTGTTCGATAAGAGGCTCAGTTACCATAGAAGGCTTATCTGAGGTAGGTCTGGGTGGAGGAGCTGCCTCCATCAGATTGGCTAGGGAGGGAGGGTAGAGATCCTCCAAGGAAATATAAAGTCCTGCATTCTCACATAGCCATGCCCATTGCCTGTCCCTGAAACTGCACTCTGTGCTCTGCTAGTGCAGATTGGATGGAGGTGGCTGTCCCATTTCTTATTCAGAGATAGCGTCCCCTTATGATAAGGTAACAAAGCTTCACCTGCATTCTTACTCAGGAGGTAGCTGGAGGAGACATCCATGAGGCTGAACCCTGATGGTGGTGACAGCTAGATCTCCACAACACTGTGCATGGATGTGAGCACAGATAAGTACGTGCAGATCTATGCATGCATGTGTTTGTATGAAGCCATCTGCACCTTAATATTATGTTGCCTAAATCACACAATATCCCAGAGAAGGATGCCACTATGTGCCTGAGGTCAGACTGTGAGGCATGCAGGATATGAAACATATCTGAATTCCAGGCTCAGCTCTGCAATTTGCTGCTGTGGCCTGGGACAGTTACTCTACAGTGCCAGTGCAACCTGCAACCCATGGGGTGCATCATCCCAGGAGTGCCTTGAATGTGGCACAATACATTTGTAAGTGGCAATATCACGTGTTGATGTCAAAAGACTAGATACTTCTGTGGCTCTACGCCTTTGCAACGCCATGTTTTCAGGCATACTCAGGATACCATGTTGCACGAGAAGCTGTGTGAGCCAGCTTTCTGTCCCTATCACAAAACCAGGTAGAGGAAAGACTTATCGTAGCTCATAGTTGTGGCAGATTTGATCCAT
The DNA here is from genome assembly GCF_020740685.1 of Jaculus jaculus. Taxonomy (NCBI): domain Eukaryota; kingdom Metazoa; phylum Chordata; class Mammalia; order Rodentia; family Dipodidae; genus Jaculus; species Jaculus jaculus. The sequence goes on along the minus strand of NC_059106.1, from coordinate 29,235,065 downwards.
GATCTTTTGGGCTGCTGTGTTGTGCCCGTAATGAGCCAGTATAGAGGGTCAAGAGTGCATGGACAGTGTGCCCACAGGGTGTGAGTGAGCTCAGTGAATACCAACTTCTTTCCCAGTGGCTCTGTTCTCCTGTGTCCCAGACTATGATGAAGAGAAGGGGATATATATTTGTAGTGTTGTGAAACTATTTCCTCTGAATTGCCGGATTGAAACATTTCCTCCTGGAGAGAGGAGGAAGACTCCTCATAAGACTCAGAAGGTAAACAGAAGGCAAATAGAAGGCCTTGGGAGTAAATAAAGTTTACAAGGCCTAAGAAGTTCCTGAAAGTTACAAGGATCCCTCTGCAAGATTATAAAAGCAGTAAGCAGTCCCTGGGGAAAGGAGACTCTATGGCTGGCCCGGCTGCCTGCAAGTTGTTCTGGGAGCTGCAGGGGGTTCGGTTTATAGGAGTTGTTACCATCAGTGGGCTCGTATGCTAGGCAGCTGCCTCTGAGTCATCCTTACTCCTGTAAGTAACCCCAGTAAGATCTCAGTGCACTAGGCTAAACTTGAGGGGGACTAGTCCTTTGGTTTTCATCAGGGCTCTATGTGGGACTGTTGCACTGCAAATCCTAATTGACACATTCCCTATTGGGGGAGGAAGGAAGGTCAGGAGACTCGGGAAGTCAACAAGTATGGGGAAAATGTTGCAAGACCGTACCCTAAGGTTATACAAAGGGGAAACAACTGCTTAGGGAGAGACTTTCTGGCCAGCTCACTGTCTGCAGGTTGTACAGTGAGGTCCAGAGACAGCTTCAGTGAGTCCTCACCTAGGCTGGGTGGGCTTTCAGCAAGGCGGCTGCCTTTGGGTCTTCATGCTTGGTCACCCCGAGGCTGGGGAAAAATGATGCATCCTGACACAAGAAACTCCTTGAAGTGACCACGGGGACGCCATCATCCAGGATGGGAGGAGAACTCTCAGTGGTGCATCTGTTTTGGGGGCTTCACATTCCTGTAAATAACCCCTTACTCTGCTCTGTAAGTAATCCCAATAAACTCATCAGTTCACCAAACCGGTCTTGGTACAATTGTGCTTTGGTCTGCCATTTGAGCCCTAGCTGGGGTTCGTGTCACCCCAGGAGAAAAGCTTCCAGTGACAGGGGTGAGTGAATAGACTCTCTTCCTAGGAAAAGTCACACAACATAGACAGCCGTTCCAATCATGGGCTGACTTCCGATGGCCAGACTGCAAAGACTTTTAAGAGAAGACGACAGGCCTATGGGTCAGGAGTCTGTCACTTCAGAACCCCCCCGGGTGCACCACCTGGGGTCACATCATTGCGGGAGGAAAAGAACACAGGGGAAGCTGGTGGGTCTGTGGTCAAGGGCCTTGCTCACCCTTGTAACAGCAGAGCACAGTCAGTGAGAAGGCCTGGGAATGTGGGGGGGGTGTGGAGGAAACCGACTCTCCACCAGCTGGCCTGTGTGTCTTCTCGGGTAAGTCACACGGATTCGTACCTGACCCAGGTACAGGAATCTCGGGTGGAACTTGAACTGCGTGAGCCAGAACTGCTCTTTCCACTTCTCTGATCTGGAGACAACCTGAATTTCTGGGCTTTGTTCATTTATTTTCAAGGGGGGAGGGTTGGAAACATAGGGGAGAGAGAGAGAGAGAGAGAGAGAGAGAGAGAGAGAGAGAGAGAGAGGGAGAGAGAGAGCGCCTGAGTGTATGGACACACTAGGGCTTCTTGCAGCTGTGCTCCAAATGAACTCTAGCTAGATGTATGTCCAATTTTGTGCAAGTGGCTTTATGTGGGTACTGGGGAACTGAACCCTGTCTAATAGGATTTTCAAGTAAGCACCTTTTTTGGGTGGTTTTTGAGGTAGGGTCTCTAGCTCAGGCTGACCTGGAACTCACTATGTAGTCTCAGGGTGGCCTTGAACTCAGGGTGATCCTCCTACCTCTGCCTCCCAAATGCTGGGATTAAAGGCTTGCGCCACAACGCCCGGCTTTCAAGTAAGCACTTTTTTTTTTTTTTTTTTAAATTTGAGAGCGAGAGACACAGAGAGAAAGACAGGTAGAGGGAGAGAGAGAGAGAATGGGCGCACCAGGGCTTCCAGCCTGTGCAAACGAACTCCAGACGCGTGCGCCCCCTTATGCATCTGGCTAACGTGGGACCTGGGGAACCGAGCCTTGAACCAGGGTCCTTAGGCTTCACAGGCAAGCGCTTAACCGCTACGCCATCTCTCCAGCCCTCAAGTAAGCACTTTTAAACACTGCAACCTCTCCAGCCCCTTGGCTGTGCTTTGATCATGTCAGAGAACACTGCAAGTCTAAGTATGTTGGGAGGCCTTCTTCTCCATCTAGATGCCAGCTTGGACCCACGAACCATGGGCCAAGACCACCCTTCTGTACACCCTTTAATAATTGTCTTCCATATCCACTGCTTATCAGTGCCTCCATTCTGAGGGAGGGAGGTACTGCTCTGGGCCCTTTGCTGGGCTGTGCCCCGGGTGGGACCTGCTCCTGTGTTTCAGACTTGTTCCTCAAAGGCCTGCATGCTCTGTGGGCAGCAGGTGCCAGGGTCCAGGGCTGTGTTTGCACTCATTCCCCACATAGCCAAGATGTAACCAGCAATTTCAGATGGGATCTGAAAGCTGGCCTGTGTGTGCACATGTGTGTGAGTGCACATGCATATACCTACAAACTGGGCACTTGGTCAAAGTCCTCTTGGCTCCTCATGTCAGCATTCTGGGAGTTTTCAACCCATCCTTTCTTCCTTCCCAGCTCCTACCATGTACCACAGTGATGCAGCCACTCTGAACTCTGAAGTAAAGTAGCCATGCCCATCTACAGCAGCATGTCTCTGTCTCCCCCCACCCCCACCAACAAGCTGGTTCACAGACCAAAACCTTCCCCATCCCTGCCTCCTGCTTCTGTGGGCATGATGGAAAGTATCTCCCATTCAATCCCTCTGCTGCCCAGGACCCAGGACAGAGCAGGAAATGAAGGCCAGTCTTCTCCTGCCATGGGGCCCCAAGACCACTTGAGTTTTGGCCTTGGATCCTATCTAGTGTCTTCCTGACTTGCCCCATCTCCTTCCAGTTCCTCTGTGGCTCCTGGCATGTATGCTGGATCACATGGTGTGAAACTTGCCCCCTCCGCAAGAAACCTTTAAGAGCCATCTTGCTTTGTTCATTGGAACCAACGCCTTTCTCTGGCTTTGTAATCCTATCATGTTCTTCCATTGCATAATAATCCTCCCTCTCAGTAGCCTCTCCCTTGAAAGAAATCCATCTGAGCATCTCTCTAATGGATTGGCACAGAATCTTGCTTTCAAAAATCTTACACACACTGCATTAAAATATTTGTTCTCAACTCCTTGCTAGAGCACTAGCTGAGCACAGCCTCTCCTGCAGAGTCGTGGGTTGCTAAGCAAGGACTTACAGGCTCTCAGACTCAGGGGTGGTGGAATTCCAAATGCTCTCACAGGTGCCAGGAGGTGGTTCCAGTATTGGCTCCCTGCCACGTCATGTGTCTGTCTTAGTCTCCTCATTACCTCCCCCCCAGCCACACTGGCCCTCAGCCCACTTATGCTTCTTCCTCAGGCTGGCTGTGCACTGTGGTGGTGTTCGTTGTCTGTTACGTCTCTCAGATACCCCCACCCCATATTTGGCTCTTTTGCATCTTCCAGGGTCTTTCTCTAGCATGATCTCCCTAGTGTTTTCTCACTTGGTCATACTCTTCAAAGTGGCACCTTTTCTCTCTCCACTGACCCCATATTCCTTCTTGGACTGATTGTCCTCCTTAACTCGGAGTACCATCAGATAGACTGAGCCTTCTACCTGGGTGTCTGTTTGTCCTTCTTAGGAGATCAGCTCCCCTGTGGGGTTACTTCTGGTTTGTTTCTTGTCACATCCCCAGACCCTGACACACAGTTGGTGCTCAACACTCCTAAGTGGAATGTGATTTCTGGACCATAACTTGTTGGTGCCAATGCTGGAGGCAAAGAGGAAAACTGGGGAGAAGCCTGAATAGACGACCTGCTCTCCATTCCGGAGCCAATCCTCTGCCCTCTGGACGTAGCTCACTCCCTTCATCTGCTGGTAGTTAACCTTAAGGCCATCCATTTTAGATGTGTAGGTAACACCTCTGGGGTTGGAAGGATAACTCAGTTGGTAAAGTGCTTTCTGTGCAACCTGAGGTCTCAAGTTTGATATCCAGAACCCATGTAAAACAAACAGGGTATGGTAGCACGTGCCTGTAATCCCAGCACTGGAGAGAAGACAGGCAGATCCCTGGGGCTCACTGGCTAGCCAGCCTACTTATCAAGCTGCAGGCTAATGACAGACCCTGTCTTTACAAAGGTGGAGGGACGACACCCAAATTTGTACTCTGCTGCTGCATGCATATGCACGTAGGAACTCATGGGTTCATGCACACATGTGTGTGCACACCAAGTGTTGGTCAGGATGGTGCCAGTCATGAGATCTGATGACATGTGCACAGATTGCTAAAGACTTCCTGAACTCCACTGGCCTAGCCCCATGCCTCAGCCTTTTTGCAAAGCCTGGTCCCACCAGCCATCACGTCACCCTGGAACACTCATGAGGTGATAACGACGCAGCCATTAACTGGGGAAAGCAGAAGTCAAAGTGGTGAGACTGGTAACCCAAGGCCACCCTCTAGGTAGCATCCTGCTGTAGCAAGGGGTCCCCAGTGGGAACTGCTGTCTCAGAAAGGGTTTCTATGCATTGGGGGGCATGAAGAGAATTTGTCTGTCTTCTAGAAGAAACATTTTTGGAGGCCATCAGAACTTCACAGGACAGGAGGCAGGACAGTGGAATCCAGCCTTTTATCCACAGCCCTAGAGAATTCTTCCTGTTCCTATGAGCCCTGGAGGCCAGGAGAGGTAGATGTGGTCAGGAACTCAGACTGCTGTGACTCCAACATGGAGCAAACTCAGACTTAGATGTTTATCAAAAGTACCACCCTGGGGCCGAGGAGATGGCTTTTTTGGTAGAGTGCTTGCTGTGTACACACGAGGAGCTGACTTCAGATCCCTTCCCACATAAAATACCAAGCATGGTGGTGAGTGCTTGTGGTGCCAGTACTGGAGAGGCGGAGACAGGAGGATGTCTAGGGTTTACTAGCTAGAGAGTCTAGCTGAATTGGTTGAGTTTCAGGGTGAGTGAGAGACCTTTACTCAAAGAATAAAGTGGGAAGAGACTGAGGAAGACCCTTGATGTTAAACTCTAGTCTCCATAGGCATTCACACAAATATGCATGCACACTTACATGCACACTTGTGCATGCCCACATGTATAAACACACACACACACACACACACACACACACACACACACACACACATACACATCACATATGCAAAAAATTAAAAAAAATTAAAAGCACCATTCTGAGCACAGAGGAAGGAAAGGGCAGTGACTAGATTAAATTGAAACCAAAAGCCTCCACAGAAATCAATACCGCTATGAAGGCTCCGAAGGGTACGTGAGCTGTCAGAGCAGCTACAGAACACCATGGACATCACCAGCAAGCTCAAAGATGCATTTTCACTTTCCCTAGCACTGTTTGCTTTCTCACTGGGTACCAAACATCATGTCACTCAAATGAATGCTTAAAAATAGCACATTCCAAAAGGGGTTTCAGAGGATATGAGATTCTTAAATGGGAAATGACCCAGGGGTAATCAGCAAAGTCTGATATAAATAAATGTACTTAGTGTATTCAAATGAACTTTCTTTCAGTCTCTTGTGAATGCAAACTCTGTTCTCCCAGAAACTCCTCATTTCCTGCACAGAGGAGAGCTGGTATTATGGAGGAGTTCAAAGATGGCCTGGGGGTTGAGCCAACTGGGTTCAGATCCCAGCACTCCCTCACAGGGCTGTCCTGTGTCACGACAATGGGGACAACATATAAAGCACCCACACACAGCAACAAGATGATGGACAACATTTGCTCTCGGCTAAGAAGGCCAGACCGCCCCTGCCAGAGGGACGACTACTGAGTAGTTTACTTCCTTGTTTACAGCCTTCCAACCTACCTCAGCTTAAGTCATTCCCCAAGTTCCAGCATTCACAGCAATCACTACTGAACACTGCTTCCTTCGTCAAATACAAGTGTTTTTTTTTTTTTTTTTTTTTTTTGGTGTGTGTGCATGTGTATATGAGCATATGCATGTGTTGGCCTGTATGTGTAAAGGCCAGATGTCTACCCTGGAGTCATTCCTTGGTAATGCCTCAAACCTCTTTGTGAGACAGGGTTTCTCACTAAGACCTGGAGCTTGCCCAGGGGGTTAGACAGGCTGGCCAGTAAGTGCCAGGGCCTATCTCTGCCTCCCCATCTCTGTGATCACAGGTGGGTGCCACCATACTCAGCTCTTGCATGTGGTTTGCAGAGATGGACTCAGGTCCTTATGCTTGTGCAGGAAGCTCTTTACCATCTGAGTGATCACCACAGCTCCCGAACACAAGGTCCTAACCAGTTAAAAGTATTACTTGTATAGAAATTCACTATCTTTAGTGAGGCCACACTCATCCAAATTTCTCGAAATTAACAGTGCCCATCCCCTTTAGCCTTTCCTGATCTCACCGTCTGTTGGAGAATCTGTTTTTCTTTTTCAGAAAGCAGTGAGAACTGAGAACAACCGAAATCTATCAACAAGAACAGATAGCTAACTAAGTGTCAGCAGATGAACAACCCCTAGCATAGCAGCTAGTGCCAAGGAGAAACCCCAGGGGAGACGGGAGATGAGCAAGAGTGCTGTGCTCACGGTGCTCCTGACAACCAGAACCAGCATGATGGAGACAGACACGGAGGACACTCGAAATGTACCAAAGAGAAAATCCAGAAGCAGCTGAGAGCTGAACACTAAGGCAGACTAACAGCACACCCACCTGGGCTTGGGGAATTTGGAGCAAGAGAGGGTGGAAAGAATGCAAGAGCCACAGGGTGGGAAGGATTGTCCAGAGGCACAGCCCTCCCCCACAATGACTGACTGCTGCTCTCACAACCCATAACCCACAACCCCATGGTGAATTCCAGCAACCCCACTAAGGAGGGCCCTCGGTGGAGTGGGGGCAGGGAGGAGGGAAATGATGGCACCAACATGATGTATCTATACAAAGTTTCAACTTAAAAAAAAATTCACTATATTTTATTACAAGGCCAGTTTAGATGACGGAAAATATATTATTAGAAGCTATCCTGTAAATATTTAGATATCAGGCAAAATTATTAGGCAGTTTGATCTGAAAGCTGCATTTGTGTGATAAGATATCCTTCACTAGAACTGGGTGCTTTTTATTGCTACCATGTTTTGTTCCTTGCTGCCCCAAGAGCTCCCGAATACTTTGGGGATAGGAATGGGATCTTGCATTACATTTATCTTTTAGTTTTTAAGACCATGGCAATGTGGGCCACCCACAGCCCTTCATGTTCCAACGGTGGGACCAGTAACATGCAAGCTGATTATCAAATACTTGTAGGCGAACTGCTTTCATCACAGAATTTTCCATCCGATTTCTTTTCCAACTTTCCAGATTTTCTTCATGGGGTCTGAAACCTAGGATTGCTGAGGTTTGAATTTTTTCATGGGATTAATTGGCAAAATGATACACGGCTGTGTGAACATTGTAGTCTGGCGATAGGTAAGCATTTAGTTATACTGAGAGGATTGTATAACTCTGTGTGGCAAAAATACCTAATCTATTAGAAAGTTCTTCTGATATCCAAGCCCAGAGTATCTTTACTGACAGAGAAAATAATGATTTTTGCCTCTAAACTCATGGCCCTTTTACTGAGAGTCATGGAGTCACCAGGTAGGACTTGCCACCCTGGTTTCTGGATGGGGCCATCACAAGGTCCCCCAGAGTCTGGTCCCCAGCCTTTCCACTTCCCATTCAGCTGTCTGAGATGGACTTCTGTCTCTTGAAATTTCCACATATCAACTAACAGTTAATTCCTTGGAACTGTCACTAGAGCTCAATAAAAATAACAGTAATTGTAATGGAGCTTTCTTTATCGTTACACCACCACTTTAGTGCGACTTAGGGTGGGGATCTCGGATGGGCAGTCACTTATTTTGAAGTTTCAGTGACATGGGGTCCTCATTTAAGAGAAAGCCAGCTCTTTTAGATGTGTCTGAACTAGGTAAGGCTGTGCCAGGTGTCCCTGAGTGATACAGACTTGTTTTATTCTCTAATGTTCTTTGGCCCTGCCTCGCTAAGTACGTTAACATCAAATCCTTTGATTTCCTGTGAAGAGACTACTCTGGATTAAAATCACTATGCATCAGACTTGATTATTGTGTTCTGACCTGAATTCACTACAGAGCTCATGGTTTTTCTTACCTGCTTTCCCAGGGGTCCCTGTAGCTTTGGGACCTATAAAAGGATTCCAGATCATGTGATAAAGAAGGATGAGTGTGAGAGTCATACCCAGAAAGTGACGCAAGACTCTAAGCACTGGTGTTTGGATCTGGACAAAGATAACTTGTCAAAGAGATGCCTTCTCTGTTGAGTGTGCTTACTTTTTATTTTTTGTGTAATGTGTCTGTGTAAAGGTAGGTACAGGTATATGCAGGTGTACATGCATGTGTGTGTTCCCAAGCATGCGCAGGCCAGAGGACAACTTCAAATGTCACCTGTATGAACGCACCCACCTTTTGAGACAAGGTTTGTACATCCTTGTGTTAGTTCTGCTTGGTCACTTGGCTTCTACCCTCTCTTTACCTGGAGGAAGGAGAGTGGCCCATTGCGAGTGAAGAGAGGAGGCAGCATGGGAGGTGCCTGGCGAAGCACAGTCACGTGGTGGCTGTGGTCCTGTGGCTTGTAATTTTAACACCACACAAAGCTGCTAGGCCTGGAGTAGTTCTGGGATAGAGGTATTCCAGGAATTAGTGGGGGCATTATTCTCTCCTGGTGCCCTTGCAGTAACCCTGCCTGGCAGCCTACTACTTCCTTCTGGGAGTAGGCTCAGTGAGTTGGAGTTACTGGCAGGATTCATACAGCCCCAAGCTGCCCTTGCGTGCCCCCACAGCTGCTGGCCACAGGTGGGCCAGTCAGGGAGCACAGATGGCCAGAGGGAGGGGGGACAAAGAACGGCTTTTCTACATTGGACCTGACAGCACAGGCCTGTCATCCCAGCTCCTTGGGAAGTTGAGGCAGGGGGATTACATTCAAGACCTGCCAGGGCTACTGAGTGAGTTTGAATCAGCCTGGGCTACTTAATGAGGCCTTGTCTCAAAATAAAAAGTTCCAAAAGAGCACAGGGTATGTACCTCAGTAGAAGAGCCTCTGCCCAGCATGTGTGAACCTAGGTGAACCTTAGTACCACAAAAATGAAAAACAAAAAGAAAGAGAGAGAGAGAAGCATGCCTTTCCTTCTGAGGATGGATGAGTGGACTCTGGTTGGTCTGGAGCCAAGCTAAAGAGCCAGGCCTCCCAGCATGGCAAATAAGAGAGTCCTGGAGAGAAGAAATCACTGGCTTAAAGGCTGCAATGTTAACATACAGGGAGGCTCTGAAGAAGTGGCCATTCTGAACAATATCAATAACTTTGATATAGCTAGCATCTTGAGGATTAAACTAGGGACCATGTGTATGTATATGTATACATGTGTATATGTTTGGATATGAGTATGTATGTACATGCATGTGTGACTATGTATAGAGTGTATGTGTGTAATTCATGTATGTATATGTACATGCATATATTGAATGCATGTATGGAATATGGATACACATATATGAGTATGTATGGTGAGGTGTGGGCCCTTGCCAGGTATCACATGGTCTACCTTTGTCCACCTGGCCAAGACTCGAGCTTTGGGCTCTGCTTTCTTACACTGGACTAGCTTTGCATGATGGTACAACCTTCTAGCCTGTCCGGCGTAGCTCTCCAGACACCTCTCTGTCCAAATCTCCCCTGAGCTACTTTCCAGTTGTCACCTGTGTGTGTCATGAGCCACTGTCTTCCCTACAGAGAAGCTTACATATCCGGTCTATAACGAACACCATTGATTCTGGAACTCTACTTCTCAAACTTTTAAATGAAGCCCAATTTCATGGTTTAAGAGGCACAAAGAATAAGAATAATGAGGAAAAATAGAGACAGATGAGGAAAGAGAGAAGAGAAGAGAGGGGAGGGTATGGGAAGGTAGAAGGATAGGGAACAGAAGAGAAAAAAGAGGAGAGAGGGGGCATGGCAGGCAACCCAGTCTTCTGGACACAGGATGACTTCCATGGGTCTAGGCAGTTTGCCTTTATGGGTCCTTGTTCTCTGACAAATATTTTATAGTATGCTTATGGTTGCATTTAGATAAAGACTTTGCCCTTAAAGGATGAGCTTCTTCCTTCTGATTTTGCAAGTCATGAAGGCTTGTTTACAAGCTTTTATAAGCATCATGGACCCTGATCCTTGGCCTTAAGGGTGGGAAGGCATGGGAGTGTACCTCCTCCACACCCCTTAGTGCAGAAGAGAAGAGGAACAGGGAGCTCTCTGCAAAGCCCCGTGACACCTCTCTGGTTTCAGTATCATCACATGCAAAACGGAGATAAAAATACCTCCCTTGAGGCTGCTCAGGGGTGAAATGAGATAATGTATGCTACATGCAGCCAGAGTTTCTCTGACTTGGGTCAGGGATTCAGTCAGAGGAAGAGGGGTCAGGAGAGGTATAGAGTTGGTGAAAAAGGAAAGGAGATTATGAAATAGAAAAAAAAAGAGAATACTTATGGTCTTTAGCTGTAGCCAATATTAATTTTCCTAAAATGAGAGGTTCTGTAGAAGTTGAAGGAAGGTCATTCAAAGGACACATTAGCCCCAGGCTGGGATCCAAGGAAACAGGGTCTGGCTACCCTCTCAGGGCCCCTCAGGGGCCTGTGGTATGGGCTGAAGAGGCAAGAAGGCGGCTCCTGGACAGAAGGAAGCCAAAGCCGAGCTGTCAACTACTCGAGGGAACAGAGAGAGGCCGCTTAAGAAGATGCTGATAGACAGAAAGCAGGAGAAGACTCCACCTCACACAGGCTAGGGGCCGAGGGAAGGCCAGGGGTGGGGCTGAGCTGACAGGAGCTTAGAGTCACTCAGGGCTACGGAGGGGCCGGGTCTGAGCACAGCAGTGAAGAGGGAGCTATCGCTGGGAGAGATGGCCACCTTACCATGCTGACTAAGGAGAACAGGAAAGGGTGTGTTAGCAGGCAGCTCATGGCTTTGAGGGAGTGGCATGCTATGGCAGCAGGCCTTTCCTTGCTCTGGGCTTTGCAGAAACTGGGCAGACTGTCTGTCTGCTGCCCTAGGAAACAGTTTTCAATAGCAAATGGTCAAACAGAGGCAAAGTTGGGGAATCAAGGTGGGGAGTGGGTGGTGAGGAGTGGGCTGGCATTCTTTCACCATGGACTCAAGCACTACCCAGTCACTAGCAGTAGTTAAATAGTAGTGGTTAAATAGTGTCCTGTAGAGGACACTAGACTATGAGACCTTATTTGAGCTTAAGAATAGGAGGTAGTTGATCCTCAGAACATGCCTGTGATCTGGAGATGATTATCATCTCCTGAATAGGATCACGAGTGCCTGTAGAATTTGAGACCTGACGGCAAGATAATCGGTGACAGCAGAGCCTGAGCAACTGTGCTGACTGCACCAGCCACATAAAGAAGCCCCGCAACTTTCAACTTTCCTGGGGGCTCCGGGGATTTTGTGGAAGAGGGGGCGGGAAGACTGTAAGAGCCACAGGTTGGGAGGGCATACCCAGAGGCATCGTTGCTCCCAACAATGACTGACTGCTGGTCTCACAACACATAACCCACAGCCCCATGGGGAATACCAGCAACCCCACTGAGGAGTGTCCTCAGAGGCCTGGGGGTAGGGAGGAGGGAAATGATGCTACTAACACATGATGTGTCCATACAAAGTATATTCTAAATTTAAAAAAGTATGAAAAAGAAAAAAAAAAAAGACTGAAGGGGAGCCTGAACTCGAGGCCCCTAACATGGCTGCACAGCAAGCAGCTCACGTGAGGGAGTATTTCACAGCAAGCAGGTTGTGCTGCCCAGTAAACACGGAAGCCACTGACTGGCGCCCAGCACGAAAGACATGGTTGTTCTCTCAGGCTTGGCTCTGACAAACCATGGTTTCCTTCCCGTACGACTCTGCCAAGAACACGGCTGCCATGTCAGCTGCTGGAGAAATGTGCTGATCCTCCAGTCTGGAGTCCCAGGGGGAGGAACGGGAGAGCTGGGGTCCTGGGCCAGCTGGAAGCTCTCTGCACTCTAGCCCCTCATAAACACACACAGGGCCTGCAGAAGGGAATGAGGGAGTTCTGGCTGGGGATAGCTCTCCGTGAGGATGTGTCAGACAGTGCCACCCATTAAAATGGAGATAAGGACCTGGGCCAACATGTGTCAGGGTGGAATTAGATACCGCAGACTGTACTGCCCAGGGCTTACCCCACGTGGGTGCCCTGAAATTGGAAACTCATTCCCCTAGTCCTGGAAAGGAATCAGCAATGGGCCTGTGGAACCTCAAATCATATATGACCACAGTGGTTTATCTGTAGAAGATGAGATGTGTGTGGTTTCAATGGGGAAGCAGATAAGCAGAAATAAGAGAGACTATGTGAAAGGGCCACTAAGAGTTGTGAATGCGAGGCTGGCTCCACTGGGGAAGTGCTTACTGGGCAGGCTGGAGGACCCGAGTTTGGATCCCCAGCACCCCTGTCAATCCTGAGCAGGGCAATGTGCACCTATAACCCTAGTGCTTGAGAGGGAGAAACAGAAGGCTCCTTGGGGTATGCTAGCTAGACCAGCTGTAACAGTGAGTTCTGAGTTCAGCAAAAGCCTGTCTCAGTAGATAAGGTGGGGCTGGAGAGATGGCTTAGTGGTTAAGCGCTTGCCTGTGAAGCCTAAGGACCCCGGTTCAAGGCTGGATTCCCCAGGACCCACGTTAGCCAGATGCACAAGGGGGCGCACGCATCTGGAGTTCGTTTGCAGAGGCTGGAAGCCCTGGCGCGCCCATTCTCTCTTTCTCCCTCTATCTGTCTTTCTCTCTGTGTCTGTTGCTTTCAAATAAATAAATAAAAAATTTAAAAAAATAGGTAAGGTGGAGAACAATTGAGGAAGACCCTGACATAGGTCTCTGATCTCCATGCATACATGTGCCCATGCATATACACATGAATTCCCCACACATACAAACATGCATGTCCATGCAAGCTATGAATGAAACATGACGGTGGTGAGGATGTAGTGTTATTGGGGCAGTAGAAAGAACAGAGACCTTAAGGCTAGGGGTTGGGGTGGTAACAGGTTCTCTCCCCAGCTCAGGGGCTCTCTGTGGCTTGGAAGTAGTCATGTGCAGGGCTCCCCAGCATCTGGGAGAGTGTGTGGAGGTGGTGTGTGAGGCTCTGTTCATCCCCACCTTCCCCGCATGGAATCCGGAGGCTTGCTCTGGGGTTCCAGCCAGCAGGCAGGAAAGAGGCCCTTGTCTGTTCCTGCCACAGGCTAAGAATTTCTGTACAGAAACACTGTTCTTGAAGAATGTATTAAAATTTAAATTTATAAAACTGATGGCCGTGGCCAGCACTCCCTCAGAAGGTCAGATTATATAATGATATAGTGCAGGGGTGTCTGACCTTTTGACTTCTCAGTCGCAGAGGACAAAGAATTGTCTTGGCCAAGGAACTCTCATGCCAAACTGGGAGGGTTCTAGGGACAGAGTGGGAGGAGATAGGAGTGTTACTCTGTGCTTCGGAAAGAGGTGATTCCCGGGGCCTCCTTGCTCTGCCTTAGCATGTATTTTGGTTTGATTCCTTGTGTTTAAATTTCATATTTACTGTCCTCTCAGCATATGCTAAGTTCTGACCTAGAAACTGTTGTGGATGACTTTTCAAAGGTAGCTCTGGCCTTTAGAAGAGGCTTTTGGTCTTGGAATGGTGCCTGCTCTTAGCATGTGGGCTTTAGTGTGGTCTATGGGATCATCACCTGCCTCTATAGGTGCGTCTGTATGTGTGTGCACATGTACACATATTCACATGTGTGTATCCACATAGTCATGTGTATGTGTGTGTGACAGCATCTGTACGAACATGGAAGTCGGAGACCAGCCTCAGGTCAGTGCTCGCCTTCTACCTCATTTGAGGCAGGATCTTTTGTTGACATGCGGCAGGCAGCTTACTGACAGCCATCTCAGCATAGGCACATTGGGGCTACAGACTCTAGAGTGAGACCCCAGCTTTACATGGAATCTGGGTTTCCAAACTCAGGTATTTATATCTGCATGGCAAAGACTTTATTTTCTGAACCATCTCCCTCATCCCCTTCACCTGTTTATAAGTGGCTTACTTCATGCTTCTGAGTGCCAGGCTTCAAGCAAGAGGGCAAAATTCCAGGGGAACTATAGAGTGGTTTAGGACGTTGAGACCTTGAGAAGCAAACACACATAGAAAGTTGTCATGCTGACAAAGTGCCCCTGGGTTTGAATGGGTTGTTTCTAGGGTTGGGAAACATTCTGTGAGGCAGGGCTTTATAAACTAGGCCTTGATAGACAAGCAGGTATGTGAGGGGTGAGGGGTTATCGATCCAGCCAATGGTCTGATGCACATTCTTGTGAAGGATGGATCTAGAAAGGCAGACAGCACAGGCAGGTGCACGAGGGCCCTTAAGGGAATGCTGTGGGCAGGGTGCAGGGTGGTGTGTCTGAGTTCAGGGAAGGGAGACAGTAACAGTGGGTGGCTGTGGATCAGGGTTGTGCCAACAGGCTTGGCTGAGAAGCTATGGGATGTCTGGCAGGTTCCAAGTGTTACTGTCACAGGTAGCCCCTCTTTGTGACTGGCTCTGAGGTCCTTGTCCAGGTACAGCTCCTGCAGTGGGACAAATGCCTCACTTTGCATATGCCCACTGCCAACAGGCCTCCCCATGGCCTGATGTCTGATCAAGTAGACCTTGGCTAGCTGGCTGTAGGGTCTCAAAGCCACAGCCTGGCTTTGCCCTCAAAAAGGTGGAACTCTGAGCCAGGCATCTCCCCAGTCTTCAGGTTTTCCTCTGCCAAACTCCCAGTGCTCCAGGTATGCCGAGGTTTCCTAGGTCTACCCAGGGCCTGACCTACAAGCACTGTTTGTGTTGTTAAATTATCAAATGTGAGAAACCACAGCCAGCCATCTGCAAGCGAGACACGTGAGAATACCCACATCCTCAGGCCAGGTTTACTTTGCTCAACTCCGTTAGCAACACCACCTTCCGATACCACCTGCGCAAGGCACCAAGCTTGCTTGCTCCTGTTCCCCAAGAGGCTCCTGTGAAGTAGCTTGTTATTCTCCTCAGCTGAGGGGACAACTGAGGCTCAGAGATATTGCAATCCTCTTCCACAGCTAGTGAGTACTCAGGCCTGATGCCACTCTTGGGTAGATGGACAAATGGACAGATGGACAGACCTCTGGAAAGCACTTCCTAAGAATGAGATACAATGTCTTATAAAAGCCTGAAAACATGCTCGGCCTTACTTGGAATCAGAGAGGCACATGCTAAAGTGGCACTGTTTCCTGCCCGTCAGTGTGGCCAAGATGATAGAGGCGAGTGTAAGTGAGCGTGTGGGGGAGCTACTGCAGTCACAAGTGGTTGTCAGAGTGGAGCAGAAACTGCGGTGGCATTACATAGGTAACTCCTGACCATTTACCCATATTTTATTTTTTAATTTTTTTAAGCAGGGTCTCACTTTAGCCTCAGCTGACTTGGAACTCACGCTGTAGCCTAGGCTGGCCTTGAATTCATGTAATCATCCTACCTCAGCCTCCCAAGTGTTGGGATTAAAAGCATTCATCACCATGCCATCTTCTACCAACATTTTTAACACACACAATCTCTGTCTCAAAGATTTAACTTTTAGGGTGGAGGAATTTATCTTAAAAGCTTATAATCAGGTAAAACTAAACTGGTGGGCTGGGGAGATGGCTCAAAAGGTAAAGTGCTTGTTGCGAAAGTGCCAGGCTTTGAGTTTGGGTCCCCAGCATCCATGTCAATGCTGGGAGGGTGCTGGTGGAGGCAGACACAGGATCCCTAGGGTAAGCTGGACTAGCCGAGTGGGGGCGTTCTGGGTTCAACTGAGAGAGCCTGTCTCAATAAATAACATGTAGAGAAATGAAGACACCTGACTTCAACATCTGGCCTTCAGATGCATGCATACCTCCAACACACATGTGCCCACAGATGTGAAAACATATTCACACATACATACCACATGAGCAAAACCCCAAAATTCCTCAACTTGCAAAAATGGTCATGACAGGGCTCAGCTATCCAGAGGTAAACCCAAGTGGCTTCCCCGATCTGCTCATTGTGGAAGAGCTTACCCACTCGCATGGAAAACACAGAAGCTCTCTTGCTCCTTAGACTTCAGCTTCCCAGGGTGTTTTCAAGTTCCCAGAAATCTTGCCTAACCAAAAGCACCTTGGGATAAGTCCAGCTGCTGACTATGCCAGGCCCATCATATGCCTAATGTTACCAGTATCTAGGGTGACTGCACAAGGCCGGACATGGAATTTCATTTGGCACTCTGGGCAGTCCTCTGTGCTTCTGTCAGAGGCGGCAAATTCTATATAAAGGTGTCAAACCTGGCGAGCCTTCACTGATCGGTGACCCCATCCAAGGGCAAGGCACTGGACTGCTTACTCACTGGGAATAACTGTGGCACTCGGGCCTAGCAGAGTCTTTGAGCCCAGCTTGGCAAGGCAGGCCTGGTGGTGAGAAGCAGATCCTCTGCTCTGACCTCTGGTTCTGTGAAGCAGCTACAGCTGCGTAATGGAGACAGGATATAGCCACATCCTGTCTGAGTAGCAAGAAACAGGGGCTGAGGATTCTCCCACAGCAGGTATCCTGCCATAAATCATGTTACCAGGGCAATCTGGAGAGATTCAACTAAAGGCTGCAACCTCATTAGTTCCACAAGGGAGGTCCTTTGCAGCCATTGGTCAGGGTCTGAAATGGGGGTGGGTGGGGAGAGTAGACCCTCTTCAGACCCAGGCATGGCTGCAGCCTGCACTTCCTCAGAGCCTCAAAGTGAAAGGAGAGGTTAGGGAGCTGGCTCAGTGAGTAAAGTGCTTGCCACATAACTATGCGGCCATGAGTTTGGATGCCCCAACAGCCACATAAAAACCACCAGGTTTGGTGGCATGTTCCGGTAATCCCAGCACTAGGGAGGTGGAGACAAGGCAGCTGGTTAGCTTGTATAATTGCTGAGGGACCTGGCCTCATAAAAAAGGAGGAGAAGGCTGGGCATGGTGGCATACGCCTTTAATCCCAGCACTTGGGAGGCAGAGGTAAGAGGATTGATGTGAGTTTGAGGACTCCCTGAGACTACATAGTGATTTCCAATGAAACCCTACCTTGCAAAACAAAACAAAACAAAACAAAACAAAACAAAACAAAACAAAACAAAACAAAACAAAACAAAACAAAACAAAACAAAACAAAAAAAGAGGAGAAGCAATAGGGGGAGACACACGCACACAAACTCAAGTGTCCATGTGCCCATATAGACATGGACATACAAACACACATGTGCACCATGCAAATCACATGCCCCCAAAATAATGTGAAATGAGTATAGCCACTGTCTTCTGCTTATTTAACCCAGACCCTAGACATGTATGCACACAGATGAGCCAAGTCAGATACACTTAATGCTCTCATGCCAGGAACTCAGGCAGCCACACTCGGGTAAAAGTTAACATAAAGGTGCTCCACATAAAAAAAAATATATATTTGATTGATTTGCGTAGAGAGAGAGAAAGAGAAATAATAGGCACACCAGGGCCTCTTGCCACTGCAAACGAAGTCTAGATGCATGTGCCACTTTGTGCATCTGACTTTATGTGGGTACTAGGGAATGGAACGCAGGGCAAAGCACCTTTAGCCACTAAGCCATCTCTCCAGCCCAAAAGGTGCTCCACTTTCATGAGCACCTGATACCTATCAGTTTTTATGCTGAGTCAGTTATATGCACTTCATTCTTAAAAACCACTGAAAATTGTGCGATTATGACTCATTTTTTTGTAGATGCTGAAACTGGAGCTGAGAGAGGTTCACTTGCTCATCATTGGCACACAAGATTCTGACATGCACAACAATACCCTTGGCACCCCCCCCCCCCCAGTACGTTGGTGTGCCCACATAGGCACTGACCACACACCAGCAAATGTAAGCTACTTTCCCCCACTCATGCCCAGGTCAGAGCCGGGCGAGTCCTTCACCACGTGCATTCCTAGGACTTACTATGAGAGTGGCGTCTTCACTGACCTATCATTACCATGTTAATAATTTATCATTGTGAGCTCTGAATATTTCCTCTCCGACAGGCTGTAGTCATCAGACTTGAGCAGAGCAAGGGATAAAAGGGCTAAATAATCGCTTTCTTTGAAAAATAAAACTTTTGATTGCGAAAGCCCAACTGCAGAGGAGGGCGGGAGAGGGCCCTGCAATGTTCTTGGCAGCCACAAGGAATCCCATCACTAATGGCTTCTTGTCCCCAAGAAAAGATGTCACGGATTTTAAAAAGCACCCAGTTCTTTTTAACACCCCCTCAAAAAAAAGGGTCAAGGCCAGCGGATCCCTGCGAAGTCTGCCAGTCCCAGCGCCCGGAGCCCCAGGAGCCCGCGCGCCCGAGGGCGGAAGGAGCCCGGGAGTTTCTTGGAGTTCGCCCAGCATCCCGGGGGCACGGCGGGCGGGCCGGAGCGAACTTGCGAGGCGATCAGCTGAGTGACGGGCCGCTCGCTCCCCGGCCGTTGCCAGAGTTCTTCCGCGGGGGACACACACGCTGGCCCCAGACCCTTCCCAAGCTCCACACAAAGAAACAGAAAGCGAGCGGATGCGCCCAGGCCCGAGGGCGGGTCGCCTCTCCCGGCGCGGCCCGGGGACCGGGGACCGTCCCGTCCCCGGCAGTACTCACCATGGGGCGCAGGCGGCGACGTGCCGTTGAGGCCGCTCATCGCTCCTCGGGGCTGGGCGCCTGCAGCGGCCGAACCAAGGCGGCGGCGAAACCGGGCGGCGGCGGGGGTCTCCGGACTCCTGACCCAGTCCCCTAAGAGCAGCCGCACTTGGGTCCCGCTGCAGGGCGCCTCCAGCCGAGGGGAGGGGCTCCCGCCAAGATAGGCACACTTCTGTTAATTCTTTTTTTCTTCTACAACTTGGCCTTGGGGTTTCCACCCTTTTTTTTTTTTTTTAAAGCACACGCACCCGCCCACTTCTGAACTCTTCTTTGCGCTCCAACTTTTGCGCGTAAGGCTCAGAGTTTTCTGGGTTTCTGTTTGCATCTGCAACTAGCAGATACGGAGGTTGTGGTTGGAATCGCCCCCCATCTACTCCCTCCACCCCGCCCTGTGTGCACTGAAAAACTCCCAGATGTGACCCGGTGGCCTGGCTGGGCACTGTCCAAAAAGGGACAGACGTTTCAAGCATGGCTGGCTGCTCTAGTGCTTGAGCTGTGTAGCCTCAGCCAGCAACCTAGCAGCCTAGACTTAAAAAAAGTAATTAAAATGACCATTGCACTTACTTTTTGGGGTCCCATGCCATATTTGAATACATACATAGGCTGTGTACTGTTGGGGCAATTAACATATTTAGCATTTCCTCCTCCTACACTTCTTTATAATTGGGAGCTTCCAGCTCATCTTTTCTAAACTCTCCCTCTCTCTCACCCCTCTGAGAGAGAGAGGGGGGGCGGGGGAGGGAGGGAGAGAGAGAGAGGGAGAGATCGTCACTCTATTGTGCTGCGGAACACTGGAAGTAACGTTTATTTGCCTGTGGTTTTACTTTTTAAATTTTTTTACTTCTGGAGTTTTCAAATACAATTTGTTTTTGATCACCATTTCCCCTTGCCCCCTTCCTCCCCAGCCTCCTCTCCCTGGTAATTTACCTCCTGTTTATATGTCACACACATTCTTTTGGACATCCTTCCCTGCCGCCTCCAGCTCATCTCTTTACATTCACTTTTATTGTTCTAAGTAGGTTTCATCCACGTTTGCACCCCCATATGTACATATGTACAGATACTAGATGCTATCAGAAAAAAAAAAATGAGGTTTTAGTCTTCCTAGTCTACGTTACTTCATATAGTATGGTTCTTTTCAGATCCATCCATTTTTCCTGCAAATTTTGTATTTTCGTGCTCCGTTGTGTATATGCACCACATGTTCATCATCCCTTCATCCGTCTCAGGCTACTACAGAGATACTTACCTATCCATGTCTATTGTAGCTCTTTTTACAAAAATAACTAAGAATTGCCTGTGTTTTAGTGTCACTTATCCAACCTCATTTTATTTGTCTCCCCCCTTCCTAATCATAGTAATTACAACTGAATGACTTTTCTACTTTAAGATAGAAATTTGTCTTTCTGGGTCTGGGCTTAGTTTATTCAATATAATGTTCAGCACTTCCATCCATTTTGTCGCACATGACAGTTTTCCATTCTTTTTAGGGTTGAGAAATAAATATTATTATTAAAGGAAGAATATTGCATACATACAACATACATTTTACTCATCCATTCATCCATCAACAAACTCCTAGGTTGATTCCACATACTGGCTATTATGAGCAGTGATGAAATAAACACCAGGGTGTATTACGCCGCTTTCATTTTCTTTAGCTGTGCATGTGAAGGTGAGAAGCTGCATCCCATGGAAGCTCTGTTCTTAGTTCTTAGGCAGCCTGTATACTGTTTTCCATGGTGCTTGGATTAGTTTCTAGTTTCTCTAAAGTGTGTACAAGAGCCCTTTGTCCAATCTCCTTGTCTGCATTCACTACCTTTTGCTTTTTGAAATAATAGTTATTCTGAGTAAGGCGAGATGACATGCCTTTTAGTTTTGATTTAATTTTCCTCTTGGCTAGTGAGGTTGAACATTTTTATTTATTAATTTGCAAGTGGGGGGGGAGGAAAGAGAAAGCGAGCATGAGAGAGAGGGAGAATCAATCAGCGCATCAGGGCCTCCTGCCACCACAAACAAATTCCAGATACATGCACCACTTTGTGCATCTGGCTTTACAGTACTGGGAATTCAAACCTAGGGCACCAGGTTTTGCAAGCAAGCACGTTTAATTGTGGAACCATCTCTGTAGCCCCAGGTTGAGCATTTTAAAAACATGCTTATATAAAATATACCTATTGCCCATTTGTATTTCCTCCTTTGAACAAGGTCAGATCTTTTGACCACATTTTTAATGTTTTCCTGATTGTGGCTGAGTGTTTTGAGTCACTTATATATTCTGGATATTAAGCTTTATCATATAGTGTGATCATTAACATGGAGTGTGAACTTGATGGGATCTAGAATCACCTTGGATTTAAACCTCTGGTCATGTCTGTGAGAGAGTTTCCTTCCACTCCACACACTGTCTTTCCATCCTGCCTTGCTGAGCAGAAGATCCTCAGATTGACAGGACCCCACATGTCAAGATTTGCTTCCTGGGTTTTTTTTTTTTTCTGGTTGTTATTGAGTTTACATTGGTCCATTCTCTCCTTGGTATGTGTTATAGCAATAGAAATGCATACTCTGTGCCATTATGTATTGAAAGCATGTAACTTGTTTTGATTTTACAGGACTCGCTCTTAAGAGACAATCTTGAATCTCAGATGAGACTTGGGATTTTGAAACAATCTTGAAGTTGGTAAAGACTATGGGCACCTCTGACGCTGAGCTGAATACAGTTTACAATGTGAGAAGGTTATGCGGCTATTGGGGGCCAGAGGAAATGTGGTAGTTTGAATGTATGTTCCCCAACAGACTCAGGTGTTTTATTAAAGCTTGTAGCTTGGAATTCCAGCCACCTGGCTAGAAGAGGCGTCACTGCAGGTCAATCCTGGAGTACAGACCTCAGGTGTGTTTGGGGGCAGATATGATTTATAACCCAAAGGTATGCAGAGCAGTCAGCTCTGGCGTTTTTGCTGCCAGTTTTGTGCTTGCATGTGGTGCTGGCGTTTGGTGGTTTATCTCTGCTTGGATCTGTGAAAGGGGGCCAGCCTCTTCCACCGTTATGGAACTTTCCCTAGACCTATAAACTTAAAATAAACCCCTTCCTCCCATAAGCTGTGGCTGGTTTGGATGTTCATCGCAGCAATGTGGAGCTGACTACAGCTATTGGTATTTCATAATTTCCATTAGAGAGATTTTTTTTCACTTCCTGAGTTAATTTTCCCCCCTAGATATTTGGGTAGTGATTTTAAATGGGATTTCTTTCAAAATCCTTACTGGCATATAAGAATGAAACTGATTTTTGTATAAAGATTTTGTAACACCTTTACTGAATTTATCAGTTTAACATTCTTTTGTGGGGTCTTTAGGTCTTACTAGAAGGATGTGGACACACAAGGATAATTTAACTTCCTCTCTTCTGATCTGTATGTGAGTTATTTTCATCTACTGAGCATTTACTTCCTTGGATTTACAGAGCCATGATGAATAAGAGTGGTGGATATGGACATCATAGTTTTAATTCAGTCTTAAGGAAAATACCTTCCTTACAATCTTGAAGGGAATTGGAGGACATAATGTTCAGAAAGAGAGAGAGAATGAGAGAGAGATAGAGAGAGAGAGAGATAGATAGATAGATAGATAGATAGAGAAATGCCAACCAGAAATATGATACTCAACAAATCTACTTTCAGTAATAACAGAGGTATACATTCTAAGATAAGCAGAAATTGGAAACCCATCACTAGTCTGGGCTTGATTCCCCAGTACCCACACAAAACCAAATGCACAAAGTGGCTCTTGCATCTGCAGTTTGTTTGCATGAGGAGGAGGTCCTGACATGCTCTCTCTCTCTCTCTCTCTCTCTTAAATAAATAAAAAATATTTCAAAAAAAAGAAAAAACAAGGAAACCCAGAAGGGAAAGAAAGGTGACCTCTATCATAAAAACATGCAAAAGTATTAAAACCCACCTGAGAAATGTCTATAGAACAAAGAGAAGCATATCATCACAAGGATAACAGTGAGGGAAAAGGAGACAAAACCTTGAATATAAATCAATTCAATCCCCTATTTAAATGATATTGAATGATTGAACGGACTGCAAAAAACAAGACTCAATATTATGTTGCCTTTAAGAAAGTGACATCATACAGGAAGGCACATAAATAAATGAAAAAGTTATTCTATAAAAATAGAAACACAAGGGGAATAGGGATAGCTATTCTCTTATCAAGTAAAATAGATATTAAGTCAAAAACTGTAAACAAACAGTATCACTGTATACTAATTAAGGGGTCCATTGAATAAGAAGTCATAACGGTAAATGTATATCAACCTAGTGCATGAACACTAAAGTTTACAGAGCCAACTTCACTAGACTTAAGTAGGGATTCCAGCCTTAGTAGTTAAGTACTTCAACCCCCACTTTCCTGAGTACACAGATCATCCAGACCAAAAAAAAAAAAAAAAAAAAAAAAAAAAAGCAAAGAAACATCAATGTAAAACTGCTACAGACCAAATGGACCTGTCATGTATAGAACATCTCATGGCATGAGAGAGCAGCTGAACTATCCATTTGCATTTCATCAGCCCATGGAACACTGTAAAGGATAGACCATGTGTTAGCATACAAAGTTAGTTTGTACAAAGAAGAAAAAAAAGAACTCATATTATGAACTTCCTGTGAAATCTTGTAACGCAAGTAGAAATCAACACTAGAACCTTTACAAATTGCATGGGTTGCTAGGAGGGTGGCTCAGTGGGTAGAAAGCTCTCCACTAAAGCCTTGAGTATGCAGATACGGAACCCCACATCTCATTGAAGAAGCTGGAAGCTGTGGTGGGCTTCTGTAATCATAGCACATTGAGGTGAGATGGGAGGTAGACACAGGACAATTTCCCAGAACCTTGTGGATCAGCTAGCCTTACAGCAAACACAACACTATACAGCAACAAGGAGAAACCCTGTCTCAAAGGAGGTGAAAGGTAAAGACCGGCCCCCCAAAGTTGTCCTGTGACCTCCATGTGTGCACCACAGTACATGCACACCCACACTTATACTCATGAACACACACACACCCCAACAAGAAATTGGAAGATATCTGAAAACTAAACATCATGTTATTGGGTGAACTATAGGTCATCAAGCAAAAAAAAAAAAAAGGAAATTAAAAACTTTCTTGAAACAAATGAAAATAGAAATATCACATACCAAAACTCACACAGCATAGCAAAAACAGCACTGAGAATGAAAGTCATAAAAATAAGTGCCTACATTTTAAAAAAGAGAAAGATTTTAAGGAAACAGCCTAATAATGCTTCTCAGGAAACTAGAAAAGCAAAAATAACCCATGAATTGAAACATCACCCCTGAAAAGCCACCAAGGCGAGGATTCTTCAAGGCATAAATGTCCTACAGCTTTCATATGTGGCCTTCATTATGTTGAGGTGCTTTCTATACCTAATGTGTTCAGTATTTTGTTCATGTTGTTATTCAATTCTTTTTTCCAATGCTAGAACCAATTAGGAAAGAGTGAAGATTAGTGGACAAGAGCCACGGGCCATGTGGTTTGTTATTACCACCTTTGTCTGAAGTTTTCAGACACAGTAGTTTGTGGAAAATTCACTGTACTCATAGGATTAAAATTTCAATATGGATTGATGCTTTCGTTTTGTTTTACTTTGTTTTTCGAGGTATGGTCTCACTCTCACCCAGATTGACCTGAAATTCACTTTGTAGTCTCAGGCTGACATTTGTAGAAGTGAACAAGTGACTCTGCCTCCAATGAGGTGGAAGGCAAGGTCCAATACTTCTCGTTGTCCTCTGACCTTCACACATGGACTTACACTCATACACAAGAACATAGATCACATACACATAAAATAATTTATTTTTTTTTCAAAAAAGAAGGTAACAATATGAAAAATCAGATGATAGTAGTCTGACAGTAAGCCTCAGAAATACGAGTGTGTTTTAGCCTGTAGGCATTGCTCATTTTAAAGTGAGAAAACTGAAATTGGCAGTGGCAAGACCTTGCCAAGTTAGTCCAGCCAGGACTGGGACTCAGATATTGAGACTGCTCTGTGGCATGCAGCCTGTGAGGCTGCGGCGAGCTGCTGAGCCTCTGCCTAAGCATGGAGAATGCATTATATTTTCCTTCCTTCGGGGCTTCCCTCACCATGACTCCCTTGTCCTACAAGAGCAATCACTCAATGTTGGATCCTTCTTGTGAGGGGGCTTGGAGCCCTTCTGTCAAAGACGCTCTCTCCTGGATGTAACAGGTATTACTGGAGCACAGTTGGTAGCTTTCTAGCACTGTGTAGATGGATGCAAGAGGATCAATTCAAAGTCATCCTCAGCTGCATAACAAGTTTGAGACAATCCTGGGTTATATAGTCTTATGTTGGTTCAGTTTTTCCTTTCCATGCCTCCCCTTTGTAATGGGAATGTTTACTCTATGTCATATAATTTAAAAAAAAATACAGGCCAAGATATCTCTTCAGAAGAGACTTTGGAAAAGTATTAGGAGTGTTACATATTATGGAGAAGTTTGAAGTCACTCTAGATGCATTTTACATCATGAGATGCCATGGAGTCTATGGGAACCAAGGAAAAAATGTGGTTTGAATGTGAAATACCCTCTTAAACTCATCTGCTTGGTTCCCAGCTGATGGCACTGTCTGGGGAGGTTATGGAATTCTAAGGAATTGGAGTCTTGCTAAAGGAAGTGAGTCACTGGGGGTCATGTGAAATTTTATAGCTTAGTCCTACTTCCTGCTTGTTTTCTGCTTCCTGGCTGCAATTGGCCAGCTGTTTCATGCTTTGGCCACCAGGCCTCTCTTACCATGAAATTTCCCCTTGGAACTGTAAGAATAACTAATACCAGTGTGGGTCAAGCTGCCTGCAAGGTTTTGAATATAGATATGGTTTCTTGGAGAACTTTAGTTCACAAAGGTTTGCTTGGGATGGAGGCAGAGTCTCCCTGCCTCTGGGTACCAATGTCATGCAAACAATAGGAAATTGATCTTAAAGGCAAAAAATGCAAATATCTCCAAGAATATTGAAAAAATGTAAGAATGCCAAGGCTGCTTGAAGGGGAAAGGAAACCTCCTCTGTTCGCTGGGATTTTGGGGCTTCCAGACTGCTTGGTATTTCCTACAAAAGCAGAGATCCCACTGTGCAGAAATAATAATCTCTCCATCAGCTTCTTTATGCTGGAGATGCTGATTAAAGACCCCTTTATAATAATCAGCCTGGTCTTTCATTTTATTTTTAAATATTTTATTGGTTTATTTGAAAGGTTAGAGAGAGAGAGAGAGGGAGAGAGAGGAGAGAGAATGAGAATGTATGGGTGCACCAGGGCCTCTTGTCACTGCAAAGAAACTCCAGATGCATGTGACACTTTGTGCATCTGGCTTATGTGTGTACTGGGGAATCAGGCCTGGGTCCTGAGGCTTCGCAGGCACGTGTCTTTACCACCAGGCCATCTACTCAGCCCTCTCCAGCCTACTTGCCTACTGTTTTTTTCTTTTTGGTGTTTCAAGGTAGGGTCTCACTGTAGTCCAGGATGACCTGAAATTCACTATGTAGTTTCAGGGTGGCCTTGAGCTCACTGGGATCCTCCTGCCTCTGCCTCCCATGTTCAGGGATTAAAAGTGTGTGTTGCCATGCCCTGCCCCAGCCTGCTTTCAAACTTTATTGTACAATTATGTACAACCATGTCACATGTAAGAAAAAATGTCCAAATGCCAAAAAAGCAAAACTAAGCTCAGTAGGAGAAACAGATAAGAAAAAAATGTAAAGGAATAAAATAGAACTCTAATATACTTAAAGACAAAGTGAATAATGAAAAAAAAATAGAATAAGTGAGTGAAATGCAAATTTTAGGCATCTAGAGTTAAAGTCAAAGCATTATTCCTAGTCCAAGAGCGAAGCAAGAGAGGAAAGAGGAGCTAAAACAGGAGGTGCAATGAACTGAATATATCCATGATAAAGGAGGTGTGACATAAGGAAGGAAACCATATAGAAGAGTTATGCCTTGAGGGGTATCCATTCCAGGACCATTATAACCTCACTACATGTATATCAAAATTTATAGATGCTCAAGTCCCTTATATAAGACAGTACAGTGTTTATATATAATCTATCCACATATTTTTATATCTTGAAGCCATTTGCATTAATTATAGTATCTAATTCAGTGTACATGTCTTGTAAACAGGTGGCACACTATATTTTATCTAGAATAATGGCAAGAAAATAGGTATGTACATGTTCAATATATGTGCAGTTTTTTTCTAATATTTTAAATCTGATGTAGTTGAATCTACAAAAACTATAAAAGTAAAGCATGGTCTACATATGGAGCTAACTAAAAGATGGTAGTTAGCTCTTAGGATAATCCAGTGACCTGAACATTGGAGGCATTTTCTGCTGGTTTAATGAATGTATGAGAGAGGAGTCACTGTTGGTTGAATTCTGGATTTTAAGAATATATGGGGAAATGAGCAAACAGGCAAATGTGCCAAACTGGACATAAGTCACCCAATGACCAATGGTTTTTGACAACACTACACCTGTAGTGTCCAGGCAGCAGAGGTGGAAGGAGGAGAGGATCCACTGAGAAGGGAGGAGAGAGGAGGATGTGATTCTCAGTTCCTGTAGGGAATAGGACCCCATCTGAGTGCTAACCTGCCACTATTCTTTCTCCAAGTTGATTGCACCTCCAGAGGGAGGATATTCAGTATTCAAAAGTGAGCACATGGACAGTTTAGAGTTGGCAGTACTGTGGCCATATGAAGGGGCTCATATCCAAGGCCATGCTATGGGAGCTGTCCCATGATGCTTGGCATGCGTGGTCTCTCTTCATTCTAGTGGGTCATGGAGTCATCTTGGGTCTCACTTGTCTCGATGCTCAGATGATGGAATTCCAACAGCCTGCCACTGCTGTGAAACAAAAGTAGCTTGTGGAGTCAATAGACATTGTCTGAAATTATTTAAAAAGCTAAGATAATAAAGACATTATCTAGATCGAGGGTGAAAGAGGCCTTGCAGAGGATCTGTGGGTGTATGTGGTGGGAGAGTTTACTGTGACAACAAAGGCCCTTTATTCTATTATAACTGTTTTTATTTTTAAAGAAAAGTTGTAAACTACAAGAGAAGCATACACAGCACATCAGCTGGTTGAGAAAATGGGCTTGACTTAGCATGATGAAATTTAGCAGCAATTAATATGTCTTTATTTGGTTTTCTCCCAAAAGTACATGGGCAATGTCACAGAGACAGATGTCCGCTCAGCTGTTCTGTGTGAAATCCAACCACATGGCAGAAGTGTGTCTGTGTACTGAGCTCTAACATCTTGATAGACTGACACAGTCTCACACCCCTTCCAGAACTAATTCTATCTAGGGCACTAATTAGATATATTAACCCATCATTTCTCATCTGGATATTAATACACATAATATTTTTCATTTAAAACAAAAGGTAACATTGACATGTAGGTCAAAGAAAGCAGCATTTATTTGGAAAACAGAGTGCTTTACCCACTGATCCAGCTTCCCAACCCTGAAGTCGGATTTGAAAAAAAAAAAAAGTTATAGATGCAGAGAGATTTACACAGAAATAGGGCTGTATAATCCAGAACACCAGTGTTCTGGACGTGGAGAATCAGGAGTAATGGTCGATAGACTTCTGTCAAGGTTCTCTTCCATGGGATCTTGTGGATTATGACTGAAGTCAGCAGGCATGAAGAAAGGTACTGGAATGCGCCAGAAGGTGATACATGGGCAACTTGGGGGAAAATGACCAATATCTGTCCAATCAACTTATGGTCTAACCTACTTAACAGCAAATTACCTGTTGTGATGCTCATAGAAGTGCAATAGTGGCACACCACCATGGTGGGAAACCAACTGCTCTTGATTTGGCTAACTCATCCGCTCAGTGGAATGGGACCCATAGCTGGAGCTGGTAAACATGTCAGAACCATATCCGAACATGAGCCCACTCTCTATTACCAAGCTACCACCAGTCGTGGGCTACAAGAGGGCCTACACCTATTAAATTCCCTATTAAAACAATAATGGTTATCCCATTTATCTGCTCCTAACTTTACTCTCTGTCAGATAATCTGCTTCTCTTTTTCAGATAGGCACAGAACCTAAGGAGAGAACCACCCCATCATACCTCAAAAAGGCCCCAACTGAAACTAAGAATAACTGGTGAAACAAGCAAGGGTGCTGTTTTCTTGGTAAACCTGGTATCAGCATAAGGGTAAAGGAGATTGACACAGAGAAAAATCAACTCTTACCAAATCAGATATCCGGAGACACAGAGGTTCCCAACATCTCGTCACTGAAGCAGACCCAAAATGAACCCAACACGGCTCAGGGAAATTTTAAGGAACAGGGGTCAGAAAGAATGTCAGAGCCACACATTGGGTCATGGTAGGCAGAGACATTTCCTCCTACCAGTAACTGTGGGCTAACTCCACACTGCATGACCCATATACCTCAACAAGGAGGGGGCGCGGGGAGGGGGTAGGACATGGAGGAGGCTAACAATTGTACTGAGTGTATTCAATGAGTACAAAACTAATTAATTTAAAAAAAAAAAGAAAGGTACTGGGCAAGAGCATGAAGCCATGCAGGCCAGTTCTTTCTAACGTGAAGTTAGGAGACTGAGTAGATTGTACTCACACCTACTAAAGGTCAAAGCACAGAATGTCCCAATGGTCTTGGCTGGGCATTTACAGACAATATAACATCTGTGAACTGAGACTGCCGTGGATAAGTCATCAACCAGAACAAGGTTTCTTTTTTTTTTTTTTTCTTTTTCTTTGCTTATTCTAAATATGTTATCTGTTTTATTTGAGAGAGAGAGAGAGTATGGGTGTAACAGGACTTCTTGCCACTGTAAACAAACTTGACATGTATGCCACTTTGTGCATTTGGCTTTACCTGGATACCAGGGAATCAAGAACTTGGCTCAGCAGGCTTTTCAAGCTAGCAGCTTTCTTTTTTTTTTTTTTTTTTTTTTTTTACGGGGGGTGGTTGTTGAGATAGGGTCTTACTCTAGCCCATACTGATCTGGAATTCACCATATAGTTCCAGGCTGGCTTTGAGCTCATGGTGATCCTCCTACCTGTGCCTCCCAAGCGTTGCAATTAAAGATGTGCACCACTATGCCTGGTGTCTCTATTTCTCTTTTTGACTATAGTTTGGAAATGTGAAACATCATGCGCAAGTCCTACCTTCCTTTTTCCCATACAAGGGTGACTTTTAGACAAATTTAACTTTATTCACTTTCCTTTTCATCTAAGCAAGAATATGGATTTTCTAGTTTTTTGAATATTGTGTGATTGGAATATCATGTATATTGTTTGAAGTTTGGCTATGTTCACTTAACTTAGGAGATCAATATGTTTTGTTCATATTTATTGTTGTTAAGTAATCCAATATATGACTATATTTGAGCTAGCTTAATAAGTTCTAAAATTCCTTCATGATAAAAGTCTTGAGGATGCTTGACATAGAATGTTTCTCAACATAATAAAGACTATGACAAATTTATAGCCAACATTATACTAAATGGGCAAAACTTGAAACATTTCCATTAAAATCAGGAACAAGAAAAGTGTGTTCACTTTCTTCACTTTTATTCAATACAGTACTAGAAGTTTTAGCTAGAACATCAAAAAAGAGACACAAATAAAAGGAACACAAATAGGCTAATAAATCAAATTATTTTATTTTCAGATGACTTGATACTATATATAAGAGATCATAAAGACTATACCAGGAAACCATTCTGAGCTGATAAATACTTTCAACAAAGTAGCAAGATACCAAATTAACACATAGAAATCAGTGGTGTCCCAGTAACCAACATGCTGAGGATAAAATCGAGGAAAGACTCCCACTCACAATTTTCTCAAAAAATACCTTGAAATAAAACTAAGAAAGTGAAGACCTTTACAATGAAAACTTTAAAACTAACTCAAGAGGAAAATTAATGAAGACTGTAGGGAATAGAAAGACATCCTATTTCATGGATTAGAAGACCCAATATTTGCACAATTGCTAAAATGCCAATCTTAATAAAAGCAGTTGACAGATTTAATGCTAGCCACATCAAAATTCTAATGGCATTCTTCACTGAAATAGAAACAAACATCCCCTCAAACCTCAGATAGCCAAAATAACTATCAAAAGTAAGGCTAGAGGTGTAACCATGCCTGATGTTAAGGTGCATTACAGAGCCATAGTAACACAAAAAGGATAGTACTGTAAAGAAAAAAAAAACATGTAGATCAATGGAACAGAACAGAGGATCCATATATAGGTAGGTACAGTATTTGAGTTTTGATAAAACTGTCAACAATATGCAGTGAACAAAAGACAGCCTGTTCAACAACTGATGCTGAGAAAACTGGATATCTATATGTAGAAGAATGAAAGTAGATCCATGCACAAGAATCAACTTCAAATGGATCAAAGATCTTAACATTGAACTTGAAACTTTGAGGGTGCTAGAAGAAAGTGCAGATGAAACATTTCAATATATAGGCATAGCCAAGGACTTTTTGACTAGAACTCCAGTTGCCTAGGAAATAAGACCACTAATCAACAAATGGGATTTTGTGAAATAAAAAGCTTTTGTACAGGAAATGACACTGTAAATCAAGCAAAGAGGTAGCCTACAGTTTGGGGAAAAATCTTTGACAGCTATATATCTGACAGAGGATTAATATCTAGAATATATAAAGAACTCAAAAAATGAAATAAATCAAACAACCAAATAAAAGAACTGGCTATAGAACTGAAGGGTGTTCTTAAAGAACAAATACAAATGGCCAATAAGTACTTTAAAAAATGTTCTACACCCTCAGCCATCAGGGACATGCAAATTAAAATTATCGTAAGAGTCTATCTTATTACTGTCAAAAAGACTATCATCAAATCTAATGGCAACAAATTCTGGCAGGTTGTGAGGAAAGAAGTTTTCTTCATTGTTGGTCAAAATGTAAACTGGTGAGTCATTATAGAAATCATGCGGAGGTTTCTGAGATAGCGAAAAATAAAACTACCATGTGACTCAGTTATATCACTCCTGGGCATACACCCTAAAGACTGTCCACTTTACTATAGAGATACAGTCTCATCAGTGTTTGTTGCTGCTCTACCCACAATAGCTAGAAGTGGAACCGGCCTGGATGGCCACTAACTGATGAATTCATAACAAAGATGTGGTGTATATACACAGGGGAGTTTTATTCATCTGTAAAAAATTGAAATTATGAAAGTTGTATGGAAATGAAAGGATCTGGAAAAGATTAAATGCCACATGTTCTCTCTAATATGCAGATCCTAGCTTTAAATTTTTACATTTGTATGTGAGTTGGAGTAAGAGTCAGTAGTAGAGTCCAGGAAGCTAGAAAGGTGAGAAAGGTAAGAGAGAGGAGGGCTTAAAGAAGGGAATAGTAGAAAAGTAAGTAGAAGTGAGGAATACTGGGAGTGCAATGGCGACGTGGACCCAGGAAGGTGGGTGGAGGGAAAGAGGGTGAGGAGATTAATCTAAAATAAACCATATGTAAATTTACTTCTTTGTTATTTAATATATATGAATACATACATACATACATGTGTGTGTGTGTGTGTGTTTTGTGTGTGTGTGTGTGTAAGAGACAGAGAGAAAGAATGGAAAGGAGTACTCTGGAGGGAGTATAAATACTGTGTCCAGAAGCCCAAGGTCCACTCAATAAATATATCACTGCTATCAAAAGATCTTGTGTATGTGCAGGTAGCCTGGTGTTCAGATATTTGTTTGCATTTCTGTTGGAGATCCAGTCATGTTTCACCTATCAGTATTTTGGTCAATGGCAGACCACATATGTGGTTGTTGTTCTGTATGATAATAATGGAGCTGAACATTTTCTACCACTTACAGACTTTGTAGTTACCATAGTGTCATCATACAGCACACGGTTCACCTGTTTGTAGCAAGGCTGGTGTAAACATGGGCTTACTGTATATGTAAAAGTATAGCACATCAGGTTTCCATGTTTTGTTGTAACCTGCCTACCTTATGTTTCCACCCATGTATATTTTTTGTGTGTGTTTGATAAGTTTAGGCTTTATGTTGAAGCTATGATGCAATCAGATATTTTTTGTCTTTAATTTGTACATACCACTTGCTGAATAAAGTCAACAGTAATAGTTGTTGTGGCAGAGAGCTTGCCTAGCAGTCACAAAGTCCTAAGTCCAATTCCCAGCACTGAAGATGATGATGATGATGGTCACTGTGGCATTCTCTTCTCCAGTTTCACTCCTTTCCTGATTGCAGGACCAGATTACAGAGTCATAGCTATGGAGGGCCATATGCCATGCTGAATCTTAGCACTCATCAGAAGGTGGACATGGTGCCTGGTACAAAGAAACGTTTCCACTGGGCAGGGTTCCCATCGGTTGGGTATGAACATGGAGTGAATGAAGGTGAGATTATGCTTCCTCCTTTGTAGGACTAAACTCTTCTAAAAGTTTGTTAATTTTCACTTTTTTATTCTTTGTTATGGACACACTTAGTATGTAAACAACATATGTTGTTACAATCCTTTCCCGCATCTCTGCCCCTTTTCTGAAAGAGCCCTCCTCCTTGGGGATGCTGGTTATCCTCGTGGGGATTGTGGGTCGCGCATTGTGGGGGCAGAAGTCAGTTATGGGGAAGAGGCAGTGTCTCTGTGCATAATGTCCCAGCTTTTGGCTCTAACAATCTTTCTGTCCTTTCTGCAAATTTCCCTGAACCCAGTGTTTTAGGTCTACTTCAGTGATGGGCTCTTGGGAGCCTCTGTGTCACTGGATCTCTGATTTGGTAGTAGTTGAGTGTCCTCTGTGTCTATCTCCTTTATCCCTGTGCTGATATCAGGTTCATGGAGAAAGCAGCTCTCTTGCTCATTTCCCCAATTTCTGTATGGTTCCAGCTGGGGCCTCCTGAAGTGTGATGGACTGATTCTCTTCCTAGGTTCTGCATCCATCTGAAAAAGAGGAGCAGATTCTCCAATGGAGAGTGAAGTCAGCACCAGTTAAATGGGATAACTGTTGTTAGTTTAGAGAGAATTTAATAGGTGTAGGCTTTCTTGTAGCCCAAGACTATCCACCCATGTATTTTAAAAAGTATCTTGATTTATGATTTTCTCTGTTTGGTTGCTATAACACTTCATTAACCTGTTACCACATTGGAGCATGGTATTTGGGATAATTTGATTTTGTGGTCCTCAGCTTTTAGTCACACATATTTGGCTTTTAAAATCAAACTATTTCTTATTCCCTTTAAGGGAAGAGTTGAGGTTTTGAGTTGACAAGCCCAAGTACTGAAAGGCGATGCAGTGAGCTCCTGAGCAATCAGCTGAGCTGAGAGAAAGGGGCTTTGATATGTTTTTAACCATGATGTACTTTAAGACTAGACTTGTTGTTATCCTCCTTTTTTTCCTCTTATTATTATTATTTTTCCTGTTCTTATCCCTTTGATATGTAGCTTTCTTTTAGGTAATGTGGGCATAGCAACTTTCACCTTACTGATTTGTGGTAAGGAATAAATATAGTATATACAAAGTAGCTGGGATATAGTGGGCACTTAATAAATAAATATTAAATATTTAGTTAGTATAATTACTTATTGAGTCATCCCCCATGCATATAAGTTCT
This sequence comes from Jaculus jaculus, assembly GCF_020740685.1. NCBI lineage: Eukaryota > Metazoa > Chordata > Mammalia > Rodentia > Dipodidae > Jaculus > Jaculus jaculus. Next base: position 29,200,403 of record NC_059106.1, on the reverse strand, counting down.
GGGGAACAGTGAGGAAGCAGTAGAGTTGTGAGTGTTAAGTGATGCATGAGCCTCCATGATAGTTTGTTTTATTATTCCCTGCTGAGCTCAGTGATTGTCCTGCCCCAATTCCTTGGGACTTACTGTGGCCAGAGGCGTGTGGATAGATGAACCCCATGCAGCATCCCAGCAGAGGCTTGGAATGTTCTGTGGGCTTTGGCTTGGCTTCCTCCTTCAGCCCTCCTTCACACAGGAATAACTTGGAATGACACACCCAGGTGCTTCTGCTTCTTTAGCCCTTGGAAGTACATATGGCTCTTACTATACTGTCCTGATTCCACTCTGCCTGCCTCAAAAATTGCTGGTAATGACAATCTAAGACATACTGGAACTTTATTGTGTTTGGCAGCCATAAAAATAATGAACATGAAGTTGATTTTATTTTCAGATAAGAACAAATATGACAGTGGACCGATGATCTAATTTTTGTCTCCCAGGGTGTATTTTCTCTGAAGTATAAAACTGTAAGTTCAAAAGGTCATTCTGCTTTGCAAAGAGAAAATGCAATAAAAGGAAAGAGAATATTTTGAATCAGTTTTCTTTCTGATGGTACAGTATAGCTTAAAGGGTGGAAACTTGCACAAATATTGACTCGTGTGTGTGTGTGTGTGTATTCAAGTTTGTATATGTGTGCATGTAAATGTAGAAGCCAGAAGACAGACTTTGCTGTTAGCCTCAGGTGTGCTATCTACCGTCTTTGAGAAGGGTTTCTCACTGGCAAAAACTCACCATTGAGGCTTCATTAGCTGGCTAGTGAGCTCCAGGGGTCCACCCATGTCTGGCTCCTCAGCACTGGGATTATATGCACTTATCACCCAGCATGTTATACGGGTACTGGAGATCATACTCAACTCCTCACACTTCTGGGGTAAGTAATTTACCAACTAAGTTATCTTCGTAGCCTGTAAACTGAATCCTCAAGGAGGGGGTAAGTTAGATCTGCTTATTGAAATAATTGCAGAACACTCAACTGTAGACACCATCTGCATCTAGCATCTATGAACATAGAAGAAGGATAATATCACTTGTGAAATATTTTGTTCAACTTCCATCCAGCTGCCCAATTATCTATCCACCCACTAGTCTAATAGTCATTTACTCAGTAGCTAGCCACTGGTTGCCTAGGGTTCACGATGTGAGGGACACAGAGGTGAATGAGATACATAGTTACATTTAAGAACACAGTTGAGCAGTAGAGATAATGGCTTAGGAGATAATGGATTCCCAGGTGGATGCTATCTAGTTGTCTGGCCAGGGCTCTTGCTCCTATAGACCAGAGCAAGATAAAACAGTCTGGTGTCCCCTTAGAGGCAAAGACATCACTTGACACAAGAGTGTGCACACAGGTGGTGGGTGAAACTATTTGGCAAGGAGGTAGAACATCTCAGGTTATCAAACTGAATGCCATCGGTTAGCCCAGGCCTGTTACCTTTTCCATCTGGCTTCACGTCATATATCTCTGGTTCACCCAGGCACGGCTTTCAGATTTATGCTCATCCTCTTAACACTGTGTCTAGTTTATATCCAACTTTATCTTACAAAACATTTCTCTCTGTAAACTAGTATTTGAGACAATAGTGAGTATTCTATGGTTTATGAATATAGTCTATTCTTCTAAGCTTTAGGTGCATTCCTTAACTGCCACTTAAATTGGGCTGCATTTCTTGTTTCTATGTCGTCATAAGAATTAATAAGGCAGTTCATGCAAAGCACTAAAAATGGTGTCTGGCAAATAATGGACGCTCAGTGAATGTCAGCTAGTGGAGCTTTATGAACTTTAGTGAAAATTCCTGAATAGCAGTCTTAGAATGTGGTTGCTGGTCAAAGGGTAGATAATTTTGAAATATAAATAGGCTACCATTGAAGTGGTGATTTTCATTTCCACTTGCACAGGAAATAGACGTCTCAATGTTATTAGCACAGGTCAATGATAAGGTAATTCGTAAAATTCTCATGTGTAAGAAGCAGCACTTTAAAACTATTTAAGTTCAGGCTGGAGATATGGCTTAGCATTTGAGTGCAGGGTGGGTGTTGGTGTTCATGGAAGACCATGTCTGTGTGGAGGTCAGGTGTTGACGCTGATTATTCTCATCAGTTGCTCTCCATTTACTTTTGGATACAGGGTCTGTCATTGAACCTGGAGGTCACAGATTAAGGTGGACTAGGTAGACAGTGAGTAGAATGACAGGCGCATGTCACCACACCAGTCATTTTATATGGAGCTAGGGATCCAACCTCATGGCCTCATACTTGTGCAACAAATGTTTTAACCCACTGCACCATCACTTTAGCCCCCATGAGATAGATTTGACTATACTGAGTTGTTGATTAAATTGAAAGAATGTACTTATTTCTTTTTAAAAATATATTATTTATTTATCTCTTTGTTTGCAAAAGAGAGAAAGAGGCAGAAATAAAGAGAGAGATAGAGATAGAGATATATATAGAGAGAGAAAATATGGGCACACCGGGGCCTCCTGACTCCAGAAGCATGCGCCACCTTTTGCATCTGGCTTACATGGGTACTGGAGAATTGAAGCTGAGTCATTCAGCTTCACAGGTAGGTGCCTTAACCACTAAGCCATCTCTCCAGCCCTAAGGCTATACATATTTCTATAGTTTCTGCAAATTGTCCACTAAAAGTTTAATGCACATTTACATTCACTGTCTAGCTCAGTTCCCCTGGAGCACTGTAAGTTACACACTATCATCTCTTGTTTAAAGATGAGGATCCGGGGACGTGTTAAGTAAGTTTTACAATGTCAAACAGATACTGCATAACCCCATGGATATTTGGCCAAGGTCATCTTGTTATTGTTTTCTCTGTGCTATACAGCTCCACTTTAGTGCCCATTGGATTTTATGGACCATTGAAGTAATTGTGGGGCAAGAGAAGACAGCAGGATTTCTTCAAATAAAACATTAGGATTGCTATGGTAACATTAGAGGCCACCCAGCACAAGTAAGTTACTAGACGAAGTACTTTTTAACATTTAAAAAATAAAATGTTGGTTAGATTTTTAAAAAATATATTTATATAAGTGTAGCATAAAGAAGCAATATAATGGTAATATGCCCACAATGTTTAGTAAACAGACATTGTTATTGTCATGTGTGCAGACCAGTGAGTCTTTCTCCATATTTCCATTTTTCTTCCTCCCCAGTGCTAACTGCCGTATGGCTTCTCTGTTTATCCCTTTATTTCTCCATTCTTTTTATAGCTGTTATTGAACCCATAACAAGGCTATTCTACAATGGAGAATATGTCTTTACCTGTCCTGGGGCTCACTGCTGACATGGTGTGGGACAGGGGCATTAAAGATCCTTTTTGTAGCTCTGAAAGACAACATAGTGTTTAGCATGGCAAATTTAAAATTTTCTTACATGCCTCCTACCATGTGTATTCATCTGCAACCTGCTTTCCCCTGCTGGAAGCACTCTCCCAAGAGGGAGTTGCCATATGCTTAAGGCTGTAGTTTGTTTTCATGGCTGTACAGTACTGCATGGTATGAATTCAATAATATCTCAAAGCCTTCTCTTATCATTGGTTTTGGGGCTTGTTTCTGAGTTTTTGCTGTTACAGACAGTGCTACTATGAACATTTTGCTAATGTCCTTTAATACACACTGCATCAGTACATGCACAAGTGTGTCCCATGTGTCCCTGGGAAGGAAGTCTGTCTCTTTGGAACAGAGATCCTCGTGTTTTGCCTCTCACACCTTGACAAAACTTGATGTTAGATGGGAAATTTTGCCATTTGGTAGACGTGAAATGGCATCTCGTTTTGGTTTTAATTTGCTTTATCCTGACTAAAAATGAGCATATTTTTTGTATCTTTTCACATTTTAAGACTCATTTAAGCACCAAGGCATCTATCCAGCCCAGAACTGAGTTTCTTAAAAAAATATTTTTATTTATTTGCAAGGAAAGAGATTTTGTCTGTGAAGTGTTGCATCAAGTTTTTTTTTACACATTTCTTTTGAATTGCCATTCTTCTGTTTATTTGTTGGTAACATTTTAGAATTCTGTATATTAAATCTTTGTCATTCATGTATGCCACAAATATACACAAATATAATATAAAATAAATGTTTGTGGCTCATGGGAATTTTAAAAATTGTTTTGACAAACAAGAGAACTCAGTTTATTTTTATTTGCTGTGTTTGTGTGTGTGTGTGTGTGTGTCTGTGTGTGTGGTTTATGTACATGTATGTGCCCTTGCAGTGTCATATACACTCATCTGCGCTGGAGGTTGGTCACCTGTGGTATGCAATGTTCAGTGTCCCACTTCATCAGTCTTGTTCTTGATCATATTTTTTTGTTTTGTTTTGTTTTTTGAGGTAGTGTCTCGCTCTAGCCCAGGCTGACTTGGAATTCACTATGCAGTCTCAGGTTGGCCTTGAATCCTCCTACCTCAGCCTCTTGAGTGCTGGAATTAAAAGTGTGCACCATCATGCCTGGCTTGGTCTTGTTTTTGAACTGGAGTTTTCTCTTATTAACTCCTGAGCTTGTGGGGCTCCACTGATTCCCTGGTCTCTGTTACCCTATGGTGCTAGGGTTATAGGCATGTGTGATCATTCCCAGCGGTTTTACAAGAAAGCTGAGGATTTGAACTTGGGTAGTCTCAAGCCCCCCTAGGTCTTCAAGCTTGTGTAGCCATTTCTCCAGACTGAGCCATCTCTCCAGTACAGAAATCAGTTTTATATAATTTTTTTTTATTGTTTTGCAAGGAAAGGGGGAGAAAGAGAGGAATTCTTGATAGACAGAGTATGATTGTGCCAGGACCTCTTGCCACTGCAGACTCCAGATGCATGCACCACTTTGTGCATTTGGTTTCATGTGGAAACTGAACCCAGGCTGTCAGGCTTTGCAAGTAAGTGTTTTTAAACTGCTGAGCTATTTCTGCAGCCCCTAGAACTTAGTTTTTTTTTTTTAAAGTTTATCAATTTTTTAATAAAAAGTCTACACACATAGACAGTCTTTCCTGCTCCTTTTGTATGAAGGTCTTTGGTGGGGTTATTGGTTTTCTTTGTGGGAACCCAGAGGCCTCAAGTCAGTCTTTGCAGGAAGGGGAAAACATGTGTGTCAGGCTATTCCCACCCACCCCGAGGCTTTGACAATCTCCCTTTCCACCCCCTCTTCCACAATGTTCCTTGAGCCTTGGCAGACAAGCTAGGAATATGATTTTGTGTTGCTTTCTCTGTAGATTCTGGATCTCTGTTTTAATAAGATTTGAGTGACCACAGTGTCAATGGCTATTTTTCTGGAACTAGTTTTGCATTTAGTCTTTATTGTTTTTCTTATAAAAAGTCTTAGATGCATTTATATTATGAAATTATGGAGATTTTTCTCTAGGGTTTTCTCAAATGTTTGTAATTTCTCCTTACATTCTTAGAACTTTAAAAAAATATTTTAATTTTATTTTTATTTATTTATTTGAGAGTGATAGAAAGAGAGAGATGGAAAAAAGACAGAGAATGCAATGGCCTCCAGCTGCTACACATGAGCTCCAGATGCATGCACCACCTTGTGCATCTGGCTTACATGGCCCTGGGGAATTGAACCTGGTTTTGAAAGCAAGCACCTTAACTGCTTAGCCATCTCTCCAGCCCAACATGCTAAGATCTTTAAAGCATCTGAAATTCATCATTATGTATTGTAATTGTGTATGCAGTAATATTCCAGTCCTCCCCTCTGCTTATAGACAGCTGATTTTCTGAGGATAGCTTATAGAAAAGCTAATGTTTTTTGCATTATTGTCATATAACAGATTTCTCATATGCAAGTGTCTACAAGAATCACTTATTTTGATTAGTTCATCTATTCATACATCCCTGCAGAAGTGTCACATTTCCTTAATTATTCTACATTTTAGTGCCATTTTTCCTCATGAACATCTTGGCAATTCTCTTTGCTTAATTTTAATTAGCATACAAAGATTTTATCATGGTGCTTATTTTGGTACTTCTTACTGCTAAGGTTTTCCACATACATCTTAGAAACTGTCAAGTACCATCAAATAAGCAGCTTCAAGGGTTTGGTTGGAGTTTCACTTGTCTTTATATCTGTTTGGATATTATCCAAACCTTTAAGCTTCTGAGTCATTTGGTCTATGAAAATTGCATGATCCTTAATTTATTTGGCTATGAATTAATGTGTTTTATATTTTTTTCTATAAAAATTTTGCAAAGCTAGCTTTAGAATTGCAAGATCTTTAAATACTAACTTTTACTTAACTGTAGTTCAATAATTTTTTTGCTTTTGTTTATACATGAATTTTAAATCAGACAACTTTATAAGTGATATTATTAATTATACTATTGCAAAACTCACAACATATAAATTACCTTCCCCATCCATTCCTTCCTTTGGTCCCTCCCTGTCTTCCTTGTTTTTATTTTCTGTTTTCTTTTCCAAAATTTATACCTTCCAACTCTTTATCTTTTCTTATTGCATTATTAGCTACTAGTAAGTGCTGAATAGAAGTGATGGGAAGTGCACCCTTGACTCTTTGTGCTCATAAAGGAGAAGGTTGCACCAGTTTTCTCCTTAGTATCTCAGCTACAATTTATATCACATTAGATAAACTTTTACCAGTTTAAGGAAATATAACTCCATTTTAAATTTCTTTTAAAATGAAGGAAATCTTTGTATCAATATGTCAGTAATCAGATATGAATGTTTTTTTTTTTAACATAGTGTTGGGCTCTGAAGGCCCAGGCATGAGGCTTAGTGGAACTTCCTGAGCCTAGCTAAAGTCTGGTGATCTGCCTCTGGCCAGCTATGACTCAGCAAGATGCCTAATGGCTTCTGGCCTGCTACCTCCGTGTGGCAATTGCAATTACTATTTCAATAGTTACAGTTTACTATTGGCCCTTACCTCTTCCCCCATCCTAAAATCCCTGCCTTCTTCCCCAACATGATATAGGCAACTGCTCAGAGTAATAAAGCAAGTTGTTTCTGCGAGTTCCTGCATCGAAAAGACTCCCGACTCAGTGTGGTTTTTGCCTGGTGGCCAGGAGAGGTTTCTGAGTCGTCTGACGCTCATCATCCCCTCAACCCCTAGGGAGGAACCAGCAGGCCTGTCCTTCCCTCGGCACTACCTACCTGGCCGGAAAGGAACCCCGCAACATAGAATTTATATGAATTGATTTCATTTTAGTGCATACTAGAAGTACAAAATAATGCATTATATTATGATATTTTCATACATGTATACAATACACTTTGATCATTCGCCTTGTATTTTCCTCTTATCAACCCCCTTACCATTCCACTTCCCACACAATGTCCCTTTCATGTTCATGTTCATGTCTTCTAAATTCCATACAATAGGAAATCTGTGATGCTTATCTGAGTCTGTCTTATTCATTTTAACAGGATAGTTTCCAGTTCCATATATGTTCTTGAAAATTACACAATTTCTTTCTTTTTTATGGATGAATAAACTCCATTGTGAAATTATTCTGCATTTTCTTTATCTGTTTATCCATCGACAAGCACCTGGGCTGCCGCCGCCATGACTAGTTGTCATGCGTAGTGCAGTCATACACGTGGACGTTCAAGATCTCCGTTGAATGCTGACCTGGGTTCCTTCAGGTGTATGTCCAAGCATGGAATACCTGCATCATATGGTAGTTCTAATCTTGCTTATTTGAGAAATGTCCATACTGATTTCTATAATGGTTGTAATAATTTCCATTCCCACCAACAGTTTTCTAAGCATTCTTCTTTCCTACATTCTCATCAGGATTTGTTGTCTTATGTGTTCTTGATGATAGCCATTCTGACTGGATGAGATGGAATCTCAATATAGTTTTGATTTACATATCCTTGACGACTAAAGAAGCTGAATATTTTTAAGCCAAACATCATGATGCACATCTATAATCCCAGAATTAAGGAGGCTGAGGCAGGAAGATCCCTACAAATTCAAAGCCAGTCTGGGCTACAAAGTGAATTCAAAGCCAACCTGAGCTATGTAGCAAGACTTTGTCTCCCCCTCAAAATAATGGTAGTAATAAAATAAATAGTTGAATATTTGTAAATGTGTTTGCTGGCAGTTTAGATTTTTTTCATTTAAACAGTGTTTGCCCAGTTCATCGTATCATTTATTGACTGGATTGCTTTGGATTGCCTGGCTTTTAAACCATTGAATTACTTATACATTCTAGATATTAATCTCCCGTCAAATGAGCAGCTAGAAAACGTTTCTCCCAATGCGCAGGCTCTCTTGAGCCTGCTGCTTGTTCCCTTTGCTGCATAGAAGCGTTTTAGTATGTCACGATCCCATTTATCAACTCTTATTTCCTGAGTCACTTGGACTTCTATTCAGAACACCATTGTTTATGCCTAGATCATTAAGTGACAACTGACTTTTAATTTGAAATCAATCCTGCACCTTTACTAGCATAAGGTATTATTTCTTCTGGGTATTTTGGATACAGAATGCTAACATTTTTTAGTTTTTAGCATATAACTTCAAAACTAACATAGCCTGATAATTTTGTTCTCTAACTAAATAAGTTTCTAGTTATTTTATTTCTAAATAAAATGAGTTGCATATAGAACATATCAACAGTTTTACTTTCTATAATATTGTTTAAGATTGAAATACTTTATACTGTGACAATTAAAACTAGTAGAGACTTTAATCTGAAACTTTTATCTTCATGCAGAAATAATTTTAACTGCTGAGTTAGTGTACTGAATGAATGCAAGATTCTTTACATTTTTCTACCTTCTTATGTTGATTTTTACTTAGTTCAAGTAATTTGTCCACCATATATATATAATTAATCAACTATTTATTGTATCATTTTATGCTTTTACTTTGTTCAGCATGTGTGTGATATAGTTTCCTACTTTCATTACTCTTATAGAAGACTTACTGAATTTTACTGAGTCACTTTCTGCTGTTTTCTTTTTTATTTATTTTATTTTCTTTATTTATTCTATGGACTCTCAAGTTAGATTTTTTGTTCATTAAATTTTATACCCTGTTTTTTAACATAAATTGTTTGGTCTTACATTTTGATTTAAGTACCACTTTAGCAGAATACCAAAATTGTGCTTAACTATAGCTTGATTATTGTTCAAATTTAAATAGTTTTCATATAATTATAATTTATTTTATGCATCTATCATTTGAACTATTTTAGGGTGTATTTGATTTTCTTCTCTTTACTGTTTTCTAATTCAGAAAAGATTAATGGGAATTAAATAAGAAATTTAATTGTAATCAATTAAATGAGAAATTGTAATTTATAAGAATATCAAGAATTTAAGAAATTATCTTTTTGCTTTTAATTTAAAAAATTTTTTTATTTATTTGAGAGAGTGAGAGGGTGGATGAGAGAGAATGGGCACACCAGGGTCTTTAGCTGACAACAGAGGAACTCCAGATGCATGTACCACCTTGTGTATCTAGCTTTAAGTGGGTACTGGGGAATCAAATCTGGGTCCTCAGGCTTCACAGGCAAGCACCTAACCTGCTAAGCCATCTCTTCAGCCCATCTTTTTATTTTTATATGTAATTAAAGGAGTGTGCCACCATGCCTGGCAAGACCATAGCTTGTACTGAATAATTGTCCTGATATTTCTGTCATTTGCTGTGAAAATTACAATAAAATTTTCCACCATGATAGTGTAGTTGTTGATGTAACATTCCTTCTAATTTTTGTAATTTCTTATTATATTTTAAGCCATGTTTGTTATGCATATAAAACTTTATAATTATTGCTTACTAAAGAATGTAACTGTTTAAAGTGACTTTCTGTTAATGCTTTATACCTTATTTTTTCATTAATGACATCTAAGTATTTGCTTTGATTCTTTCCCATATTTATTATTTAGAAGTATTTATTACAATTAACATAAGGCCAGCTTTTGCTTCTTTGTTTAGTCAGACAGTGTTTGTCTTTTAATTCTTGAACTTTATTCCCTTCATTTCTACTAATCATTATATTTACACTTATTTGTGTCATTCTACTTTGCACCTTCTCTGTGTAGCATTATGCATTCCCTATGCCCTTTTCCCTTTCTTTTTAATTGTTTGAGCATATTTTCTCATTGCAGGGTTTTCTCTCGACTATTTTCGAGCTGGTTAATTAAATTTTGTTTGTTCTGTTGACAGTTACTCTGGAATAATTAATATGATGGCTTCCTTTACCCTTCTTCTTTTTTTTTTTTTTTAAGATTGTACTTTTATTTATTTATTTATTAGAGACAGAGAGAGGGAGAGAGAGAAAGAGAATGAGAATGGGTGCACCAGGACCTCTAGCCACTGCAAACAAACTCCAGATGGATGTGCATCTGGCTTATGTGGGACCTGGAGAATTGAACCTGGGTTCTTAGGCTTTGCAGGCATGTGCCTTAACTGCTAAGCCACCTCTCCAGCCCCAACCCTTCTCCTGAACAAAGCAAGAGCTGATAGTGAATTAACTGCATTCTGGAATTTGCTTCTTCCCATGTATTATTGTGGGTCAGCATTTTAGATCTATTCGGATTTTCCTCTGTCTTGATGAACACTATTACTGCATTGGATGGGAACACATTACCAGAGGAGGCTCCTTTGGGTGATAGCTGTGGTTACTTGGAAGTCTAATAACTCATTGAAGTCCTGAACACAAGAGGCTCTTGAGAATTCATTGCTGTGACATCTGTTGCACCCTCCAGTGGCAGGTATTTTATATTTATACTTCCTGAGATACATTTATTTTCATCATATAAGTATCAATATCACTTATTAGTTGAAAATTTCTCATTTTAAAATTATTTATATACTTATTTGGGGGTTGGAGAGGCAGATACATAGAGAGAAAGAGTGAGCAAGGGCCTCCAGCCACTGCAAACAACCTCCACATGCATGTGCCACTTTGTGCATGTGGTTTACATGGGTCCTGGGGAATCGAACCTGGGTCCTTTGGCTTTGCAGGCTTAACCACTAAGCCAGCCTTCAGTTACATTTTTGTTCAAATATCATCTTTTTCCATCTCATACTTCGTTCCTTCTAGGCCTCAAGTGGACAAAGATTACATATTGTATACTCTGTTTTTTAATATTTAAAATATTTTTATTTTTTTATTTGGGAGACAGAGAGAGAAACGATGGATGTTCCAGGGCCTCTGGCCATTGGAAACAAACTCCAGATGCATGCCTCACTGTGCATCTGGCTTTATGTGGATACAGGGAATCAGCTCATTAGGCATTGTAGGCAAGTCCCTTAATTGCTGAGCCATCTTGCCAGCCCTTGAACTTTTTTTTTTTTTTTGACAATTTTCATGTATGTCCATGATGTATTTTGATCACAATCCCTCTCCTGGTCTCGTCTACTGAACCCAATTTTTCCCACTAGTCCTTCTCCTACTTTAATGTCTTTCCCCCTTCTCTACCACCCTGACAATGCTGATAGATCCACTATTGTACAGGTCTTTTGCAAGTAACCATGGCTGTGAGGTCATGAATGCAATGGCCACTTAATGTCTAAATGACAGCATCCCACAACACTCCTTCCCATCCTCAGGTCTAACATTCTTTCTGTTCCCTCTGGGGCATGTAGAGATGCTCAGCACTCATCAATAACGTATTCTGACCACTTTGATTCATCCTGAGTATGCCTAGTAGTCACTGGTAACTGCAGTGGTGAGACCAAGGATGAGAGTCGTACTGATATAGAGACAAACATGTACATATTTGGAGGTAAATTTGATGGGCGCAACATATCCATTTAGCCAAACAACAGTGGTAACTTACCCTTCCCAACCCCCATGACCTATGACTCTCTGCCATAGGCTTTTGACTAGGTTTTACAGGACTAGGTATGAATTTCCTTCCACAGGGTGAGCAGGCAAGGTTATATTTTGGTTAATTGTTTTAGTATTTTAATATCTATTTATTGACCCCCTTACCAGTGTACTGTTTATTTTTTAGTCTCATTTAATATACATCTTTTATGGTCTTATTAATAGTTTTGAGTATGGAGTTGGTGGAACACATTGCCATCTATTATTTTATTTTTCTTGAGATTCCTGGTGAATGTGTGTATGTCTGTGTGCAAATATTGGTACTCAACATTAAACTGGGGCTCAGGCATTCTAGAAAAGTGCTCTTCTACTGAGGTCTACCTCTAGCTACATATTCTTTCAAAGTTTGGTTGTGAAATTAGAATCCAAGGAAACACATGCTCTGAAGGTGCACTGAACATTTGCATTGGTTGTATGAGTCGATATTTTAAATTGAACTTTTATTCAGAGTTTCAAACGTTCTAGAAAGTGTGAATTCAAGTTGCAATTTGAATGAGGACAAGTATTTTCTAATGATTCTCAGGGTAGATTATTTTGCCCCTCTCTCAATTTTACAATCCTAGGTCCATTTTATTGTCTCTGTCCCAAGAGAATGTGACATGTGTCAGTCAAGAGGAGTACATGTGAAATGTAGGTTTATTTCTTGTTATCCTACAGCAAGTCATAACACTTTCTGGATCCAACATCATAGACTTGGGCTCCTACATACACTGCCATGAACAGGTATTCAATGCCTCAAGGGAAAATGTTACTTGCATGTTGGTTTAATGCTCTAAAATTCAGATAGCATTTAGCTTTTGTGATTTGAAGTATGCCAGAATATCAATATATTAATTTTTTTTCTATATTTTGTACAGAAGTTTTAGTGTTTTTTCTCTCCCTATTTGGAAGTAAAGTTAGTGCTTCTATTCTGTTATAGCATCTGGACACAATTTTTAATGCATGAAAGTGTGTATACATGCATGCGTGTGTGTGTGTGTGTGTGTGTGTGTGTGTGTGTGTGTTTAGAGGCCAGATGACAACCTTGAGTGTTATTACTCAGCAACACTATCCACCTTTTTGTGACATCATTTTTCTTTTGTTTTTTCAAAGTAGGGTCTCACTCTAGCACAGGCTGACTATGTAGTCTCATGGTGGCCTCAAACTCATGGTGATCCTCCTACTTCTGCCTTCTGAGTGCTGGGATTAAAGGCATGCACCACCATGCCTGGCTATGTGACATCATTTCTTATTGCCTTGTAGTTCATCAATATTGGCTAGACTGGCTGCCCAGCAAGTCCCAGGAATTCACCTGTCTCTGCCCCTGCAATGCTGGGCTCACAAGCATGTAGCTCCTCATTCTGCTCTCATGTGTGTCTTGGGGATAAAACTCAGGTCCTTGCAAACTCAGATTTGCAAGGCAAGCAATTTCCCAACTATGCTGTCTGCCCAGTCCTTGAACCCAATTTTTCTAATAGGTGTAAGGAACTATGTAAATAACAAATATATTGAAGGAATATCTGATACTTTACCCCAGAAAGCTCAAGATGAGTTTCTGAGCACTAGGAAACATATTGGAAGCAGTTGGAGAATAGCAGCACTAAAGCTGAAATTGATTTATGAGGTGTGGGGGGCAGGGGAGCCCTCCCCAAGAAACTAAGCTTCAGAGAGCAAGCTTGGAGCATGAAGAATATAAAATATAAAAAGGAAGAGAAGAGAGAATTTTTGATATAGGTTGAATTTGGGGTGTCCCTAAAGGCCCATGTCTTGAGGCTTGGTCCCTTGCCTGTGGCGTTACTCAGCAGTAGAATATAGTGAAAGGAAGTTAATTCATCAGACACTGCCGTTGGCAGTGCTTTTGGAACCACAAACACTTTTTGTCTCTATTCACTACTGCCTCCTAATCAATGGAGCCAGTCACCCCTGAGTGGAATCTTCAGAGTCCAAATCAACCTCTACTTATTTTTATTATTATTACTATTATTATTATTATTTTATTATTTTTGAACTCAGTGTATACAGTGTGGGCAGTCAAGTTGATTATCATATGTACTTGTTACAGTAATGGGAAGCTAACTGAAATGATATTTCAGGCATGAGCAGGGGATAATGTGGAAGGCATTTGAAGAGAAAATTCACAAGAATCTAGAGTACACATACATACACACATTCCAAATTTCTGAAATGTTCTAACACGTGAAACTTTGAGTCCTAATACGATGCCACAAGTAGAAAATTCCACACCTAACCTCATGTGATGGATTACAGTCACAATGTACATGCACTAAAATCTTTGCAAAAGCCACCTTCACGACAAGGGACATGGCTCAGTAGCTAAGGTGATTACCTTGTAAGCATGAGGACCTCAGTTTAATCTCTGGAACTTTCATTTCTTTTTTTAAAGCCAGATGTGGTAGCATGAGTTTATAAACCTAGCACTGGGAAGGTGGAGACAGGATGAAACTGGGGCTTGCTTACCAGACAGTCTAGCTTAATTGGTGAGTCCCAAGCCAATGAGAGACCTTGTTTCAGAAAAGGTATACTGCACCTGAGGAAAACACCTGAGGTAGTTACCTGGCATGCATACATTTCCATACACACAATGTTCTCCCCTCCACAAAACCATCTTCAGCCTAAGTGTATAGGGAACTAACACATTTGTGCTTAGACTCAGGTCTTAACCTCCACCTATGAAAAGCCCAAGGCCTGAAACACTTCTGTTCCCAAATTAGTTGTGGATACAGGAACCAAGACACAGCCTTCTTGGGGGTAGTGAGGTTTATTGTTTGTTGGTGGGAGGGAGGCAGTCCAGACGTGGGACAAAGAGTGGAGGGAATGAGCCTGAGGGAGGTAGTAGCTAAGTGTCCCACTGCCTTTGGAGAAGAGAACCCTGAGATAGCGACAGTGGGACAACTGCAAAAGCCCTGGTCAGAGGAGCAAAGAGGTGGATTATTAAACTTGAGCCAACAGAATGGGGCATGAGTTAACAGAGAAAGAGGAAGGAGAGGAAAAGAGCAAGTGAGTATGTGCATGAGAGAGAGAAAGAGAGAGAGAGAGAGATAGATAGAGACAGAGAGAGAGATAGAGACAGAGAGAAAGTACGAGGTGTGTGTAGCACAAGAGTGTGTGAGAGACAGAAAGACAGAGAGGCAGGCACACATTTTAGATCAGGAAGAAGCTGAAGAGACACAATGAGACCTCTGAGGGCTCCATTTCTATAACAGGTAGCCCCCAGACTCAGGGTTACCTTGGCCAGGTGGTAGTGCAGGGAGACAGGCCTATGAGCAAAGTGCAGAGAACTCTGAGGCTACAGTAATAGAGATCCTCAGCCTATAGCATGTTTGGTGGCAGTTACTTTAATTAGTGGCTGGATGCATACAGTCTGAGCATGAGGCTGGGGTGGGATTGTTAACACAGGTGACACCAGAGCTGAAGGGTCCTCAGTCTGTCTCACAGCCTTCTGGGTGATTGGCAGGGAAAAGACCAGGTGAAGGATGGACAGGACCTAGAGCGCACCCTGGTGGCTCACTGATTACACTGATCCAGCAGTGGCCTTGCAAGTGTTGGTCCACACTAGATCACATTGAATACTGGATCACTTATGCATTTGGCCGTCAGCAAATTTCATGTTAAAAACCCAGATGCCATCTTCTCCTGAAGAGCTAGACTCCAAGATTGCATTTTGGAACAGCAGATGCTGGGTAGAGCATTCCTGCTCCGATGGTCAACCTTGTCTCCACCTCCTCAGTCTCACCCTCTCTATCTTCAGGCAGTTGTTAATTTTCAGACATTTCTGGTGCTCCTGTTCTTACAATAAATAGAGAATTTAAAAATATTTCTTGCTTACATGTATAAAGATGAAAGTCATCATGAGAGGCCTGTGGGGTTCAAGAAAAGCTGGACAGAACATAGTTTCTCACCAGGATGACTATTGTTGTTCATCTTATGCACAAAACAAAAAGCATGTGATCTAGCTATTATTGAAAATACAATTCTTTGCCGGGAGTGGTGGTGCATGCCTTTCATCCCAGCACTCGGGAGGCAGAGGTAGGAGGATCACCATGAGTTCGAGGCCACCCTGAGATTACAGAGTGAATTTCAGGTCAGCCTGGGCTAGAATGAGACTCTACCTTGAAAAACCAAAACAAACGAAAAGAAAATTCTTTAACAAATAGGCTGTTAAATTGACTTTGACTCAGAAGGTGAGAAACTGCAATCAGTGGCACCAAAAGGGCTGAGCCTAGTCTCAGGCATGGCCTGTGAGACTCCTGTAAGAATGGTGTCTGTCCTTGAAGGCAGGCCAGAATGACAGATGGCTGGTGTGCTGTTTTGAGTGTAAATGTATGTTTTCCATATCCTGAGGTTTTTTTTTTTTCTTTCTATTTTTAGAGAATGAGACAAGGAGAAAGAGAGAGACAGGGTTCAAGAGAGAGAGAGAGAGAGAGAGAGAGAGAGAGAGAGAGAGAGAGAGACAGGGTTCAACAGGGCCTCTAGCTTCTGCAACTGCACTCCAGACACATTGCCACCTTGTGCATCTGGTTTATATGGGTACTGGGGAATTGAACCTGGGTTCTTAGGACCATGTGTGGAAAAACTTGTTGCTGTGTGAACTCCACCTTGTGTGCCCATCAGCAGTGAGTTCACACATATAGGCATATTGCCCAATAAGGATGAGGGGCTTCTAGGCTCTCTAGACTCCCTCTAGAATCTCCCTCACCCTCCCACAACTCTGTTGCTCTACTAAGGACAGGTGACTAGAGGGTAGGGTGGAGAATCTGGGGGTGAGGTTGTAGAAACTGCTATGCAGCTCAATCCTCTCACATATGAAAGGCTTGGCAATTGTGGATAGCCTGTGGAGGAAATGGTGAGACACTTGACATGAGATTCTTGTGAGGAGTAATGTGGAATTAAACATTCACAGAGAGCTTTCCCTTAGTCCTAATGCCAAAAGAAAGATGGCCTGTTATGCAGGTCACCTGCCCTCTTCTAAACCCTGGAGTGTCTAGGGGAAGGGGGGAAAGGGGGTTTGAAGAGTTTCTCACTTTGGTCTGTGTAGCAGCACCATGAGGCACCATAGCTACTTCCCCTACCAGATAGATGATGGTTGTCTTGTGGAGTCTGTGCAAGGGGAAGCTGCTCCTTGGGCACAGCCCTGTATCAACCTTTTCCCTCTACTTCACGCCTGGCCTTCCTCCCCAACGATCTGCATGCAAAACATGAAACCATTTCAGGAACACAGACATTCTGAAGAGACAATTGTGCACCTTCCTTATACTATTAGACAGTTGAGACTATAATAGGCCTTAAGAAATCTGAAGAGTTCACAGGAATCTCATACTGGAATAGCAGCAGTCTGAAGTCAGGTGCTAGCCAGAGGAGGAAGAGATTTCACACAGTTCTGACAACTTGTCAGACGCCCTTGCAGGAAGGACTAGAGCAGAGAAGGTGGGACCATGGGCTGGGACCACATGCTCACAAGGACTGATCAGTTACTATACTTGTCCTACATTTAAAAAGAACTGGGGGGTAGATCACAGATGAGCCTAAATAATGGTACCAAACTGCCTGTATTTACTGAAAAGAAAACTAATAAATTAAATTAAAAAAAAATCTCCAAAAAAAAATAAATAAAATAAAAAGAACTGAAGGTGGACCTGACATGGGGGTGGAGTCACGGGACCTCCTCGTTCCTCTTCTCAATGTGGCTGCATTGAATAAGCTCTCCCCCTTGTCTCTTTAATTGGACTGTTTAGGACAGGTGCGCAAACCTGTCCGGCGAGGGCTTCCAAGGCCCAGGCTCTGACCTCAACAGCTATAACAACTCGACTTTGTATTGGTTATGGGGAGGCATGGTATTTTTTTTTTTTAATGTGGGAAAAGTACCCCAAACTGTTGAAGAATTGCCTTTTTTCCTGCTTTCCAAATGCAGCTTTTCTTGAGTCCTGTGGACTCACAGTAAAGTAGTGAATGCTTACATTAGAACACTGGCTCTGGAGGAGAGGAGGAAAGGGGAAAGTCTGACTGGAAACAAACTATATTACATACCTAGACATCAAATCTTTTAAAATAATTTTTATTTTAGAGGTGACAGTGAGAGCGAGAGAGCGAGAGAGCGAGAGAGCGAGAGAGCGAGAGCGAGAGCGAGCGAGAGAGAGAGAGAGAGAGAGAGAGAGAGAGAGAAAGAATTGGTGTGCCAGTGCAATTGAACCTCAGATGCTTGCGCCACCAAGTTTGCATGTGCGACCTTGCACTTGCCTCACCTTTGTGTGTCTGGCTAACATGGAATCTGGAGAGGTGAACAAGGGTCCTTAGGCTTCACACGTAAGTGCTTTAGCAGCTAAGCCATCTCTCCAGCCTGAGAGTGAATCTTTTTAGTTGACCCTTTTAATTTGGACTCTTGATTTTTGAAGGGGTCACTCAAGAACCCAGGGAAAGCCTGTTTACTGGACTTCTGCAAGTATGTGGAACATGGTCACAAAGGGAAAATATCTTTAATTGTGATGTGAACTTTAAGGGATTTGCCTTTATCTATTTTCTATAGCCACAGTTATGCTTTTATTATGTTCAGATGCTCAAATTACTTACTAACATTGCAGTTGCCTATGATTTTAGGGTAGTTACATGAAATAAAGATATGTAGCCTGGCAGTGCTAGGCTGAAACACCTAGCTAGGAGGCTCATAGTCTTTTCCGTCTTGTTTTGTGTGTGTCCATATAGTAATTAGCTCTCCTACTAATGAGTTTCTCGGAGTATCTCTCCCTCACTAGGCAGTATATGGTTGAGCTTATCTTTGTAATGCACCTCTGAACTGTTTGCAGAGAAGTGTGATTCTAAAAGCCAGAGGTATTTAAGGATGTTGACTTCATAGTTTCACAAGCTTTTGGTGCTATTGAAAGTTAAATTTTAGTACTTTGCTTTATATCTTGGTGGCTTTAATTTTTATTTCCCCAATGACTAATTAAATGAATTTGCCAGCTGTTAATTGTCTCATAATTTGTTTACATCTTTTGATCATTTTATAAGGTTCTTTTTCTTCTTCCTACCGAGGAAGAGGCCATACATATTTTATGTTCAAGCCCTGGTCAGTTATGTGTTTTATAAATACTTAATCCCAACCCATGACTTGTCTCCTTATATTCTTAACTGTGTCTTTTGAAGAATACAATTTTAAGTTAAATTTTTGGTTTTCATGAAGTTTAGCATTTTTGGTTTTTCTTTTATGTCCTTTCTAAGATATCCTTATGTACTTCAAGTTCTAAAGATATTCTCCTGAACTTTCTTTCAGAATCTTCATGTTTTTTACATTCACATTTAGGTCTTTCTTGAAGAGATTTTTTTTTTTTTAAATATGGTATGAGGAAGAGGTTTAGATGGCTGATTCTTTGATACCACATAGTTGTTTCAAGACCTTTGAATTTTCATTGGAAATTGGTTGATCTTATGTGTGTGGTTTTGAATTTGGACTCTTCTATTACCCTTATGATGTTGGCCATCCTTGTATCAATTCTACACTAGCATATAAAAATTTTACAGGAAGTGTGAATTCAACCAGTGTGAGTTTCACAAATTCTCTCTTTTTTTAAAAGATTTTTTCTATTCTAAGTATTCTACCTTTCCATATAAATTTTAGAGTCAACTTGTCATTGCCTTCAGACAGCCTACAAAGATTTTGATTGAGATTGCACTAAATCTGCATGGATTTTGGAGAATTGACATCTTGAAATTCCATTTTATAATTCGCTGCCGTGTCGTGCCTCTGGGTTTGTTTAGGTCTTCATTAATATCCGTCACCAGCACTGTAAATTTTTCAGTCCAGAGCTCCTATTCTTCTTCAACTCAATTCATTCCCATGTACTTTGTGTTTTGGATATAGTCATAAATTATATGCTTTGAATTTCATTTCCCTATCACGTAAATCAGAGTTCAATCAGAGAAGTACTCTACTACATAGAAAGTAATGTCTGATGAGGGATTAATTTTGGTGATTGGATGTAATGCAGTGCCTAAGGTCATTAAACTATCTGTAGGGATGTTTCTTTTGTTTGGTGCAGGGCTCAGCTAGTAGAGCTGCTAGCTGGGCATGGAGAGCGAGAAGCCAGGGGCAAAACAGATGCTGTAAGGACCCAATGGAACTCTGTCTACTTCTTCTCACATCTGTTAGTGACTGAACTGTGATTCTTCCCAAACTCATGAAGTGAATCCCTAAACCCGATGTAATTGCCTTTGGAGACAGAACTTTTAAGAGATAAGTAACATTACGTGATGCCATATAATGAGGAAAGGATGCTAGTACTGAGGAAGTACTAGTTAGTAGGAGAGCCCCCCCCCTTAGACATCGAACATGCTGGCACACTGGTCTTGGACTTGCAACCTCCACAGCCCTGTGAAATCAATTCCATTGTTGCAGCCACCAGGTTGGTAGCATTTTGTTTCAGCAGCCTGAACAGACTAGACACTCTGTGACCTTTAGAATGCAAGTGACCAGCAGGTTAAGCTAACACTTCTTTTTTTCACTATATAGCTGTACACCCACATGGCCTGCTGAATGAAACATTGGGCCTGGACAAGCTTCAGGTCCACCTACTGGTCTCTCCAGTGAGGGACACCTGTAGACATACAGCATGTGCCAGATCTCACAATCACAGCAGATCCTGGATGTCTACATGGTCTACTTTAATCATCATGCAAATATTATATAAAACACTCTTGTTCCCACCTTAATCAGCTTAGACCCTTTGACCAATACAAGGTCAACACACAAGCTAGAGATACAGCTTAGTTTTTTATTTTTTTAACATTGAGTCTGTGATTATTGTAAATGGACTTACTTAAATTTTGACAATTTGGGGAGCTTTTAAAAATATTTATTTGGGCTGGAGAGATGTCTTAGCAGTTAAGGTGCTTGCCTCTGAAGCCAAAGGACCCAGGTTGGATTCCCCAGGGCCCACATAAGCCAGATGCACAAGGGGGCACATGTGTCTGGAGTTCGTTTGCAGTGGCTAGAGGCCCTGGCATGCCCATTCTTTTTCTGTCTGCCTCCTCTCTCTTTTTCTATCTTCTTGCAATAAGTAAATTAATTAAATTGGATAAAAATATTTATTTACTTATGAAGAATAGAGGAGAGAAAAGGAGAGGGGGAAGAGAGAAAGAGAGAGACAAGAGAGAGCGTGAAAGAGAGAAAGAAAGGGAGACACAGAGATAATGTGGGTGTGCCAGGGCCTCTTGCCACTACAAACAAACTCCAGATGCTTTCACCACTTTGTACATTTGGCTTCATGTGGGTACTGGTGAAGTGAAGCCATGATATCAGGCTTTATAAGCAAGAGGCTATAAGCAAGGCTTTAACCACTGAGCAATCTCTCCAGCCCTTGGGGGGCAGCTGTTATGTGCACTTTCATTTTCTCTGTTAATAACAAAACATTGTTTTTATTTCAGTACATGTGACATATTTTTCTTGCCATATTGCACAAGGTAAGATCTCTACTATAATACAAATGGAAATGAAGTGTCAACTTCATCAAATTTAATGTTAGCTATAGATTTTGTGTGGAGGTATTTCATCTGACTAAGGAAGGTCTTTTCCAGTGTATTTTTCTCATAGTTCTTTTTTAATCATGAAAACTCATATTTTATCAAATTATTTTTATTTATAAAAATAATTATATGTATATAATTTATTTGGCTAGCATTAGGATTCAAACTGATTCATTTTTATTTTAAATGAATTTTATGGTAGTTACATTCCTTTACAATGTGAATCAATCACATTGTATTATCTTTTCTACAACTTGTTGATCTCACTTGTTAGTCCCTTGCTAGGATGTTTTTATTCGTGAATATGAGTATGACTTGTAGCAGCCACAGTCCTGAACTGTGTCAGCCTCTCAGGATGCTGGGGTGATAGCTTTGGAAGTGTTCTTTTTCCTCATTCACTTTTTGAAAGTGTCTGTGTGAAATTGTTTTTATTCCTCAAAATTTAATCTAATTCACTAACAAAATCATCCAGACCTGGAAATATTGATTATGAATATAATTAATATAAATTCTAATATTTAAATAAATGAATACATATTAATAAGTATTTAAATACATTGATTGGTGTTGCTACAGGAAAGTTGTAGTTCCTTAAAAATGTCAAACTTAGTTGAATAGAATTGATTATAATACATCTTAAACATATTTTGTTTTTATTTATTTATTTACTTATTTGGGAGACAGACAGAGGAAGAGGCAGAGAGAAAGAGAGAATGGGTGTGCCAGGGGCTCTAGCCCCTGCAAACAAACTCCAGATGCATGCTCCCTCTTGTGCATCTGGCTTACATGGGTCCTGGGGAATTACTGGGATCCTTAGGCTTCTCAAGCAAAAGGGTAAACCATTCCCCTAGCCCTTTATTTATTTATTTTGAGAGAGAGAGAGAGACAGAGATGGAGACAGAGAGAATAGGTGGACCAGGGCCATAAGCCATTACAATTGAATTCTAGATGTATGTGACATCTTGTGCATCTGGCTTATGTGGATACTGGGGAATCAAACTTGGGTCCTTAGGCTTCATAGGCAAGGGCCTTTAAGTGCTGAGCCATTTCTTCAGCCCCTGAAATACATCTTCATTAGGCCTTAAGTTTTTAAAATTATCTTTTTGCAAGCAGAGGGAGAGAGAGAGAGACTCAGAGAGAACACAGAAAATGGGTATACCAGGGCATCTAGCCACTGCAAATGAACTCCAGATTTACGCATCACTTTGTGCATCTAGCTTTACATGGGTACTGGGAAATCAAACCCAGGCTGTCAGGCTTTGTAAGCAAGTGCCTTAGCCACTGAGCAATCCCTCCAGCCCCACATTTATTATGCTTTTAATGCGTTCAGAATGTGTAGAAATATCCTTTTTACTAATTAAAATTGTAATTTACATTTTTTCTTTTTTTCTCAATTTTTATTAGCATTTTCCATGATTATAAAAATATCCTATGGTAATACCTTCCCTTCCCTCACTTTCCCCTTTGAAATTCCATTCTCCATCATATCCCTTCCCCATCTCAATCAGTCTTTCTTTCATTTTGATGTCATGATCATTTCCTCCTCTTATGATGGTCTTGTGTAGGTAGTGTCAAGCACTATGAGGTCATGGATATCCAGGCCATTTTATGTCCGGAGGGAGCACGTTGTAAAGAGTCCTACCCTTCCTTTGGCTCTTACATTCTTTCTGCTACCTCTTCCACATTAGACCCTGAGCCTTGGAAGGTGTGATCGAGATGTTACTCAGTACTTCAGTCACTTTTTTCCAGCACTATGATGTCTTCTGAGTCATCCCAAGGTCACTGTCATCTGAAAAGAGAAGATTCTCTACCAAAAGTGAGAGTAGCATTGACATAAGGGCATATTCATTTATTGTTATTTATTTTATAAGGGTATAAATATTAAGAGAAGTGCTTACTGGGCAGTTTGATAAGCATAATATATACATTTTTCCAGATATCAGCAGATGTTACACCCCTAGGGCTCATGACTATCCCGGTTTTAAGTTTTCAGTATCAGGGATGTATTCCCCCCATGGAGTGGGCCTCCAGTCAAATTGGAGGGCAGTTGGTTTCCACCATGACAGACATACCACTATTGTACCTGTTGGCTCATTTAGCCTGGCTGGCCAATTAAAAGGCTTGCAGTGTCCACTGTTGAGTATCTTCACTGATGGTATCTCTTTCTCCCATTGAACTACATGTAGAATGGATTTCTCAGTGGCTTTGCAGCCCAAATATATGGAGTGTTCAGCAATAGAGTCTTACCATCTATTCCTAGTGTGAAACCAAGGGCCTCAGCAATGGCCTATAATGTTTTTGGGGCATCAGGGACCTCCCTGGCCAGCAACTCACTGGAGGTATCCCATCCCTGGCACTGAAAATTTTCTAACAACTATCTATGACTCCTGAGTGTTCCATTGTCTGAAACTAGAAGATTCCATATGATTTATTTGCATCCTCTTACATTTTGATTAGCCCTCCCTCCACCTTTCCTTTACTCAATCTCTTCCCCTGATCTCACTTTGTGCCTTTTCACCCAAGTTAATCTAATCTTCTACGTACATATATACAATACCAATCTATTAAATACCCTCCTCCCTTCCTTTCTCTTCCCTTTATATCTTCTTTTTAACTTATTGACCTCTGCTACTGAGGTTTTTCCTTGTCACACAGAAGCCCAATCATCTGTAGCTAGGATCCACATATGAGGGAGAACATGCGGCACTTGGCTTTCTGGGCCTGGGTTAAGTTAGTCAGTGTTATCATTTTAGCCAATAATTTATATTATGTGAAATCTTACCCTACTTTTTTTATTGACTTTTTGCTATGTTTTATTTCTTGCATTCGAATTAAATGGATTTAATTTGTTGGCTTATTTTAGTAGCTTATAATAAAATAATTTACATTATTTTTATATTTTCTTTTATAATGAAATCACTTAACAATATAAATTTCTGAGCTAGTCAATTAAGACTAGATTGGCTGGCAACAATCCCTAGAGATATGCCTGTCTCCATTTCTCCAGTGCTAGGATTATAAGTGCTCACCACCAAGTCCAGAACGTTCATGTGGGTTCTGGAGATCTAACTCGGAGGCTCATGCTTTCATGGCAACCACTGATTCATCTCCCCAGGTCCAATTTAATCTTTTTTAAAGGTATTTAATTCAGAGAGTCTGACTAAGGCATGCTCTACGTAATGCTCATCTAATCAGGATGTAGGACATTTCCTAAACCCTGAATTCCCTGTACCTCTTTGTCAACAAGCCAAACCTCTGGGAGCCACTTATATGTTTTTAGTTCAGTGACTTTGCTTTTACTAAAATGTCCTACAAAGGACCCATGTTTGCTCACTGACCTGACGTGTCCAGTATTCATCTGTGCTGCTGTGTGCCTCAGCAGCCACCCATCCACTTGCTGAGCAGTGATCAACTGTGAGGATGTGCCATGCTTTACTAGTTTCCTGGTTAGGAGACGTTTAGATTTTATTAATTTGAGGTGGGAATTAGAATACACCCATTGGGAACATGAATGTTCAGGGTTTTGTGCAGACATAAGTTTCTGTTTCACTAAGGTAGGTAGCACTGATAAAGCATATGCTGTGGTGGTTTGATTCAGGTGTCCCCATAAACTTAGGCATTCTGAATGCTAGGTTCCCAGATGGTGGAGATTTGGGAACTAACACCTCCTGGAGGAAGTGTATTGTTGGGGGTGGGCTTATGGGTGTTATAGCCAGTTTCTCATGATAGTGTTTGGCACACTCTCCTGTTCCTATTCTCCAGCTTATGTTGGCCAGGGGGTGATGTCCACTCTCTGCTCATGCTATCATTTTGTCCTGCCATCATGGAGCTTCCCTTTGAGTCTATAAGCCAAAATAAACCCTACTTTCTCCCAAAGCTGCTCTTGATTAGGTGATTTCTGCTAGCAATGAGAACCTGACTGCTACAGTAAATTTGGTACCGACAATGAGAGTTGCTGGTAGACACCCAGCTGCATGGCTTTGGCCTTTTGGAGTACCCGTGTAAAAGGTCAGAAACAGTGGATAGAGTGTGTAATCCCAATGCTAGAAGGGCATGGGTCAGGACAGGAAGATCCCTGAGGCTCACTGGCTACCCAGGTTAGCCTAACTGGTGAGCTCTAGGCCAGTGGGAAACGATATTTCCAAAGGAAATGCAGATGTGAGGATGATCTGGCTGAGACTTCTGTCAACCCGCTGATTGTCAGGGTTGATTTGGTTGATGTGCCTGGCTATCCGGGTGTCTTCACTCTTGTCAGTACTCTATGTGTGTCCTTCCTGAAGCTGCATGCTCAGTAGAAGAGGACGAGCTTTCCTGAGTAGAGGCAGGCTGGTCTTTGGTCAAGGGAGTAGGAGTAGTTGACCTCCTCTGCTAGAAACTCCAAACAAGCTCTCAGAAAGAGGTGGGTTGTGTTCCTGAGGGTGACATCCGAGGTTGTCAGACAACCTACATGTGCATCTGTAAACACACATGCATGTGCACCTGCACACACACATACGTCCACATGCATGCACATGGGCACACACATCTGCAGACACACATATTCAAATGAACATCGCATGAAGGAGAAGGAATCTAAATGTGACTCCACAGGCTAATGAAGACCACTTGTGTTCACACACAGTGATAATGGAGGTCTGGGTTTCTTTTTTTTTTTTTTAATTATTTATTCATTTATTTGAGAGTGACAGACACAGAGAGAAAGACAGATAGAGGGAGAGAGAGAGAGTGGGCACGCCAGGGCTTCCAGCCTCTGCAAACGAACTCCAGACGCGTGCGCCCCCTTGTGCATCTGGCTAACGTGGGACCTGGGGAACTGAGCCTCGAACCGGGGTCCTTAGGCTTCACAGGCAAGCGCTTAACCGCTAAGCCATCTCTCCAGCCCGTCTGGGTTTCTTTTAATGGATGTATGCACAGAGGGAGATCAGGGAACACAACATTTCTTGCATAGGGTATTGCAAATGGTAGGGATTTCATGATGTGGGCTGTGATGTTTAGCCACAATGGCAGGTTGTGAGGCGTGTAACCCGATGCCCCCATTAGAGAGGGGAGAAGCAAGTATAGACTCACAGGGCAGGGTCAGGCACAGCGTGAGCCATAAAACTGTCCTTGAAGCCTTGGTCTGAGCTCAAAGGCCAGGCTCCTATTTTCACAGTAACCCTCGAGAAAGCTCTTATGTTCCACTTTCAGAGGAGGACTCCTGAAGCTAATGGACTCATGCATCTCCTCCAAGTTTATTGTTAAAGATTTTTAATTCCTTGGCTTATTCTAAAAAGAACTGAAGACATGTGCTATTAGTGAGAGATTTTAGGATTCATCTCATCTGACTAATGCCCAGTAAAGAAAGTTTTGTCTTCAAAGCTGTGTCACTTGTCACAGAATATGTAAAGCAGAGATAAAAGCAGCAGTCACATCTGCTCATGTTTTAACTTCATATAATCACATTACAGTGCAACTAGCTAATGAGAACAATTCAGACATCCTAACCATCATGAGCATTTGATATTAACGCTTTGTCTGATATGATGAATAGCTTCATAGCAGTTTTTGATTTATTTTTTGGTTTCATATCTACTTGAAAATCTTAATTTTTAAAATGTAACCACTTTTAAAGGTTAAATTCTTCTTAAAAACTTCCCTTTTAGTGCTCAGACCATTTCAATGTACTGTGGATCTTGGGAACTGGAGCAGGGATAGCAGGGAGGACTCCCTTCAAAGCTGATATTCCAACAGTATGACCTTATATCTTTGGGTTAATAGCTCATGCTCATAATTATTTCTCAGTTGATGTTTTTAAATTAAAATTATTTACTTTTTAAAATTATTTACTTATTTGACAAAGAAAGAGAGAGAGAGAGAGAGGGAGAGAAATGGTCACATCAGGGCCTCCAGCCACTGCAAGTGAACTCCAGATGCATGTGTCCCCTTATGCATCTGGCTAACGTGGTCCTGAGGAATCAAACTGGGGTCCTTTGGCTTTTTAGGCAAACAACTTAACTGCTAAACTATCCCTCCAACTCAAATTATTTACTTTTTTAAATGCATGAGCACTCTTGTAGACAGCAGAGGATAATCTGGGATGTCATACCTCAGGAATACAGTCCAGTTCTCTGTTGAGACAGTGCCTCTCATTGGCCTGGCACTCAGCAGTTAAACTGGATTGGCTGGCCAGCAAGCTCCAGGGAGCTGCCTGCCTCCACCTTCCCAGTGCTGTGATTAAAAGCATATATCGCCATACCTGGACTTTTACATGGGCTCTAGGGATCAAGGTCAGGTTTATTTTTCCCACTGAGCCATCTCTCCAGCCCAGTTTCTCCTTTAATGGACCTGTAAAACTTTACACTTCTGTTGCACAACCTGTTTTCTCACTTTTCTATTCCATATGGTGACTCAGATATAACAGCACTCCAACTTTTTGTCCCGTGTTCTATGTAGAGTACAAATGTTGGTTTCAAGTCCATTTGTCACCTCACTTTCCACCATAGGCATGTTGATACTGTGATTGAGCAGTCCCAGCTGCAGTTTCACTTCCTGCTGCTGCTGCAGGCAGCATGGCCGCACCACGACGGACCGCACCTTGTGTTCAGATAGTCAGGGGCACGTGTGCTGACGTCACCTGTGCAGAAGATATAAGTAGTGAGCATTTAGATATGCATGGCACATGTGAGCTGATAAAGTCACCACCTGTGCAGATGATGTAAGCAGCTGTGCAGCGATGACTTCAAATGAATATCAACACAGGATGTCGACATCCCTTCCTAATGGCTAGTAAAATTCTGAAAGATGAAATAACAAGTAAAATTCCAAACAGTTCAAATTGATTCTTGGAATGGTAAGAGAGGAACTTTGACCTGATTTTATTGTAGCTGCCAATGTGAGGATTTTATAGACCTTGCTGTGCAAAACTTTGTTAAATACTACATTGCCCTTACATGTATTTTACTGAAGTTTATTTATAGATGAAAGCGTGGTAGGTGGAATTAAAATGAGGCATCACTTGCTTGCTTGCTTTTGCTTACGGTTAAACATGGCCCTCAGTGTCACCTGTCTCCCATTCTCCCTGTAGATTTGCTTTCACTTGTGCTTTCCTCCCCCATATATCCTATTCTTTCTAATTCCGAGACAAAACACCAACAAGCTGCCATCCCTGTTCATTTGTCTTCCAGAAATTTGCTGAGTATATTTTGACCACTGATGACTTTCTTCCCACAGGCCCATAGTTTATTTATTCCCACCTACCCGTGTCACTTTGCAATCCCAGCAGACAGCACAAGACCAATGTTTGTGCTCTGTCAGCTTGAGTACAGAGTCTCATCATAAGACAAGTTGCTCTGTGTTGGAGAAGCTTGAGGGAAGTGGAGGCCATTGGTGGGGGAATAGAAGGAGGAGGTTAGAAAGTGGGATGGAGGGCAGGCCTGGAAGTGGGCTATGAAGGGGAGGGGAAGGGTCAGACGAGGGTGGTCTGTGGGCTTCCAGGTCAAAGGGACACCAGCACAACTTTCAAGCACAGGGGGATGTAAATAGCAACCATCTTGTTTCCTACACACCACAACACGGAGTATAGCCAGGCTTCAGTGACCTTAGTGGGTTAATAGGCTCCCTGAGGATGCCCAAATCTGTGGATGATCGAGTCTCTTACATAGTCTTTGCCTATAAGCTACGTCCACTGTGGCAGGAGAGTGGGGATGTGGAGAGAGGTGCATCAAGGTTCACATATGCGGGCTGCAGAGATGACTTAGTGGTTAAGTGGAGCCTACAGACCCGTGCTCGAGCTCTCTCCAGATTGCACATAAGCCAGATGCACAAAGGTGATGCAAGTGCAAGGTCACACATGTGTACTAGGTGGCACAAGTATCTGGAATTTAATTGCAGTGACTGATACCCTGGCATGCCAATCCCCCCTTTCTCTCTCTCTTCTCTCTTTCTGCAAAACAATTTACATATGAAAGAAACCCAGTGATAGAGAATGGGAAATGCTTCCTCACATGGGCCACAAGGTAACAGACCATGCATGAAAAAGTCCCGTGATGCACAAATGTGGGAGAAGGTAGATAGTATGTAAGTGATTCTATAAAGGGTTAAGACTTGTGCCAATAGGCATTTGAGTCTTGGTACTGTCACCACTCAGGAGCCCACTTTCATCCTCTTTGTTGACAAAACTGTCTCCCTTTCTATTACTAACCATGCATCTGTGGTCCAATTTATTGTTCCAGGACAAAAGAATCCAGAAATCTCAATGGGTATGTTTTAGAGTCATCCTCACCTATAATACAGGCATACATTTAAATCATCTCTAGCTTACTTATAATGCCTAATATAATTCAATGTGATGTAAATAGACGTGAAACTGGATTGTTTTTAGTTATTTATTTTAGAGAGAGTGAGACAGAAAGGACAGAGAGAATGGGCACAGCAGGGCCTCAGCCACTGAGAGCCCCAGATGAGTGTGCCACCTAGAGAGCATGTGCAGCCTTGTCTTAATTAAGGTGAGTGCATGTTAGTAGAGATGCAACTTTTTATTATTATTATTAGCCAAAGGACAAACTTTATTGAGTCCTTCAGCCCTAGTTTTCTTTTTCCTGCACAGTCTTGGTTCCACGTAGTCACCCAGTGTGGTGGGCAGCAATGAGACCAACTTTTTGTTCATCAGGGGCATCTCTGCTGATGGTAGAGGGTTTCCCTATATGTTGTAAACTCCACAGGATTCATGGCCACACCCCTTGCTTGTGGCCAGCAATTCCTCTTTGCCTTGTACTTGTGGTAGGCTCTGCCACCCTTTAAGATAGGTTTGTCAATTTGGCCCCCTCCATCCACCAAACCAACTATAGCTCTGTTGGCTTAAGAAATAACCTTCTTGGAGCCAGATGGCAGTTGCACCAGGGTGTTCTTGGTTTCAGGGTTATGGGAGATGACTGTGGCATAGTTCCTCTCTACTCTTACTTGAGAGGATTACACCTGGACAAAGAAGGACAGTTCTCCTTGCTTGGGAATCCTATCAGGCAAATTTCTACAAATTGCCTTTTTGCTTCATAGTCATACATGAACATTTGGCTACCATTCATCAGGCACTTTTCATCCATTAAATGTAATTATATGCTTTGTTGGAATAGCCAGATGTTAAGCATAGAGAAAAGCAGATGTCATTTTATCCAATGGAAAGGTTATAAACTTATTTAAGCTGGCAATCAACTATGGGCATTTAAATGACAAGAGAAGTGGACATGCTTCACTGCTGGTAAACCCAGAAATAATGGCTTCTCCCAGAGAAGGGGTTGGATACTGGGGGTGGAGCTACAGACTTTTGAGAAGGAAGACGGACTTGGCTATTTCTACCACCTGCTTGAAATTCCTTCTGTTATGTTATCCCAGAAAAGTCCACCCAATATTACAGCCTTTTCAGAGTTTCAGGGTTTGAATGAGATTCCTTTTTTTCCCCCTCAGAGGGTAGTGTCAATAACCAGGTCCACAAGTCCATAAATCCACAGAGTATTTATCTCTTCTACTTTTATTCAACATCTATGTGATCATATTTTATCTTCTAGAAGTTTCTCCCTCTCCTCTCTCATTTTCTCTGGTGTGTGTATTTGATTCATGTATGTGGTGTCAAACATTCATGTACACATACATATATTTGCAAGTACATATGGAGGCTATAGGACAAAATCAGGTGTTGCTCCTCAGGCATTGTCTGTGTTGTTTTGAGACAGGATCTCTCATTGTTCTGGAATTCACTAAGTCAGTTAGAGTACCTGGATGGCACATGCTAAGGGTTCTCCTGTCTCTGCCTTCCCAGCATTGGGATTATAAGCATGCATTACCATGCCTTTTTTTTTTTTTTTTTTTTTTTTTTTTTTTTTTTTTTTTTGGTTTTTACAGGTCTCACTCTAGCCCAGGCTGACCTGGAATTCACTATGGAGTCTCAGGGTGGCCTTGAACTCACGGCGATCCTCCTACCTCTGCCTCCCAAGTGCTGGGATTAAAGGCATGCGACACCACGCCCGGCTTATGCCTACCATTTTATGTGGATACTGGGGATTAAAGTTACGTACTTATGTCCCCATCATAGGGACAAAGACACACCTATGATCTGTTCCACCCACAGTAGCTTGAGGTG